>NC_080743.1:29806742-30109772 GCF_020826845.1 Diceros bicornis minor
ATTTTAAGGAAATAGAACTATTCCATATGACTAAGTGATCATGTGAGTTTTCCAGGACGTAGCGTTTTCTTTCTATATATACCGCTCTCAGTTCCAGACATACTGGCTGTCTTTCAGTTCTTCCTGATGTCTCTCTTGACACTAGGAGTTTGTTTTTGACGCATACTGTTCTCTCTGCTTGGTGAGCTTTTATCCCTGGAGCCCTACCTCTGCCCCCTATACACCTGGCCCACTCCTGCTCAGTGGAAACCCCACTCTTACAGAGAGGTCTTTGCTGACTCCTCCCAAATTGGCTCCCCCAATAGCACCTTGAACTTTCCTTTCTATTCCTCATCACGTGTGTAATTGCTGCTCCTAGCCCTGGGCTGAGAGTGGTACGCAGAGATATTTGTTGAAGTGCATGTAACCCTGCTGTGCAATGCCTGGGGTCTAGATTGAGTCTTATTTACTGCTCTACGCCTTCAGTGCCCACCAGAGTGCTGTACACTTGTGGACACTTGCTAAACATTTGAATGACTCCATGGTTTTACATGCTGGTTACATTTTCATTTATGTATATGTCATGCACTCTGTATATCCAAACTGCTCCCTCTGATACTCAGGAACTGAAAACTCCCAGGGTATCGCCCCGTGAGAAGCTCTACTTGGTGTCTGTGGCATCAATCCTGCAAAATCCATGCATCCAGTACCACTGGCCTTCCAGCAAGTGCTGGAGGGAATTTCTGGCTTGCTTTAAAAACATCTCCGGGATCTTCCCTACAGAAGATTCCAAATAATATATGTGATACTCCCTCCTGGGGGAGGTGGAGTTTAACTCCTTTTCCCATCTCCCTTGAGTGTGGCCTTGCATCCCAAGAGTACAGCCCCATAACGAGGAGAAAGGAACTACAGCGGAAAAACATGATTACTCAGTCAGGTGATCCAGGTTAACATCAGTGATAAGTCATGTTGATAACGTGTACCCTTGATATACTGTGATGAGAATGGTACTTCACCTCGGTGATCTTCCTCCCCAACACTCACAACCTTAGTCTAACGATGAGAAAAGCATTAGACAAATACAAATCGTGGGGCATTCTACAAAATATCTGACCAATACTCAAAACTAACTAGGTCGTCTAAACAAGGAGAGTCAGAAACTGTCAGAGGCCAGAGGAGACTAAGGACAAGTAAATGCAATGGGGTGTCCTGGATGGGATCCTGGAACAGAAAAGGACATTGGGGGAAAACTAGTGAAATCTGATTAAAGGGTGGAGTTCAGTTAACAGTAACATGCCAGAGTTGGTTTCTTGTGTGACAAGCGTCCCATGGTAATGCAAGATGTTAACAACAGGGGGAACCAGGTGAGGGCTATATGGGAATTCTGTACTATCTTTGCAACTTTTCTGTAAATCTAAATCTATTCTATTTTTTAAAAATCTGGGGGAAGTGCAACACCAATTCCACGCCAGGGGAAAGCCGCTGGGCCTGCTCAGCCCTCTGATGGACCTGTTTTTTTGCGGAGATGGTGGGTGGGGGGTAGGTTGGAAAGGAAGGAGGTGCAAGGTCGGGGCTCAGCTATAAAAACATGTCGTAAATGGGATAAAAACATCAGAGGGAAGCCTGTGTCTTACATAAATAAATAGTAGATATTAAAATAAAGTAAAATATTTCAGGTGCCACCTGGATCCAAGCAACTTTCTCTCTCTTTGGCACAGCGCGTGGCTGAAAGATTCCAAAAGGAGGTTCAAAAACCCACACTTCACTCCTTCTCAGCTCGGGTCAAGTGTGGACAGAGTTAACACCCAGCATCTCCTCACAAACATTCCTATTCAGGAGTGAGTAAAGCCCCAGGCCCCAGGGGAGATGGGGTGGAGGGACAAGTCCTCTGAGGCTGTGCCCTCTGAGAGCCCTTCTCCTTGCCCGCCCCCACCTTATCTGGGCAAAGAGGGCTGTGAGGGCTCTGACACCCGAGGCTTTCCCGGGGCAGGCTCAGAAGTGGGCCTGGCAGGCAGAGCTGTGAAACAAGACTGAGAAGAGCAGGCCTCCTGGACAGGTGACTTCTTCCTAGTGTCAGCAGGTCCAGGCGAGATTCTCCTCTCCAGGGAAAGTGAGAGAAAGAGAAACTAATTAGCATATTTAGGGAAAAGAAAGAGTCACAGAACCAGCTTCACAGTGTGGAGCCAAAATTAGCAGGGCCAGTGACACAGGACAGGGCCCTGGGGGTAAAACCTGTTCCTAGACAACATGCTCAATGCTAGACGAGCTTTGTAAGGCCAGCAAAACCACGGGATAGAAAAATCAGCACTGAGAGGTGGGGGTGGGCAGGGAATGAAAGAGGATAGAAAAGGAAAATCTGCTGGAAAGACCTGAGCTTTTAAAAAACGACTTCTGCAGTTGCAGTGGAGTTAGAGCAGCGTTTCCTAAGCCAGGGCTGTTTGTGATAGCCAGGCTGCCCTTGTCATCGGCCAGGATCACGACCGGTGGCTTCCTACTGCCTTCTCCTGCCCCCAAGAGAGCCCCCGCTGTCCTTCAGCCACATCACATGCTCCAAAACCCCGAACTCCAGAAAATGTCTGTGAGGAAATAAAGAGGCCTCCCTTCCCCTCCTGTCTGACTTTTCCTTGGGCAGCAACTCCAGAATCCCTGATACCGACTGCGCCCTGCCAAAGGGGGCCCCTCTGCTCCCTGACCTGCAGCAACGATCTTTGCTAGACAAATAGCAGCTACACGCAAGCAATAGCTGCAAAGGGAGAAGTGTTTGCCCTGCATCCGAAACCTCTTAATGGGGTTGGTACCTGAGGTCCCTGCAAAGCAGCGTCACAAAATACAAACCAGAGACCAGTGTGATGTTTCACCAGGGCTGTACGGGGAAGGAGCTGGGAATGTGGATCCTCACTAGACTCTAGGTTCTAAGCTCTTTTAAAAAAGTCCCCAAGGATCCAAGCACCAAATGAGACACTCCCTCTACCTGCAGGGTCCACTCCAGCCCAATAAGTCAGACCCACCCAATCTCCTATTTGGAGGAGGGCTTCGATGAGGTGAACACCATAGGTTCCTCTTTAGTTTATAAAGATTCAGACACAGCTTTCTACCACAAATGAGGAGACTCAAGTTCATCAAAGGTTTATTCTGTCCTACGAAGCATCTCTGAATAACTGAAGGCTAAATAACACCACACGTGATTCTCTGAAAATACGATTCTTTTCAGGAAAACAATTCATGGATCTAAGGGATCTGCAATAGGGACATTACAAGGGGATTGTGAAGTGGAAGCATAATTCTTCAGATTCATTCAGAAACATAAAATACAACAGTGAGAAGAGATTTGTAGAGAGCCAGGAGATGCCTGATATTGTTTTCTCCATTCTCGTTCATAGGTCTTTGGTCATTTATCCTCAGGTTGATTATCCAAAAAATGTCACTTCTTCTTAAATGGAATATGTAGTTTATTAAAATATCTTGGATGGTAGATTTTGCTTTTAAGAACTTTGAATTTATTCATGAAAAGTAAAGAAGCAGAGGCACCATGGAACATAGGAACTGAGTCTACACAACGTATATGGAAGGTCCAAAATTAAACCATTAATGTGGAGTAAAAGATCCAAATTGATCTGCTAATATAAGACCTGGCCTGGACCTGTGAAACCGTCTGGACCAAGGCTGAAGCAAATATAGATTATATGAATAGAAAGGTGCATATGAAGGAGAACTCCCGAGGAAGACTAGCTCTTAAAAATTTTAAGCACATGAAGTCCGTTATCGTAAAAGTAGTTGGTGGAAAAAAAACAGTCCCCAAGGAATAGGCAGAGCACAGAGGATTTTTAGGGCAGTGAAAACACTCTGCATGATACTATAATGATGGACACATGTCATTATACGTTTGTCCAAAACTCATAGAGAGTACAACAGCAAGAGTGAACCCTGAGGTGAACTATGGACTTTGGGTGATTATGCTGTGTCAGTGTAGGTTCACCTTTGGTAAAAATATGACATTCTGCTGAGTGGTGTTGATAATGGGGGAGGTTATGCATGTATCGGGGCAGGAGGTATACGGGAAATCTCTGTACTTTCCTCTCAATTGTGTTGTAAAAAGAAAACGTGTCTAAGGAATAAGCTCACTGAATCTGCCCCCCCCCCCCCCGCCTCCGCCCTGAGCAGCGGCAGCCCTTCCCTAGGCTGTTACAGGTGTTACAAAACACCCTGTTGGGGGCAGGAACAGGAGGACGTTGGCCTGGGCCAGGACTGCACTGGGGCGGCAGCCTCACGGGGGCTGGTGAGGATTAGTAAACCCCGTCCCCCTGCCAGGAGCTGTGAGCCCCTCAGATGAAAGGCACAGTGTAAACACAGGCCAGCTCCCTTCCTCCACCCAAAGACTCCAGCACAGCCGGGCGGGGTTTGCGTGCGCATATGGGGTGTGTGTGTGTGTGTGTGCAAGTGTGTTTACCCCTTTCCAGATCCTCTCATTTGCTCAAAGCCCTTGGCCCATTGGGTACTAGTGTAGTTTAAATATTTCTCAAACTTCTATTTTTCTTTCAAGCATTAGGTCACATGGGCAGTAGACAATCTAATTTGGAAAGCAGAAACTAAAACCAAAATCCAGTCTCTAAGGAGCAGAAACCAGTGGCTTTTCTCCCGAAAATTTGGCCTGATGTCATTTCTGCAGGGAGAACTGGAACCGAGTCTACTGGAGGAGAAAGTTTGAGGCTCCTGAAGTGAACGGGCCGGCTGGCTGTCAGCTAGCAGACAAGATGAAGACAAATAACAACAACACACATTTGTAATTACATGGCACCTTCAGGTGGAGTTCAAAGTGTTTTACATACCTCATCTAATTGATATTTACACCATTTGGGAGGTATGTAAGAGGTAGGCAGTGTAAACCCATTTCTGAGATGGGAAAGCTCGCGGTCAGGAAAGGTGAGGTATTCTCTATACTCTAAGGCTGTATGTTTCAAAGTGAGGTCTGCAAACCCCTCAAGGATTGAAGAAAGTATTCTGGGGTAACCAAGAGTGTTCTCTGTAAGAATTACTAATTTTTTATTCATTTTGATGCTAATCTAAAAAAACAAACATTTTGTAACACGTGGTTGATCACCTGACAACTGAGTACTGACATGGTTTCAAGGCACACATTTGTGTTTGTATTTATAATTACGTCATCTAGGAGCACCTGCATTTATCTTTTAGTGTAGTGTTCCTCAAACTGGGGTGCATGGATATATTTTTAGAGTTCATTGGATGCCCTACTTTGGGAAACACTGCTCTATGACACACAACATTCCTGTAGGATCTGCCCCATTGTGCGGTTGAACCTTAGAAATGAGCCAGAGGGAAACGGTGGGATTGCAATAGGGTGGCTCCTGCAGTCACAGAGGCCAAATGAGGTGGCACACAAGGTTGTGATCTGGCCTGGGCTGACCTCTGAGGAGGTCAGTTGGGGTGGGTGGGGGTGTGGTGTTCCAGGGCAGTGGTGATGCTTGTAAACAGGTGGTGGCAGCCTTGCAGCCTTGCACGGCCCACCCAGGAGCCAGCCATCGTGGGCAGGGGCTGGGACATCCAGGCAGGGCAAGGCCTCAATGGAATAGGCAGAGCTAGCTGCAGTTCCAGCAGAACTCAGGGCAAATTGAGAAACCAAGGCAGAGATTCAGAGTTATTACTGGGCCAACCTGGAGGGGCTTCAGAATCATGGGCAAAAAGGGGACGCCCACCCCTGGCATCCCAGTACCAGGTTCGAGGCAGCACAGGGCCGTCTGTGTGAAACGCCTTCCACCCGGCTCACTCTTACTCACCCTGCAGTTATCACATTAAATGTCAGTTCCTCTGGGAAGTCCTCCCTGACTCCCAGACTAGAGGAACCTCTCTCCCAAACACTCACAGCACCCTGCACTTCCCCGTGACCCTTCTTCCACTGGTGATTAGCTGCTCAAGTTTTGTTTTCCTAACTGGCCTGTAAGGCCCCTGAGGGTAGAGGCCAGTCCTGTCCCATTCACTGCTGTATCCCCAGCATCAGCACCGCGCTAGGCACATAGCAGGGCTCAGTAAATATTTGTTGATGGAATAAAAACAATGTGAGTTCCAGGTCCTTCTGGTTTGGTGGACCTGAGTCTCTAGTGCACCCTCTGGCTTGGTCAGAAGTAGCCTGGACTGGCCACGCTGGGCCTGAGGCCCCGGTGTCCAATGGCGCAAGCCAAGAAGCGAACTCCTACAGAAACGTTCTTCCAACCTCGTACCAGAAGCCTGAATTGTCAGTTAATTTTGCTGTGTCCTACATGATTCTCTTGATCTCACTGTCCAGATAAGCATCCTCTTCTCCCCCTCCTCAAGTGCACACCATTCAAAGCCATGAGCTCCAGCACGGCAGATGACACGAGGCTGTTTTGAGACTTTCATAAGCATTAGGCACTTTTGCTTTTGGAGACCACATCCCATATCAAAAATTACTAAGATGTTCTCTCACCCCACATGAAATATAACATATTTAACTACGTAAGAGGTAAGTTCAGATGCAGTTGACTAGCTGGAGTCATGTTACATTTTGTAGACATTTATTTAAACATTTATCAATTTTGATTTCAGTTTCCTTTTCTTATTTTGGAAAGTTACATAGTTTTTCAAGCCTCAAAATTGTTTATAGGCCCATAAAAAGCTCATTTACCCATTTATTGGATAAAATGGTCCTGGGTCCAAGGTAGCTATATTCCACAGCCTGAACCACCGAACAAGCTCCTGGCATCTGCTGGTAGGAGCTAAACTTCCTTATGAGATCAGATACATCTATTCAAAGCATGGCATTTAGTAGCCTTCCTATGGATTCCGTAGGCAGAACAGAGGAAGAACATTCCTGCCACCAGCATTAAGGGCTGTGTCTATGAGTGGGTGGTGAGCACTAGTTTCTAAATAAGGCATCTGGAATGCAAAATAATCTAGCCAGGCTAGTTATTGCAACTGACCACAGTGACAAAACTTGGAGAGTCTGGGAGAGAGAAAACAGGGAGTGTGGTAGGAAGAGGTGGGAAGAAAGAAGAGCTAATTTTATAGTACAATTATTGCATTAAATTAAGAAAAAACTCCCAAACTTCAATTTTAAAATAATAAATTGAACATCCAATTTTATGGAATGAGGAGTTTAAATACAAAACATGCCAGGCATTATACCAAGTCCTATAGAGAGGTAGGTGCCCTCCGGCGGTTCATGTGTGTAGATAGAATATGTGTGATTATCTAGTACAATATGATAGTGTGAATAAAGAACACAAAGCAATAATTACGGGGGCATGGACGAGGAGACAGTAATTAATGGGACCTGAGGGAGCCCAGGAAGATCTTACAGAGACTATGGCTTCTTAACTGGATCTTGAAGGATGAAAAGAATTTCTCCAGGTGATAATAGGAGGGAACAAAATCCCAGGAAGAGGAGGCAAAATGAACAAAGCTCATCATATAAAAAATAATAATGGTTAATTTTCACTGAGTGCTTTCTATGTGCCAGGTTCTGCTGCAAGCACTTCACAGTTAGTAATTCTCCTCATAACACTCTTACAGTGAGAATGTTATTCCACTTTATGACTGAGGAACCTGAGGTATGGGAGGGTTAAGTAATTGCTCAGTCAGGCTCCAGAGCCCTGATCCTTAACCTCCTCCTGTGACCCATGCAGTTTGGGGAGGGGAGGGAGGAGGCGGGGAAAGTCCACTTGGCTGGATACAGGCTTCTTGGCTAGGGCTGGAGAATTGGAAGATGAGACTGAAAATAGAAATTGGACCAGATTGGGAGGATTTTTAAATGCCATGTTAGGATTTTGGATTTTATCCTATAGATCTTTCTTAGGATGGGCTCTATGGATCATCTGCACAAGAACCATCTTGAACTTGTTAAAATGCAGATTCCTGGGCCTCACCCCAGACTTACTGAATCAGAGGCTCTGGGGTGGGTAATCTGAATTTGAAAAAGCTCTTCAGATGACTCTTCTGCACACTTAAGTTTGAGAAACACAGCTGTAGGCTGTGTGGATATACGGCCATTTTCAAGTTGGGGAGTAAGGGGTCAGATTTGCTTTTCAGAAAGCAAAGTTTTGAGCAATGTATGGGCTGGGGAGGAGAAAGCCTCGAAGCAGAAGATCACAAGAGCCTCCTTTCCTCTCCAGCCACGGTGGGACCCTGAACTAGAGAAACGGAGTATTGTGAGGTGTTTCAGCGGCAGAATGACCAAGACTTGGGGATCAGAGTGGAGAGAAAGTGAGATATAAACAGTTAACGAATTATTCAAAAGTTTCTTCTTGGGTGGCCGATGATGAAATTGGGCAGTAGTAGAGCAGAGACTTGGATTTAGAAGACTGGAGTTCAAATTCAAGCTCTGGCACCTGCCAATAGTAAGACAGTGGCACCTCAGTTTTCTCACCTGCAAAATAGGGACAATATTACCCACCTCATAGTTTTGTGAGGATTAAATGACATGCTATAAAGAAATACGCACATTCCTGATACTCGATACTTTTCATGCTCATTTCCAAAATGGAAGATTAAAAGTGAAATTAAGGAGAAGAACTTGTCTAACAAGCATCTCCAAGCCACAGTCACGGTGGAACCTACCCCAGCGCACCCTGCAGGTTGGGGTTGGAGCTGTGCATAGGCCTTCCCTGCTGCTGTCTCATTGCCAAGGATGAGCTGAGCTGGGAAGGAATGTGCTGAGGCCGAGCAGAACTGGCCGCAGGTCAGAGATCAGTCTCTGCCGCCTGGCACTGGCATCTTCCACGGCATTTAACAGCTTCTCCAACAGCACGTCTGTGAAGTCCATCACCAGAGAGCCAGGCAGGCTGGGGCAGACCAGCAGCCAAGTCGAGGAAAGCCTGCTGGAAGACACTAGTGGGGAAAGCAGGGCTCTGGGAGCATCTGTAGCTGTGGAGAAGCCATCTCGAGTCAGGTGAGGGGGGTTAGGACGAGGGTTGCCAGATAAAAAACAAGACACCTAGTTAAACTTGAATTTCAGATAAGCAATGAGTAGTCATAGCATAAGTCCCATGCAATACAGATGTCTCGTATTTTTATTTGCTAAGTCTGCCAACCTTAGTTAAAATCCTTCAGGTCTACACAGGTTTACCTTAGAGCCAGGATCAGAGAATAAGAACCACAGGAGGAATGGTGTGCGTGTGTGTGTGTGTGTGTGCCCTTTGCCTCAGTTGTCTGAGGATAACAGGGTTCCCTGATCCCATCCAAGAGACTGGTGGGTCTGGACCTAGCACTGGAATTCCAACTTTGACTTGCCTGTCAAATATTGAACTTCTTTCTTTCTCCTTGTTGTACACGTTAATCTCCCAGATCTGGTCCCTGGGTTTCCAGTTGTACAACTGTGAGCTTAATTTCTCTTCCCCGAGGAGCTGGTCCCTTGTGACAGGCATGGCTACATGGTGGCTGCCCCATCTTTAGATGAGCCCCATTCCGGTTAGAGGAGACAATTCAGAGCCACAGAGAAGCCTGTGAGATGGGAAACACAGTGCACCAAGGCTGGGAGAAAATTAAGGTTGTGTTATACAGTGATCAAAAACTGTTAAGTGTTAATGAATGACATGTCTAGATGTTCATATCTCCTGAATTCAATGTCTTGCATATTTTTATAAATCCAGTAATGACTGATTAAAATCTTTATGCTTTGATCTTTTAATACAATGGCATACTCTTCTAAAAATGAAAAATGACTAAAAATATATACTGTGTAATCTTTGACTCAGTTAACCTTGCCTATAGAAATTTAGCCTGTTAGGCCCTAAGGCGGGGCCAGCCTCGTGGATGTGTGCCCCTTGCAGGGCCCTGAGCTCAGAGGGGTCCCATGCTTGGTTTAATGCTCTGCTGTCGTCATCTTGCAATTCTTAGTAACTTCTGAATGAGGGTACCACATTTTCATTTTGCACCAAGCCTCACAAATTATGTACTTGGCTCTGCCCCAAGGGGATGGCATAAGCCTAGAAAGCAAGTGTAACCCAGGGAAGAAGAGAGCTTCTGAAATGCCAGCCTTGAAAACCTTAAACTTGCAAAATGGTGGCACAAAATCTTTGGGAAGGAAAGTCAAGTCAAATCAGACAGGTATCTTATCACCTGGAAGATTGTTCACTGTGACACGAAACTGACAACAGCTGCCCAGTGTGCCATGTCAGGGCAGGAAAGACAGCCTGTCTACAAAGATGCTCTTTCCCATAGACACAGGCATAAACTGCACAAACCCAAGGGGTGTGCTGTGGGGAGAGAACCTTCCCTTCTTGGCCACAAACCAGGCCATCCATTTTAATCCCACAGAACGCAGCCTCTAAATCCTCAGCTAGAATCTCCCCCACCCCTCATCAGCCCCTCAGGGCCGGCACCGACCCTCATCCAGTGGATTCCATCAGCGGGGCCTGGGTGGGCCTAGGACTTCCAGCGAGGTGCAGGGGGACTATAAGCCAGAAGAGCCTTGGGCGTGTCCTCTCTGCTCACTCAGCATTCTTTTCCTTCTTTTTTCTTCCTCCTCAGTCCTCCCCCCTCCCAATCCCCTGTGCCCTGTCTCTTTCCAGCCCCCAAAACCCTGATGCATCTGGATTCCCACAGGATCAGTCGCTCCACAGAGCAGAGGTCGGGGAGAGGATGGCCTTTCCCATCGTTTTTGTTCTGGTCCAGCGGCCCAGCCTAATATCTTTGCTGTCTTAGGTGATAGGCAGTAGGGACTGGCTGCCAAGCCAAGAAGCCGAGTGGGAAATTCAGCAGAGTGGGCTTTTTGTTTATTTCTAACAGGAAGTTAGGAATTACCCGAGAGCACTGGCTGTGTTTCCAGCTGACAGCCTTGTGTTCAGCCTGGGATAAAAGTGCTCCCGCTGACTTCCACATCCTCTGCCACTGGCTTTATTGATAACAGCTGCAGATGACCCGGGGTAGCGCTTGGCTTTCTGCCTGCTTGTCTCTGCTAAAGAGCCCTTGCTTGGCCGACATCAAGTGACCAGTGCCCAAATCTGCCAGATGGCTTCAGGAAATATGCTCAAGGGAGCCAGATGTAATTCAAGATACTGGTACTTGGAGGAAGTTCTAAGACCATCAGTTAGTGGTGAGGGTGGGTGATTGGGCCTCGTTTCCCCCCAACATCTCAATGACAGCAATGCCCACAGGTCCAAGTCTAGACAGCAGCTTGCAACTTGGGAAGAACACGCCAAATAATAATAGCTGATTTTATTATTAATGCCTGGAGGCATTAATACCATGAATACCAGAAGGAATACCTGATACCTCCGTGGAGACATTACAGTGTGGTATTAAGACCGTTGGCTCAGGTCAGACTGCCCTGATTTGAAGCCTCACTCTTACACTTGTTAACTCTGTGACCACGGGGATGTTACTTAACCTCTCTGTGCCTCAGTTTCCTCATCAGTTAAATGGTGATAATGAAAGTGCCTACTTCATAAAGTTGTTGTGAGGATTAAATGTGTTAATATTCATAAAACACTTAGAACAATGCCTGGCATGTAGCCAGTGCTCAATAACGGTCAACTATTATCATTATTATTATTATTAATCCTCACAATGACACTGCAAGGAATGCATATTGACAGATTAAAAATTAGCTTCAAAGAGGTTAAATAACTTGTCCTAGTAACACATGGTAATAAGAGATGGAGCCCTGATTTAAATCAGAGCTTGTGTACTGACCTGCACACCATGATGCCTCAATGTAGAGAGAAGAATGGAGAGTCGTCTGGATCTGGCATCTCTAACCAGCATTCCCAACCCAAAGATGTCCTTTTGAGTTTACCCAGAGCACTGGAGAGAGGGAGGAGGGTGGTGCAAGGTGTGAGGGTGAAGACATCTCTTTGGAAGAACAATTAGCCAACCAGAAGATTGTAGGAGCAGAGAGAATTAAGGTGAAGGACACTAGATTTGCTCCATTCATCCTTCCCATTATAATCCAATGAGATCTTTAGAGTGAAATTTTAGCAAGCAGAGTTTCTCCCTGTAACTACCAAACCTGGTCTTGCACAGTCTTAGGAAAAAAGTGAAAGGCTATAGTTTAAAGTTTAAAGCAAAAGCACTCTTATTGCTGGGGTTGACAAGGTGCTAACGGTTTCTAATAACCTCCCAGTCTCCGTTAAGTGTTTGTCACATAGCCTGTCATTAAAACCCCCGCTCCCAGGGGCGTGTGGAAAGCTTCTCCTCATCTGCCAGGTTCCATTTTCTCTAATTGGCTTGAGCACCTGGGCCTGCTTAAATGGAATTTACACCTATTAGAAGCAGTTTTCTATAAACACAGATTCCATCTTTGTCTTCTTTTGGTGAAAGAAACTCTTCCCCAAATTGAATTAAACAGAGAACAAAATCCCTGGTACTAAAAATCTCTTGTGTTTAAAAACACTGACAAAACCATGGTAGGTTTCTGCTGAGGTACATTATTTTACAAATTGAAACAGTGAGCTTTTTTTGTAAACCTACTATTTAGAAAACAAACAATGAAACCCACATACAACTATTTCAGAAATGCCACCACACAGAAAAGAGATCTTCTTGCCAAAGTGCCACCATATAAAGAAGGCAACTGAAGAAAAGGGCACTTGTTGAAATGCCACCAACATCCCATCAAGTAGAATTGGGAAGAAATGAATATCCTGCTTAACTCCATAAACCTTTTGTCAAATCACTCTTTATTTTTAAAAATGCAATCTATCTTAGTAAATCATACTTATTGAATAGTAGAATGTCCCCTTCCTTTACATAAGAGCAGTAAAAATCATTTGGTCAGCTTTTGGTATCAGAAAAAATTTGGGTGCTAAATTGAAAATAGTCAAAAGATTACTGGATTGGGTAACAGAAAACCTGTGTTCTTAACACAGGTGCTAGGTTCATTATTGCTATGTAACAAATTACCTCAAAACTTAGTGACTTAAAACAACAACAATCATTTATCATCTCTCACAATTTCCACGAATCATTAATTTGGTTCTGGCTCAGAGTTTCTCATGAGATTGTAGTCAACGTCCACCAGGACTGCATATCTGAAGGCTTGACTGGGGCTGCAGGATCAGCTCCCAAGGCGGCTCAGTCATGTGGCTGGCACAAGTTGGTGTTGGATATTGGCAGGAGGCCTCAGTTCTTCTCCACAGAGGCCTCTCCACGGACTGCTTGAGTGTCCATAACGCATGGGGGCTGCCTTCCCCAAGGGTGACTCAAGAGACTGCCGTGAAACCCACAGTGCCATTTGTGACCTCCACCAAGCCTTCCACCGGACTCTATTGGGCACACAGGCCATCCATGATTCAATGTGGGAGGAGACTACACAAAGGCATGAATACCAGGAGGCAAGAATCACTGGGGGCCTCCTTGGAGACTGGCCACCACAAGCAGCTCTAACACTAACCAGTTCCAAGAGGCCTTCTGCAATCTCCCAGTTTGTGCCAAGTTATTCATTTCTTATTTTCCCAAAACATCCAACTCCATTCATCAGCCCACTAAATGCTTCTGCTTTCAATTATAGATGCATAGAAATTTAGAGCTGAATAGCACTGGAGCAATCACCTATTCTAATTCCAAATGCTTCTTGAGATTAAACATAAAATGATATGTTTATGTGTTCCTCTCCTCTACCAGACTGTAAGCTCCTTGAGGACAGGGACCATGTCTTATTCTTATGTATTCCCAGTGCCCAACACAAAGCCTGCAATGTAGAGGTGCCCCATGAATGCCTACTGAAGTGTTTTACTTGCTTGGATGAATCATTTTTGTTCTCCAGAACTCAGTTTTCTCGTTTGTATTGGAATGGATTATTTTTAAGCTGTTTGCTTCATGTGAAGAACCCTTTTTTCCTAGTGGAATGCGGTCATGTGCTATGATAGCTCTTCACCACTTTCTGGAAGCATCTCCTTTTGGTTTGGGATAGAGAGAGTCCACTGGCTATTATACTGTGGAAGCAGAGACCATGTGGAATACACTGTCATCCAAAGGTTCAGTTTTTGAGCCAAGACTAGTTCAAGAACACTTCCCAGGTATGTTTGGGAAGGGGAAAGAGAGAAGACAATTCCAGACAAAGAGACTCCCTCGCACTGTGAATTAATCTGATCATTACTCCCCTGCTCGAAAACTTCTTTGGTTCCCTCCTGCCAACAGAGCAAAACTCAGATTCCTTAGTGTGCATCCAGGCCTGCAAACCACCTTCACCTTCACGGACCTTTGCTCCAGGCATGCTGCATGTTGGTTGTACTCTTCAAAGCTGCATTTTCTTTATCCATGGTAATCCTTTACCCCAATATGGCCTCTGCCAAACAAACTCTAGGCCAGCACTCTCCCAAGATTCCTCAACTGAGTGTCAGTTGTTTGGGAAATTGTATTCCCAAGAGACACCTGAAAATAAAACTATACCAAGATGCATAAAAAAATGCCATGCAATTTTTCTTAAAACATTTCATCTAATAAGTAATGGGAAACTGACCATAAATTAATTAATTGTGGCTGCTCAGGGTTTTATTTGATGTACCAAATCATGCTAGAGAGAAAACCAAGCCCAGGAAATAGAAAGACCTGGAGGTGACCCTTCTGTATCAGTGGGCTAGTAACCCGTGCAGAGGCGGGTAGTCCTGTAAACAGCACCAACTACCCCATAAATCTCACATGTCAGAGTTTCCACTGCTCTGGAGCATTGGGAGCTTCATAAAAATAGATCCACTTACACTTAGTCAATAAGCCCCTTCACCATTAAAAATGGCCCATAAGGGGGAACGCGTTGATACGGCTTTTCCTCGAGGCACTTGTCTGATGCGGTTCCAAGCAGGTGGTGTTTTCCGAAGTTCACTCATTTGTTTGGAAAATGTTGTGAGGACTTTGCTGAAACCAGTCCATTACCCAGGAAGTACAGACAAGCCCATTCTTACCAAGTTACTCCTGAGTACACTGACCTCATTATTTGCCCATAATGTGAACAGGTATTTATTTAATGTGTCTCTTTGTATAGAGATTGTCAATTAGTCTGTGTGCTTGTCATCTCTCTGTCTGTTTCTTAAAAAGGAGGTTACGGCTTAATGGTGGCAACGGTACAATATCACATAAAAGGGTTCTGGAGAAGGGCATGAGGATGCAGAGTGGGAGGTGACAGAAAGCACAGGGAGAGCCCATGGATCTCAGGACTAACCTGGATCCTGAGAGGCAGCAGGCTGGACACACCAGAGCCCCCACCATCCACACTGTACATCACAGTTACCCAGCACCTTCACTTCTGTGATCTCGCTGCACCCTTGCAATGGTCCTGTTAGGTGGGCGTTATTATCCCCACTTTACCTTGGAAGAGCCAAGGCTTAGAGTATGATGAGGGTCTCAGTTACATTAGAACTTCGTGGCAAAATCACTTGTTCCCAGTGGAGCTCAACTGCAGGGCCAGCTCTAGGGAAAGTACGAAGTTGGTGAAGTTGTCCTGATCAGTCCCAGTGTCCCCCTCAGGACATGTTCTAACAGGGGTGAATATCCATCAAACTTTAGTTGTGATAGATGCCTTGAGAAGTCTGCCTCAGTGATAGGTGCATTGAGAAGCCCACAGTGCTTCTCCAAGAGTGACACTTTACATTAGCAACAGGTGAGTATAGGAGAGAATGGGGGACCCTCCCTTGGGTCTCAGATCCCAGCACACAGGCCAGGCATCCGCAGTTCACGCTGGAGAGG
Source organism: Diceros bicornis minor (assembly GCF_020826845.1). Taxonomy (NCBI): domain Eukaryota; kingdom Metazoa; phylum Chordata; class Mammalia; order Perissodactyla; family Rhinocerotidae; genus Diceros; species Diceros bicornis. The sequence goes on from NC_080743.1 coordinate 29,822,373, forward strand.
CTGGCCCTCCCGCACACAAGAGAACCAGAGTTTGAAAAGAGCCCCCCACGAGAAATCCAGAAGCACACTGGGACTTCCTTTAGGCTCTCTCTTGGGGACCTCCCTTGAAACCTTCATTTGCCCCACTGAACTGTTGATTGTAAAGGGGGCCGCGCCTGAGGCAGATGCCTGCCCCTCTGTTCCTGCAGAAACCCCTGTCTTGCCTTCCCTGGATCTGCTCTCCCAGATCTCCCTTACTGACATGATTTATGGCCTTCTTTAAACAGGATGCTCAGCCACATTCAATGGATTTCATATCTTCCCCACAAGGAAATCCCCTGAGGAAGCCCGCGGACATAGTGTCTGAGAGAAGAAAGCAACTTCGAATGAAAGCGATTCGCCCAAACTGTGCAGTTTCTCTTTCCCCCTCCAGGCCTTCTCTAAGTTGCCTTTGAGCTGTGCCAAGACCCAAAGGCATTTCTTTTTAACTTAATTATCTCCAGGGAACCATAGCTAGAAATCAGGCACCCACACGTCTGCCCTCGACGGCAGTACACCCTTGCTGGATAGCTGGGGCTTTCGGGGGTCAGAGATCTTACGGGTGACAGCAACTTTCTTTCCCACAAACAAACAGAGCCTTTCAGAAAGCCGGTGGTGAAAGGCCTCTGAGGTGGAGCCCACCACGCAGGGCAGAAGCAGACTCTCCATGTCACCTGTTGATTCGGTCAGGAGACTGTACATGGAGGAAAAGAAGAGGATGCTGCCAGCTTGGCGGTGCCAATGGGAGTTGGCAGTCAGATTCAGCCTCTGCCTGCCTCCAAGGAGTTAGGCACTTTGATGACAGATTATTTCACCCAGCAGTGGATGAACAGAGCCTTTGTCAACAGCATCTGTTGGTGAGCAGGGTGGCCCACTGCTCAGTTGCTTCCAGAACTGCACTGTCATAGGCCCTGCTGGTTATTCAGAAATTACCAAACATTGGCTTCTTGGGCTAAAATGTTTCATGCAAATTAAAGGTGCATGATAAAGATACATTTCTCTCTCTCCCACCTACCCATCATTTTTTTTTTTCCTGAATCTACCCCCTTCACTCCCAGCACAATCAAATAAACATTCCATAGTCTCTTATTACCTGATAGGCAGAAGAAAGGGACCTGGATTCTCAAGTTGTCTCTTCCACATTTCATAACTGTGTATGTAGGGGGCGAGGGGAGTGCCTTCCTGCCTTACTCGTTCGTTGGTTTTCCCATCTGTAAAGTGAGGCTATTCACAAATTTTACTCCTGGGCATATTTCTGAGAGTATGTGATAATGTAAGTAAAAGTGCTTAGAACTCGTCAGAAGGTAGAAGCTTTTATTCACTCTTACATAGTATTCTTGTGAGTCTAGAGGTTAGTTAGAGGTCTTTGAGTGATAGAAGGCTGCAACTTTAATGAATAATTCAGCAGAGGTCTGATGCTTTCCTGGGCTCTCCCCGGGGAGAGGCAGCTGGCTGTGCATCAGCTCTTGAATTTGTAAGCCTATGGGGTAGGAGGATGTTGAGAGCGTTCAAATTGCTGAGTCTCCCAGGACAGGCACAGAAGGAAGTTGGCAGCAGTGGCCACCAGCTCTCGTTCCAGAGGAGCCTGGGCTTGGTGTCATTCCTCTCCGGGAGCTGGAAAGGGCTGATCCAGGCTGAGATGCTACAAGGTCATGCTCAATCCATCTTCCCCTCCCAACCCACGCCACCCTTTCAGGATGCCTTTTGCAGTCAACATTTGTAAACACTAGATGTAAAGTTGAGACTTTCTGTGTTCTTAATCCCTAAAGGAGAGCTTCATGGGTAGTTTAGAATCTTAAAAAGAACACTAATACCTTTTGCTGAAAAGAGCAACTTTCTCAGAGCAGCAGAAAGGGAGAGGCCGTTACTAAATTGGTTCTCCCCACAGCCCGTGGGCATCCTCGGGGAACACAGGGCTGGCCCAGCACGTACACCCATAAACATATTCAAGGCGTTCCCGGCTTAAAAACCCAAATCCACACTCTCCACTCTATGCCACTCCTTAGTTTCGACTTGTTCTCTCTTTTTTCTTCCCTTCCAGTCAAACTTCTTGAAAGAGTAGTCTATCCACTCTATCTTCAGTAACACCACTCCCACACTCCCGAGCCCCTGAGAGCCTGGCTTTCTCTCTGACTTGTCCCTGAAAATGCTCACCTACAGGCCACTGGCCACCTCTTCATTGTCCCATCCAACAGCTGTTCAGTCCTACTCCAAACCTTCTCTTCCCACTTCTGCAACACTGCACCCTCTTACTCTTCTGAACCTCCTTTTAGCTCCTGGTTCTTCCTTCTTGGTTTCCTTCACTGACTCTTTACTCCCTGTCCCTTAAATATGGGCTTTTTCCAGGGTTCTGAGCTTGGTCTTTGTTTTCTGAATTCTTCATGTTTTTAGTGGACATTGGTCATTCTTTACGGCTGACCAGCCCCTCTGAACAGCTTCTTCTGTTGGAGAATTCTCCATTTTAAGAGTTTAGGTGGGAAGCAGAGATAGTCTAGATAGTCACTTCCCTAGCTTCTCTTGCAGGTAGGGCATAGGCTTGTGACCCGGGCTCTGGTGATTTGATGCACCTGAAACCCACCCTTGAGTGGGGCACCGGGCTCAAAAAGGCATGCACTGGAGGGCTCCATTCTGGCTAGGATAGATGCTACTATGTCCACGTTCTAGAAGTAGTGTCCAGTGTCCAGTAGCACAAGCTGTGGTGTCTGTTCCCAGTGTTGCTGTGGTCACTGTAGGGGCCACTGTCTGCTTTCCACAAAGATCCTTCTCTTGAGTAACAGCATCATATCATCACATTTGAGGCCTGCTGTCATCTTCGCCCCATGTCATTGACTGAACCTCCTAAATATCTCTTGATTTTGTCTCCTCCCGTGTCCCAGCACCACTACGTTAGTTTAGGATCTTATTAGCTCTCACCTGCACTATCAAAACAGCTTCCTGAGTTTCCCTGCCTCCTGCCTCATCCCTTTCAATCTAATTTGCATTGCTGTCAGAGTAACCTTTCCCAAATGTAAATTTGACTCCATCGTTCCCATGTTTAAAATCTCCCCATTGCTTTCAGGATAAAATCTGAACCCTCTAACATGACACTCAGGTTCGGTCTTCCACCACTGCCCCACACGCCATGCTCCAGCCATACCTAACTGCTATGTCTCCTACACACACACTGATTTATACCTCTAGGCCTTTGCTCACTATGATCTTGGAGATCCCTGCTTGCTCCAGTCTCACCCACCTGCCAGCAGTAAAGACTTATCAAGTACCTCAAGTCCTGACTGAGAGCCAAGCCTGGTGGTTCATTGGAAGGCTTTCACCTTTCAAGAATGGAAATGCCTGCTTTCCTGAGTTCTGATAAAGAGAACTCTAGGTGCCTCCTTTCCTTCCTCCCTTCCTAATTCATTTATTTATTTCTTCAACACATATTTACTGAATGCCCACTCAATGTTAGGTACTGAGCTAGGTGTTGGGATTGAGCAGTAAGACAGATAGTCATTGCCCATCTTCTTGGAGAACAGAGCCAGCTGAACTCCCACTGTCTGAGTCTGGGTTTCTGCACCCTCTTCTGAATTCCCCTCCAGTTCCCAGCTCCCTCCTTCTCCCATTGGCCAGCTCTCACCTCCTTTATTCTCTTCTCACAGAGAGTTGCATCCTAATTGCCATGTCCTTCCTTCCACCTGGCTTGATCTCCAACTCTGGCATCCACCCATCCGCAAGAACTGTTTCCTCCTAGAAGGCCTTGGCACTGTGCCTGACTCCATCCTTTGGATCAGATGCCTTGATTATAAATGCCAGTCCAGGCTGGATTTCAGATGGCCACACTCAGTGATCTTGTGAAATTAACTTTTAGCTCTTTTATAGAGAGAAGTAACCCCTTTGATCACAATCTTTCTCAACCTCCCATCCATACACCAGTGTTCGCTTCTTCCTCCTCTCCCCATTGGGCCACTGCAAGTCTTGCTATTTATGATACTTTCTTCTTCCCCCATGATTTTCCATGTCTGGCAAGTGTTTACTCTTCCTTCAGACTGTGCAGAGGTCATCTCCTCTACGAAGTCTCCACCCCACCCTCACTTTTCCCACACTGCTTTTGGGATATGCTCATATATTTATTAGCACTTACCCAATTTTACTGTAATTCTCTCTTCCCCCCTCAACTGTAAACTCCATAAGCCTGGGTCTGTGTCGTAAGGCATTATTGTATCCCCTGTGCCTGGCCCAGCCTGTGACATAGAGTAGAATATAATATAAATATAGTAAATGTAAGCAGAAAATCCAAATCTCACATTGAATTCATATCCCTAAAATTAGATCCCCTTTCCACATTCCCATTTTTATTAATGGCACATAAATATTTATGCTAGGAGTGGGATGGACAAGCAACAATGCTATTCTTCTAGTCCTAGATTCTAAACATAACCCATCTTTCATTTCTCCACTTCCTTTCACTCAGTGATATGCTGGCAAATGTTTAACAGCTGGCTCTATGGGAGAAAAGCCCTGTTTTGTAGTTTGCCAATTTCTATGGTGTAAATACTCTCACCACAGCTGATTTCAAGCTACCAACATGACGGTACTGAACGCAGAGCTGGGAAAAGATGTGCTTGATGATTCTCATGAGCCAATAGGAGCCAGCTCCAGCCCACCATTGCCTTCACTCTTTACAGTTAATCAGTTCCAAGTCCAGCCAATCCTCCCTTAATCCTCAACATTCAACTCTTCTTCATCACCTCATGCTTGACCACATCTGCTCTTCCTTCCATAGCACACATTTTCTCCAAAGGAATCTGTCCTTCCAATGTTATAGTTTCTCATTGCATTAGTTTCCTGTGGCTGCTGTGGCAAATTTCCACAGACCTGGTGGCTTAAAACAACACAAATGTATCTCTCACATTCTGAAGGTCAGAAATCTGAAATCAGTTTCACTGGTCCGAAATCAAGGTGTTAGCAGGGCCACGCTCCCTCTGGAGGCTCTAAGGGAGAGTCTGTTCCTTGCCTCTTCCAGCTTCTGGTGACAGCCATCATTCCTTGAGTTGCAGCTGCATCACTCCAATCACTGCCCCTATGGTCACATTGCCTTCTCCTCCTCTGTCTGTGCAATCTCCCCTTGCATCTCATAGGGACACTTGTGATTGCATTTAGGGTCTTCCCAGATAATCCAGGATAACGTCTCATCTCATGATCCTTAACTTAATCACATGTACAAAGACTCTTTTTCCTATAAGGCAGCATTAACAGGTTCCAGAGATCTTTGGGGACTGTTATGCAGCCTACTGCATTCATTATTTTAAAAATGCCTAGGCCTTCCCCCATTTTAGTGCTGCCCATAGTGCTGACTGAGCCAGAATGGAGAGTAAGCACCATCTTTTGCTTCCACCAGTGGGCCTGGTGCATTCTCCCGTGCTTTCTTCCACTTGCCTGGCCTTTTCCAGTCTGTTTGGTTTACCTCTAGTGATCTCTCAGCCATTAATAATCCTAATTTCTTGATGACAGTCTTTTGACTCATAGTAAATAGCAGACACCAAAGAAAAACAAACATGGAGTTATTTTAACGGTTAAATAACCCACTGGATATTAGCTTGTGAGTGTACCGTGCTCTAAACTGGTGTGTGTGTGTGTGTGTGTGTGTGTGGCCTGACTATGTCCTTCATCAGAACAGTTCCATAGGATGTGGAGAAGATAAAGACATGGGCCAATCAACCTCAAGAAAATGTTGATCATTGGCAATAAATTATGTCAGGAACATATCTTCTTGGCGACTAGCTACAATGGTCCCATAGGATGCTCCTTCATAAATGTTCATATATCTAGAAGCACATGCCTAACTCTAAATGTAGAAAATTTGGAAAATAGGGAGAATAAAAAGAACCTAACATAGCCTAATCCAACATAACATAACCACTACTGGCATATTGGCGCCAATAAAGCTTTGATGACCATCTTGGTGCAAGTTGTTTTTCCATATTTAAGGTTATTTCTTTATATCCATGAGTTCCAAGAATGACTGAGTCCAACTGAGTATTGTTAAAAATACTTCATGTCATGTCTGGGCTTCAATGACTCTGTACCATTTTCAGCCCAGAGATCCAGGCCTCTTGTAATCAGCCCACCTCTACCTGTTCAATCTTCCTCCACTTTATTCTCCCATGAGAACCATCCCCTACAGCCAGGCTGCTCTCCTACTGCTTCCTGCATGCTCCTCAGGCTCTGGTTTAGCTTTTCATGTTTCTCAAATGCCCACTCTTCTCAGATTGCCCATCCTTCCCCCTCCTTCAAGGTCTAGTTCATGTCCCCTCTTGGGAAAATCTTGCCTTAAAAAGGCTGCCACATTTGGGGTCAGTTTCATGTAGGCAAAAGAATATCTGACTAAGAGATAGAGTTTCAGGGCCAGCCTGGTGGTGTAGTGGCTAAGTTCGCATTCTCTACTTCAGCGGCCTGGGGTTCACAGGTTTGGAGCCTGGGCATGGACTTATGTAGCACTCATCAAGCCATGCTGTGGTGGTGTCCCATGTACAAAATAGAGGAAGATGAGTACACGTGTTAGCTCAGGGCCAATCTTCCTCATCAAAGAAAAAAAGAGTCAGGGTTTCTGGGTTCATGTCCATGAGATGCCTGAGATAAAAGTCCCTTATCCTTCTGGGTCCTCAAATTCCTCATTCATAAAACAGGAGTTATGGTCCTGGCTCAGACTACCTCGAAGGTATTGTCAGGAATAAATAAAATAATGAATGTGAAAATGTTTGAAAAGCTTCATAAATACAGGGTATTAATATTATTTCCTCCTTTACCAATTCTCCTTTTGTCCTTATCATCTGTGTTATATAACTAATATCACTTAATATACAGACCTATTTATTGTTCATTAGCATCACATACCTGGAACTATATTCCTGCTTGATATAATGCTGTATAGGAAGCTGGCTTGTTCACTGTGGCCCGGGTCCCAGCCCTCCGGCTAGATTGGGATGCACAGGGGTAGGAACAGTGTTTTATGCTTCTTTTGTTCCACAGGTCACCCAGCACAATGTTGGACACAACAAAGTTGCTGAAGAAACACTTGACTGGATGCTCATATAGCCTTATCACCACACCATGCCACTTAACTTCCTTCTTAAAAAGTTTAAATTATCATTAAGTTTAAAATGACAGGATGGTCTGCATTAGCCGTAGGGCATTGTGTAATCTCAGAGATATGTTACTGTGTCCTTCAACACAAAAACGGCGGGGATGGTGGTAGTTATTTTGAACTAATCTCTCACTATGGCTTCGAAAGACAGTGGAGAAGAACATGCCTGGATTTAAGTTTTGATCAATGTTCCTTCATGGTTCTCCTTTTCATCATCTTACCCCCAGTATTTTCTTTAAAAATATAAATCATGAACAAAGTAAAAGGAAACAAAGTAGGTTAATGCAATCTTCAAAGTGGATATTTCAACAGTACAAGACTAAAAATTCTAAAATCAGATTCTTTAACAGTGACTAGGAAACAATGTGATACAGGTCAGCCACACTTGAAGAAAATCCAATTTCTAGAAACCCAAATTTATAAAATTGAAATTAGGAAGTAATTTTCACAGGAGTCTTTTACTAGGAAATTCCTCGTTCTTGTCTCACTCCTGAGTCAATTAAAATAGACAGTGTAAAAAGGTTTAATTTTCACTCACCTACTCAGGACAACAAACGTCAAGTAAAGTGAATTGCACTTGTACAAATTTAGTAATTTTACTTATAAAAATCTTCATTCTTAGTATTTACTTGCTCAGTGAGTCATTTGCTTAAAGGTGATATTGATTTATTGCTTTTCCTGCTTTGGTTGAAAGGTTTCAGCTTAAAGATATGTGATAAATGAAGGTTTCCTTATCTTAAGATGAGGCACCAAAATTGGTCTCAAGTGAATGAATTTGTACTTCAATTGAGCGAAGATTATTCTTTCAACTCTCCTTTGATACTTGGCACTGAACCAAGGAACCTAAAATTAGCTACCTTCAGAATCCAGGTGTGGGCTAAGTGGAAGCAATTCGCTTTGCCCCAGGAAGTCACAGGAGTTGTTGAAACAGTAAATAGAGGTCTGGGCAAACTTCACTGGCGAACTTTTCAGGATGGCCTCCTTTTGCAGGGAAAAGAAAGCCACTGCATTTCAGAGCTGAAAGGGAGCAGAGAGGGCATCTCATATAAACTCTGCATCCTGCAGCTCAGGGGAATGAAGTGACTGGCCTCTCTGAGCCTGTTTCCACATCTGCAAAATGGGGTCGTTTAACTTGCCTGCCCACCTCCCAAAGGTGTTGTGAGGATTAAGAGAATGGGATTTTTAAACTGTAAGCATAAGGCATTAACCATTATTTTCCACAGTCACTTCGGCAGTTTTAAAACACATCTGTACGTTCTTTAACGCTCCTCCCATCCAGAAATGCCCTCCTTTTAATACAGGCAGCTGACCTTCGAGACTTGCTTGTAACCAATAGAAAGCAGCCAACTTCTGAAGACAGGTTAGAAAAGGTGATTCAGCTTCCACTGGATCTCGTGGGACACTCACTCTGGAAGAAGCCAGGTGCTGTGTTAGAAGCCCAACTACCCTGAGACCACCACGCCGTAGGGAAGCCACATGCGGAGGCTAAGTGTAGGTCCCCTGGTCAGCTGTCCTAATCTTCAAGGTCCTCCCAGGCCAGGCACCAGAATGTGAGTGAATGAGCCTTCAGACGACTCCAGCCCCCAACCATCGAGAGACCCCAGATTTTGAGCCTTTCCAGTTGATGTCCTGGACATCATGGAACAGAGATGAGCCGTCCTTGCTGTGCCCTTTCTGAATTCCTAACCCACAGAATCCATGAGCAGAATAAAATGGTTGTTTATTTTTGCCACTAAATTTGTACTGTTTGTTATGCAGCACTGGTAATATGAATAGTCACACTGGGTAATGAAGATCACAGCAACCACAGGAATGACACCAAGCACTGTACTTGCTCTGTGCCAGGCACAATGACAAGCACAAACTTACCTTACTTCATCCTGACCAGAACTCTGTGAGGAAGGCATGATTTTCCCATCCCACAGCGAGGAAACATGCTCAGAGGGGTTAATGATTTATTCAAGTTCCACAGGGACTAAGTGGCAGGGCCAGGACTGACCCCTAGGTCTGGCCTGACTGCAAAGCCCACCCCTAAGCTTCGGCTGAGTCCTCCCATGTGGTGGGTGACAGCAGACTGTCAACGCAAACCTTTGCACTCCAGTCCAAGGCCCTTTCCCTTATGCCCTCAGTCTGTTTGGTTCCTTTAGTTCCTCTCTTTTCGCATTTGCTACTTATGATCCCCTTCTTTCAAGAGATGGAATGAAATCTCTTCATTTTTCTGACTCGGTCAACTTGCAAGCTGCTCTTGTATCACCACGGACGTTTCAGACTCTGGCACCCATTATGTCTGTCCCTAAGGCTGACACAGCCATGCAACTTTACCTCAGAAGCCTTGCTTTGCCTCATAGGCCAAGCGCATCAGATTTAGCTTTTTCTGAGCTGCAGGGAGAAAATAACATATAATTCACAGAGCAACTCATTCACACATCCTAATCTCAAAAACATGTTGTGTGACCCACTTGATCTTGGCCCCCGGAGCCATTAGCACACTGACAAATTATCTAGAAGGTTCTCCACACACTGGTGCTCTCAGCCAGTTCTTGTGGGCTGCTAGCCTCCAGACTGCTCCTACATGAGGATGCACGGCTCAGGCTGCTGCCCTGGCAAGGCCTTCCCCACCTGGAAGGGAAAATCCATGCCGGCTTTGACCCTGATAACCACAGATCCCCTGAATCTGCAGATCCACCAAAAAGACCAGATAAAAGCATGTGATTTGAATGTCTTAGGAACAGTGCTCAGAATGCACCTCTTTGCCATGCACTTTAAAGATCTACTTTGGCTTTTCTCATTCATTCTCTGAGCAGTACCACCTGCACACTCAGTTCGTCCAACCCTCACCAAGCTCAAACCTCATGCACCTCTTGCTGGCAAGAGGTGACCTTCTTCAAAGGCTGACATGAAAGAAGGTAGGTACTAACTCTTCCACTGAAGACTGTCACTACCACAGAGTGTGCAGGGAGCTGGCTTGGGTGTCCTAGCAGTGAAATCCCCTGTAGAATCCATGTCTATCCTCTGTCACATGACTGTAATGATTCTTAAAGGGTTGTGACTAACCAGCTAGCACCCCTGAGCTTAGAATGGCTCCACAGCTCATCTGTGGGGAGCTGGGAGCTCCCTTCTTGGGCTACAGCTACCAATTCAAGTCAGCATTGAGCTTCTACCATGTGCCAGTCTTTGGAAATACTAAGACGCATAAGACAAATTCCTGCCCTCATTCACAGATGAAGACCGTCGTTGTCAATCTTGACTTCTAGGCATACCATCAGGCGTCTACTGGTTGTGAGGTATGTCACACGTAATTTGTTATCAATAATAGGAAGTACCAAAGATTTGAAAATAGAGCAGATTCATGGTTATATGTACATGGTATATTGTTGCTCTCACTTGTTCTGACATAAGATAAAGGGTTGGGGAGGGTTGGGGTGGGGCAGTCCGAGCTCTGTGGATGGCACATGGTGCATGTCACACTTGTGAGTCTTGCGCCTCAAGGGAAAAGGCTGAGAACTGCTGTGAGCCCATTGAGGGCAGGGTGTGGGCCTGCTACACATAGAACCACATATATATAACTAACGAAGGAGCCTCCTCTACCTTTCCTCGTAGAGAAGGGACTAGCCGGCAGTAGACTGCCCTTCAAGAATCAGACAAAGCGGAAGGGACTGTTGCCTCTTGATTCTGTCAAGATTTTGTCTATTTGTTGTTTGTTTAGGAAAAGAACAGTGCACTGGTTATAGCAGTGGCAATCTGTTTATTACTATGAGCTTCACCTCTCTAGCTGATATCTCTCAGATGACCCATGATGAATCATGTGGTGCACTATGCTAGATTCATCTTTTCATTAATAATAATGCTATTTATTTCTATAGTGCTTTAAACTTACAGAATATCTTCACATGCATTGGCTCTGGTAGGTTCAACTTTAAGACCTTTTGAAGTAGATCCAAACCCCATCTACATATGAAGAAACAACCTTGGAGTGGTCTTGCTTGAAGTCTATAGCAGGCGAGTGACAGAGCTGGGATTCAAATCCAGGTCTTCTGGTTCCAAACTGTGTTTCTCGTATTACACACAGCTTGTGTTACACTCAGCTTCATGAGGAACAGAGACGCAGCTACGACTTCAAGGGTGACATCTAAAGGGAACGGCGGCTAGTTGCTTTGGATGGATGTTGGATGGATGTCTTACCGGCTCTCAGAAGCCTGTTTCTTGGAAGTGGCGATACATCGACTTTTCTCTGCTTGGTCTGTCTTCTTGGCTTTGTCTGGTGAGGCAGCCCCCTTGCAGAATTTTCTCTGCTTTAGGTACACATACCCCTCCCCCCGCCCCACCCCCCACACACCCAGGACTATTCCAGACTTGGCAGTGGAGATACTTCCACTTAGAGCTTTAATAAGCAGCCCAAACCTGTGACTGCCTAAGAGCCCACAGTTCTTACTTCCTGCTTTTGGAAGATCAGAACACCTACCAGCTGCCGTGGTTGCTACTGGGCTGGCATTTGGGTTCTTTTGCATGTGGACCTAAGGCTACTTTACTGTGACTTAAATCACAGGAAATCTTACAGAGAAGACAGGGTAAAAAATCTCCCACAGCTTTGCCTCTTCCTTCCAACAGATACACACACACACACACACACACACACACACATGCCCCTGCCCTACACACCTAGACCAGGCACTGGCTCTGTGACTAAGATGCTCCACCCAAGGAGTCGCCTTTGGCAGGGGAGAATGTGGTGCCCACACTGTGACATGAGCCACTGCCTATCAAGTGCCATTTAAAGCCAGGACTTTTCACCCTTCAGGAAAAGTGTTTCTCAATCAAAGTGCTTGTTGAACTTCAAACTGAATGGCCATTTAAAGGCTGACTATAGCACTCCCACAGTCAAAGAAATGAAACTTTCAGGTTTGTTAATGCTGAGTCTTGGCTCAAAGTTTGAAGGCTGGATGGAATTCTGCCTTGTACGTGCAAACATTTGGAGAACTGCTCAGTCAGCCTTCCAGGAAAAACACGCCCACATCTGACTGTATTCCTTCAGTTTCGGTCTTGTCAACACAGCCATCACTGGGAGCCTAACTCTAAAGCTCAGCTCTCCTTTGTTCTCTGAACACGAAGGGCAAGATGTAGCGCAATCAGATAACAAATGATGAAATTATGGTTATCAGTGGGGACAACTTCCATTCCTACAGCACTTCATCCTTCCAGAGGGCCTGCGTGATATCCCTCGACCCGCACAACACAGCTCAGAAGTGAAATTGAGCCAGACTTTTTATCACCATTATGTGGATGAAGAATTAGAAATTTATAAATATATAAAGAGATACAGGGTGAAACAGTTGTGTGTGTGTGTGTGTGTGTATGTGTGTGTGAGTGCATGTGCATGCACTCAGAAAGGAGGAAACATTAAATCATTTAAAATTATCCAAGAGGACATTTTATGAGAGGGGATTTTGTATCATTTTAATTTTTTTTCTCATATTCCATAGCAGGGTTATCTGGAGTCACTTGACTCCAGGGCTCAGACCAAACAGAGAGGGAATCCCCGCAGGCCAGAGTCAGCCTGCAGCTGGAGTTCACCTGCTCTTGACAAATAAGAGAGGAGAGACTGTGTCTTTTGTCATGCTTCCTATCTGCAGCCTCTGACAATTTGAGTGGATTGTGGGGAACTGACAATAGCACAGAAACAATGTATAGAATGGATAATCAGAACTTTAGAGCTATGTGTAACTTAAAGGACCAAATTAAGCTACTGTATAATTATATGTAGTGTTCCAGAATTGGTTTTTTTCCCCCTTGTGCATTAGTGCCCTTCGTAGCATGAGTTGCCCCTCTTCTAGAAAACAATGGCTAGCCCAGAGTCATCCAGGGTCTGTTCTTGGGGTTCTCCCTCTGAACCCCCTCCCCTCTACTCTGTCTCTGCAACATCAGCCACTGGTCTAATAGTCAACCCTACTACCTCCCACCAGCACAGAGCCCTCCTCACTCCATGCTAGAAACCAGCCCAGTGGCCAACCTGGAGAGCCCACCACCCACTTTATGTCATACAAGTTATTGTAAACTTTGTATTTCACTTTTCCTACTCCCTGGGAGTTCTTGGGGTTGGGTAAAAAAGCTGATGAAGCAAGTTTGTATCTTGTGTTTATTTTCCAATTTCAACTGAAATTGTTATAAAATACATTTTAAAAAATTATTTGTAAACAAAAACATTGACAGAAAGTGAAGGGGCCTCGGTTAGTTCCTAAGAGATAATATATCATTTGGACAGAAGTGTGTCTGCGCCCATTGTCCCTCCACCATAAAGCACACCCGGGGAATGCACAGGTACAGCCACTGGAAAGGACTGGAATGATTTTTGGTACCAATAGCACTCAGAGAGTCTTATGACTTTTACAACTATTGCCTTGCATTCCCATGGCTGCTGTGCTAGGAGCTAAGTAAAAGTCAGCCTCAAATGTGGGGATGCTTAGCCTTACACAGTTTACACTCTAGGCTTCTAGAGTTGCCTGGAATAGGAGAGGGAGAGATGCTGAGCTGTACCTGCCCCTTTGGGGTTGGGGTGGGGGGCAGGAGGCCCCGAGGCATGTATTGTGGTTCTAGCTCAGCTCCCAGGTAAGAAAGTCATCATGATTGGGCTCTGTTCTGGATCTGATGGGCAGGTGAGTGTGTCTGGCCTTGGGGTTCAGGGAAACAGTGCCCTCGGGTTTCTTGTTGAGGTGCAAAGAGGAAGACTGTCACTCCTGCTTCTTGTCACAGTCAGGTGGTTTGTGTTCAGACTGAGGAAATCCAGTGGTCTTCCAAAAGGAGCACACAGTCATGGAACCTGGGGGATGAAGTCAGGCCGAAGGAGTGGGGCCAGGCCTAGCTGAGGACCCCCCTTCCACTCGCCTCTTCTCCCAAACAATAGTGAACCATACTGCAGCTCCCCCAGTTTCTCTGTTTTCTTATCCCCACTTTTGCATTTGCATCTCACTGCACTGAGATAGCTTGTGGTAAGTCTTACTGTATAATTTCCCAGGCTGACTTCATATGGAGGCAAGTAATGACTTTGTGAGGTAAGTTCATCTCAGCAACAATAAGATTGTTTCTGCAATATGTGTTTGGTCAACTGTTGGATAATAGCTGAGCCTCTCTAGGGAGCATCGTGACTCCTCTGTACTTCTCTTTCCTTCAAGAAGGAGGAGACAATCCCCTATGGGCTGCAGAGGGCAAGGCAGGTATCCTTCAGATTAATTCCTTCTCCCCTAGGTCACTGCTTCCTCACCAACCTCCCAACCTCCTGAACACAGTGTCTCCCCACAGTGCTTCTCCCAGTACCCAGCCTCCCTGCTGGTGTGAAGTGCAACCTGCAGACTGCTCATGCCTGGACCTCAGTGCTGACAGTCCTCCCGTCCAGTATCTCCAATTGTCATGGGTTGGGTTCCCTGGGGAGCAGAATTTGAGATGGAAATTTACATGTAAGTGGTTTACTGGAGAGTGCTTCTGTAGGGAGGGAGAGAAGAAGGCTCAGACACCAGTTTGAGCAGTATACAGTTGTAACAGAGGCCTCAGCCAATTCCACGGGGAGCTCTAAAGCTGAGTTGGCCCTTCTGTGAGGTCCTGAATGGAGGCAAAGGGCTGAGAGCTTGGTACCTCTGCATCATCCAGTCATTGGATGCAGTTGTCCCCAGGGTGGGGCATAACTTTGGGCGAGGCATCTCCCTTTGGCTGAGGGCAATGCCTAGGGAGGGATCCAGCTGTACTCCATCAGTGGGCAACACTTCTGGCAGCCAGAAGAATGACTGCTTCAGTTCTGAAGGGAGATCTGGGCAACACATTCCTGCCAGGGACCAGAGAAAGAGAAGGATAAAGCTGTGGCCTCAAATTGCCAGCTCCAGGTCAAACACTTGGCTTGACAAGGCAAGGGGAAGAGAGAAGGAGAGTTTCCAAGGAGCCCCACCAGTGGCTGGAAAAGAGCAAGCATCAGCTGGGAGCTACTGGGCAGGCCTGGCCTGCAGAAGATGAACTGGCCACCATCTTGGGAGTGGAGTCCAAATGACCCGCCTTAAGCACAACTGGAGAGTCCAACACAGCCAAATAATTTGTCTGGGAAAAGTCCCTAATTGGGAGCTAGTTCTAGGATGATCTAAATCTATGCCACTTCACCAGATTCCCAAAGGTTATTGTAACCCTACTCTGCTTTGAGCTTCCCAGTGTATGTCATTTTGAAGGCATGGCATACTCATAGGGACCCCAGGAGGAAAATATCTGAGAAACGTTCTGAGAAATACTGACCAAAGCTAGGAGCAATGTCTGCCTATCTCTTTATCTTTCTTATATATATTTATCTTCTTCCAAATAATGTGAGTTCACCAAGTCACTTAATCGGGTCCAATTTGGTGCTCTGCTATCTGTATACCCCCCAGCATCATTGCCACATCTTTATTTTTTCATTTCATCTGGGAGGAGGAGAGGTTGTGTAAGCATAGAACGGGAGAAAAGTCCTGTTCTCTGCCACTGCCAACCCCTCTCCAGGCCAAGTGGGGGAGTGGTTGGCTGGGGCAGGTGAACTGTGGAAGGTTCTGGGCCTGCTTGCCCCAGCCAAGAGCACTCATCAGTATAATTGCTACACCCTGCTACCCCTCTCCCCTACACTACTATGCAGAATTGGATATAACACCAGCTTGTCATCACCCCCCAAAGTAACTGCACAGAGTATAGGCTGATGCAACCTGAAGCCTGTGACACAGTTTGCCAGCAACAGCGTGGAAAGTGTGGCAAGGGTGAAACATTGCCCCACTGATCTGAATGGGCCTTTGCCACCAACAAAGAACCATTATGACAACAGGAGGGCACTGAAAGCCAGGCACAGCATAGACGGGAAAGATCTCTCTCTCTCCCTTTCCCCTTCATGAAAAAGAGAGAGAGTTTAACCCTCCAGTGTTCAGCTGCTTTCCTAAGCAACACCGGTCAAGGGTGGTTGCAGCCCCATCCACATCTGGGCACCCAGGAGGGCCAGCAGCCTCTCTTGGCAAGAAGGCCGCCTGCTGGGCCAGGTCAGGGATGGCGCCTGGACTTGTCACCAAGCAGCTTCTGCAGGTGCTAGAGGAGCAGCATGTGGAGCCAGAGCTCCACAGGAGCACTACGGGTAATGGTTGCTTTTTCCAGCCTACTGTTTCCTCTTCATATTTCATTCCAGCTGCGTCAATCAAACATTAAAACAATCAAATGACAAATGTTTATTGAAAACCCACTGACCCCAACACTCTCTGAAACGCCCTGTTCTCTTCTCACACTGCTTCCTCTACCCATAAGCTCCTCTCCCTCTTCTCTGCAGAGACACCCCTTCAAGCCCCAGCCTGAGGCCCACGTCTGTCTCAAAGCCTTTCCTGACCATCTCTGCCAGCTGTCATCTTCCCTTCGTCTCTGCTTGCCTCCTGCATCACATTCCTAGCCCTCTTCATCCCGCTTCAAGGTCCCTCAAATCTATTCCCTTCTCTCCACTTCTCTCCTACTTCGGGCTCCCACCATCTCTTGCCTAATTACTGCTCCTTTCCTGCTCTTCTGGCTTTCATCCTGCCCTCTTCAATCTATTCTCCACGCTGCAGTGTTCATTCCAAAAGACAAACATGACTGTGTCATTTAAATGTCTAAGCATTTCTATGATAGTTAACACTTACTGAATGCTTACTGCATGCCAGGCTCAATCCTAAGTGCTCTACATATAAAACTCGTTTAAATTGTGCAATAACCCTATGAAGCAGGCATTATTTCTTCCATTTCACAGATAAGGAAACCAAGGCCCGGAGAGGTTAAGTAATCTGTCCCATATTACATGGCTAGTAGATGGCAGAGCCAGCATTTGAACCCAGGCACCAGGCTTCAAATACCACCCTCTTAAGCAATGCGCTGTAATTATACTGCTTCTCAATGGCTTGCCACAGGTCTCAGGATAAGGTCCGAACTCCTTAGCACTCAAGGCCCCTGATTTTAGACTCATCTGTTTTCACTTGCTGACATGGACCCTTTACTCCTCCACCCCACAGTGCTGTGCTGGTAAATGTTTAACAATTGGCTCTCTGGAAAATAAAGCCCTGATTTGTAGCATTTGCCAATCTCTATGGTGTAAATACTCCCACCATGGCCAATTTCAAGCTGTGACTATGATGTCATTGAACGTGGAGTTGGGAAGAGATGTGCACAATCAGCTGGCAGGAGCGAGCTCTGGGCTCAGGCACACTGCAGACTCCACCCATCCCTATCACCACCATGACTGTGCCCATCAAGGACACAGTACCTTGGACCACACGCCACCCATCCACCTGATCACTGATCCATGGTTCATGTGTGGATCTGGAGAGCTCCAATGAAAGTCCACATTCACTTCCTCTTGTTCTCCACCCACCTCTGGCAGTCTGAGGGCAGGGCCAAGAACATCGACTAGCCATGAAGGTTGCTGACCTTCCTTCAGACAGGCACCTGTCCCCTGCTTGCCACAGCAGATCTTACTTCCCACAACCCCTGCCTCCACCAAGAATACCTCACCCATAGCAGTTACGTCTTCACTCCTAAGACATAATGCTCGAGCCTCAGAGCATCACTACTGCCCTAGCTGTGCCTTGTGCAGAGAAGTCCTAGCCTCTCACCTATGGACATCCCCCTGGGGCTCCATCCTTAGCGTCTCCCCTTGTCAGTCCACCCACACATCCATGGCTCCACCTCTTCTTCTCATTTCATGTGATGATGATTCCTGAATATGGATGTTGTTGGCCTCCACTCAGATGTCCCACAGGCACCTCCCACTCAGCAGCTCTCAGGCCTCCTTGATCCTCTTTATCCACAGACCCAATCTTTCCTCTATAGTTCCAACCTCTGTGACTCAAACCCCAGGGACCCTTTACAGTCCTCAGGGCAGATCATCCTTCCAGCTGTGGCATACCTGTGTGTTTGCCTCTCCTGTCTGAGCAGGAAGACATAAGCCCATAAGCCAGGTAGCCCCAGGATGGCTGTCCCTACTCAGTGGCTGGAGAATTTCCCTAATGTCAGGCATGAGCTGGAACAGACACCCTGGGGGCTATTCCTAGGGGGAGGGGTTACAGGTGTTTCCTTGCAGCTCCTAATTAAAGACCAAGTGGTTTGCCCAAGGCAAGTACTTGCTTTCCCATCATATGTCCCTGGTACAAAGTGTAACAATCCACTCCCACTGGGTGTAGCTTGGAAGTGACATTTTCTTGTTAAGTATTTAATATGGTGTTATTGCATAAATCATATATACCATATGAGAATGCCAGTTTTCACAGGTTCATGACTGAAGGTTAATACTTCCCACTGAGACCACAGGAAACTTCCTCTTTCTTAGTCATTCTGCATCTTGTGGGAGCTGGGACCATCTCCATGATCACTAGTCAGCACCTTTAAATGCAGTGCCAGTTCACAGAGACATGCGGGGCAGCAGGTCAAACACAGAGAAAGTGTACTGAGAGGAGGTTCTGGCTTCATGGCTGAGCCATCAAACAGCACTGGTGACCCCTCCAGACCATTCCAGAACCACGTGAGTCAGTGAATTAAAAGCATTTCAGAGAAGTGAAGATTTGGGACAAATGTATTAGGTGGCACTAAGTGTGTGTGGGGGTGTGTGTGTAGGGGGGTGACTGCCTTGGGCAGTGTCAGAGATGATGCTGATAATGACTGCGCTGCTAGCTGCCTTTCCAGCCAGACCCAGAGGCCGGGGTGCTCAGGAAGCGGGCAGCCAGAACTGTCTCAAGACTCATCTGCCCAGACGAATTTCTTTCTGACTATAGGAATGCTGGTCGCTCCTGCTGCCTGGTCCACTGACCTCTGTCCAGAGGAAGTCCTGGCTTCAGGGCACATCCAGCCTGAGGTGGAGCAGGTCTGCCTGCCCACACTTCTCTGCTGGCTCTCTCCTTCATGAAGCCCTCTTCAAGTTATTTAGATAACCACAGGGTCTCCTCTATTTTGATGGTATCAGCCATTAGATAACCACACAGTCTCCTCCATTCTGATGGTATCATCAGCTGTAATCTTGCCATGATAAACCGATTGTGCTGGCTCTTTTTCAGTCTATCTGTTGCAGATTTCCAGGGAATTTTCTAGTGCTTATCTGGTGAACTGGGGCCAATTCACTAAGCTCCCATGTAATAGAATCTGCTTTAAGCTTCAAGACACTGAAACGAAGACAGACAAAGATGGCTGAGCTAAAAATTCATGGTACAACAAAGACTATGTTGTAGAGACAAAGAGAAAGACCTTAGGAGAGAATTTATATAGCTACAGAGGTGGGGGAGTGGCAGATACCTCAATCCTAAATGACAAATGTGTGACAGAGTCAGAGGCCTTTTTTTCTATTTAGCCAGCACAGCACTGCTTTTGAAGCAGTCGACTGATGTTGAATCTGGTACAAGATTATCAAGATCCATCAAGAACTAAGGAAAACCTACAAGAAACTAAGCAGTGTCATCCCACACAGGGTGGAAACTAGGCAGAAGGAAGGTGAGGTTGGGAGAAAGAATTTTTGCTGTATAAGAGTTTACAGTCATGTGCTGCATAGCGACATACACGCTATGATGTTCGCACAATGACGAAATCGCCTAATGACGCATTTCTCAGAACGTATCTCCATCGTTAAGCGACTCATGACTGTGTACTTTTTGGGTTTTGAATCATGGGAATGTATCACTCTTTTAAAAGATTAAATCTTAAAAATCCATATACAGTTTGATTTACTCTCCTGTTTCGAAAAATAACTAACAGCCAATACAATATTTCAATTAAGCAGATCTTCTGAAATTAGATAGAGGTTACAAAAGTACATATTTCTAGGTGTGGAAAACACTGCTCGTCAAGGAGCTCCGAGCCCCTTCGTTTGTGCTCTGCGTTAGTCTAGGCCTCACAAGGGACAGCGACATTGTGGGGCTGGCACTGTTCAGGCTTTCCTGAGGTACAGTGAAAATCGTGTGGGACTATCGTCCCAACGTGACATGTGGGACTAGGTGGTGGGCAAGGGGCTACCTGCAAGGCTGTGGTATCAGAGTCAATGGCCAGAGCAGCGGTTAATGACCCTATTTGCAGAGAAAAGCCCTCCTGGAGAAGCCAAGTGCTGAGGAGGGAGGCTGGTGGAGGCTCTGCCTAGAAGACCCCGTGAAGCAGGAGGGATGCGAACAGCCGCTGAAAAAGCAGGTGTGCAGAAAGCAGGAAACCAACAGTGGAATCCACGCCAAAGGATGAGATAAGTGAAGGAAGAAATTGCACCCTGATAAGCGAAGGAAGAAATCAGCTGAAAAATGTGGTGTAGAAACCCACACAGCCCACACGGGCAAATCGGAGAGGTGCTGGCCACTCAGAGCTGAGCTGGAAAGGTATCTATGGGAGAGCGCCAGGAAAACACATCACCCACCTGTTTAAAGAGGGGACGTGCTGAACCTCGGTAAAGTGGAGAAGTTAAAACCAGAGCTGAAAGTGTGATCTGGTCACCCCAAGGGAGAACGCATAAACAAAAGAAGAGGGGACCATGTAGAGGAGAAACGAATCTCTCAGAAATGAGATCTGATTTCAGCCATGCAGCCATCCCAGGGCCCCTGCGGGGAAGCAGAGATAGTGCAGCCTGGGAAGAAGGAAGGCCGGAAGGGCTCCTTGGGCTTCTCCTTTCACTAGGATAAGGTGTCTGGCAGCCTCCAGAATGGGGCCTGGTACAGGAGAGACGCAGGTTCCCCTTGAGCCATAAAATCCCTCCACTGGTCCCCTGTGAGCGCTGATTCTGCAGTAGGACTGAACAGTCACAGAGGAAAACAATCCCTTTTAGGTCAAAGGCCATCTTCTCCGGCACTGCTCAAGGACAGCAGGCTGCAAGACCTGAGATCCGAGTGTCACCACACTTCTCCCTAAGGGCCTTTGGGCGCCGGCTCAGAAAGGCCCTGGAGTGTCCCGGGCTCTGTGGGGTAAGGTCAGTGCACACACTTCCGAGACAAGCAGAGAGCTGGCTCTATAATTTCCTAACACCGAGGGAGGAGACAGAACAAGCACAGACCATATAACTTCCCGCAAAGCACAGCTGGCAAGCACCCCCACGCTGTGGGGTTGCAACTCCCTGAACTAATTAAAAGGCAGAGCAATAAGAATGTCTGGATTGCTGCATAAGCATCTCTTGGGGAAATATGTTTATGGTATTGCATACCCAGGGCTCCTCTTCACTTCCATGAGCCAGGTTGGACACAGGTGATTACAGTTTAGAACTAAATATGTGTGTAGGGATGTGTGAGAGTGTGGGTTGTGGTGGCTAAGAATTACTCTGTGATGGGAAACAGCCAAGGCCGGCTACCATCTTCCCTCTGATTCCCCTTAAGGACAGAAAATAGGCAAAGGGCTCAAACTGCACTGAAGGAATTGGTGTGGCCATTAGGGGGAAAAACAAAAAAACAACTTCAGCCTGTAAAGCAGTGTTTTACCATCTCAGCCTCTGGGAGGTGTTGGTTTTCTCTCCAAGTTTAACAATTATTGTTTGAGTTTAACCCTGCTTGGAGCCAGAACGGGCCAGAATAACATTAAGAATTTTTTCTGCTTTGTGAATCTATGAAAAGGAAAATTCTTTCTAATTCTTTATAACAATACTCTATCAGGTTTGGAGAATTTCCCTGGTGCAGAAAGCCTGAAACACGTTCAGATCTGTGGATTGGGGACCCAGTCAGCGTGGTCCCCTCAGGAGCTCTGCTCACTTCAAGGGCCACCAGGAGAGTTATTCGATGACGGTGTTGGGAAAGCAGCTGAGCTACAGGATGCCAGATAAAACTCTGACACCAAGGCAGAGGACAGAGGCAGTGTGCCCCCATCTCTTCCCTAGGGAGGGCCCTGGTGGAAGCTGGACTTTATCCTGGGACAGTGATAGACTGCACTGTCCAGGCTTATAAGAGAAATGAGACAGGCTTTTGAGCAAGATACTGGGAGGTGTCTTAACTGCCCGTTGGCCCAGATTCCATTGGGAATTAATCCCATGTGCTTGACAAAGAAGATTCTAAGTTGAAACAGCTAGAGAACCCTTTGAGGCATCTAACAAAATAGCTGTGACCTTGGTCGGGGAGAGCCTGCCCTGTGCCAAGTGGGGACCACCAGAAAGCAGATGTGGCATCAGCAATGGCCAAGGCAGGGATGGTGGGTGCAGGCCACCTGGAGGAGACAGAGTAGAGTGTTGCTCTGATCTAGCCTCAGGAAAACTTGAATGGTTGCTAACAACCAGGTGAGGCCCCCTGGGACTTGCAGGCGAAGACTGGGCTGTGCCTTCAGTGGGCTTGGAGTTCCCATGACTATGCTAGGAGGGAGCTCAAATTCAAGGATATTTTTGTTGCCACTATGTTGCCCCTTTCTGACCATGTCCCCCAGGCAGGCATCAGGTGGTGGGGTGTTACATATACAGGATGACATGTAACCTGGCAACATCCCTCTGAACACATCAGAGGGTAGGAATTACCTGTCTTCAGAGAGCAAGAAACTAATGATTTAAAAGGTTATAAACTATTTATCCAAATTCCATTTGGTGGGAAAACTATCCATAAGCAGGGAATTAACGGGGAGGGAGGAAGGACATGGGGGTGGGGGTTGTACCCACAGTTTTCTAGAGAATTAACAAATTGTTTCAGGACCACAGACAACAGCACATGAGCACCATCTGGGTGCACACACCCCCATTTTGTTCTATGCCAATGATTGTCATCTCTTGCCCCTTACACCTAGCCCAGGCTCTCAGTGGAAGCTCTGAGGAACTTCTCAGGCTATGCAGAGAACAGCTGAAGAATACTGCACTATACCTTTAGCATTGGAATGAGAAATCAATTCTCTTTATTCCCAAGTCCTGTCCTCATCCAGTACTAATAATACTAGGTAATAGTTGTTAAGTACTTAATATATCCATGTGCTGTATTCTCATTTTATCTGTACAACCCTATAAGGTTAATTCTATTATTATATCCATTTTATAGATGAGGAAACTGAGTCACAGAAAGATTAAGTGACTTGTCTGAAATCACACAGGCAATCTAGTTCCAGAGCCCATCCCCATAGTCACTCTGCCATGGTTGTGTTCTTGAACTTTAGATGTGGAATGAAGGCAAAATGGTAAGAAACATGAAACTTTATAGGACAACTTGGCTCATGAAGTCATCGGGGACCTGGAAACGCCATCTGCTTTAATGCTTCAGACTGGAGAGTTCTGTTTCCTATTAAGATTCTGCCTCTTATTATTACCTGCAAAAACTAGGACAAGTTACGTAACTTCTCCGCATCCCTATTTCCTTTCCCAATGGAACAATTTAGTGGACCAGGCATCATGGGTGGATTTGGAATGGGTAAAATACTCTGAAGCTGCTAAGGAAGAGAAGTCAGAAATTAAAATGTCTGTTAGTTTTCTAAATTGTGGGTATTCTGGCCTAGATGGGTGACTCACAGACTTTCAGAGCTGTCAGGGACCTGCAGATCTTAAAGTCCATGTTCTGCAGGACCTTCAATATTATCGGGGTGAACACCTCACCCACCACAAGAATCCTTCCAACCACACTCCTGAGATGGTGCTGGGGCTCTTCAGGGGCAAGGAGCTCTTTAGGTCACTAGGAAGCCATCCATCTCTGCAAGGCACCCTTCCTCCACCAAATGTCCCCAAACATAGCAAGTCATAGTGTTCTCCAAAGCTGATTCTTAGAGTACACCACATCCATCTCCCTCCCCGCAGTGAGTCTAATTCTGCCCTCTGGAGAGGGTAGGGTCAATCATATCCCATGTCCCTGTGTCAACTCTTGACACGATGGTGAGTAATTATGCCTCTCCTGATGCTCTCTTTCCCAGGCTGTTTCAGCTTCTTTGGTTATTTGTCCTTCAATCTTACTTCCTTATCACTCACCAACCTTACTCTTTTCTGAATGCACATGGGTTTGTCGGTTGCTTCCCTAGCCTTTCCTTAAGTCTACAGATACTTACTGATTGCCTACCACGAAGAGAGCAGATGCTGGGACTACACAGAAAGAGCACAGCCTCTGTCTTGAGGGGCTCACTGTCTTGGGATGGGAGGTAGAGTTCTCTCAAGCAATTGCAATATGGTGTGGGAGGTGCTATGACAGGGGCAACTCAGGGGACTCTGAAAGCCCAGAGGATGGAGAAGCTGACAGGTGGAGGGGTGTGTGTGTGTGTGTGTGTTGGAAACTGCACTCCAGAGGGGAGAGAGAGAGAAGGACCAGTTCTGGGAACTTCCTGTGGTTTGGAACTACTAGAGGTAGGGCTGTGGGTCAGTGGAGGATAAGAATTAGGTCTGAGAGGTCAACAGGGGCCAGATCATGAAGAACATCATATGAGACTATTCTAAGGGCAATAGGGAGCTATTGAAGGCTTGTAAGGAGGAGAGTAACACAATCCAATTTAGATTTTAAGAACTGTCACTCTGATTGCAAGTTAGAGAGAGGATTGGAGGCAGATATGAGACAGGAGGCAGGAGGTGCCACAGCCAGATCAGAGCAGAGCAAGGCAGGACTCTAATCTTCCTTACTGTGGAAGCTGAGCTCCAGCCATTGTGAGCTGCACTGGCAGCCACAGCTCACTCTTGTTTCACATCCAGGGGCAACTGAACCTTTTCTATAGGAATAGCAATGTTAGCACTTTCCCAGCATCTCTCTCTGCAACCAATTGTTTTCAATTTAATCTTGTCAGTTTCAGCCCCTCTTTTCAGGCTATTGAAATCTTGGGGCATCTTGATTCACCCCCTTCATTTTTACTTAAGGGGAAATGCTGCAGGATTTGCCAAAGGGCACGTGGGTAATCAGTGGTGGAAGCAACAGAGGTTTTCTGACTCCTAAACCAGGCATGCTGTTATTCTGTCTCTCTAGGAAATTGATGTTTAGAGGAACTAGAATCAAGATTGACTAGAAGCAGCTTACTTGGAAGAACAGATCTTAACATACAGACCCCAAAGGCAAGGAGGGAGGACCCTATACCCGTTTCTAGTATTTCCTCCTTTTGACTGAAAAGATCCCTGAGTTTGAATCTACAATCACCAGGGATGGCACTACAGTCTTTAGGCAGCTGAAGGTCACAGTTGTTCAAACCCAATCACTGAGGCACTTGACAATGTCAGAAGGCTTCAGAGAACTTCCTAGGGAGAAAAAAAAAAATCTTACAAGCGAATGAATGCTTAACAAAAGCTGCTCTATGGAACTGAACTAGTTCAGAACCTGTTCCAGGAGACTGCACAGGTGATGGGAAATGGACACCCCTGTGAGTGGGGCGGGGGAGAGGAAGAGGGAGGGGCCAGCAAACAGAAGGCTTCCCTGGATGAACGCCTGGAGAATCAGGGTCCTTCCCAGGTAGGACCTAATCCACTTGGTCTCTGCACAGAATGTCCTACCAAGGCCCCATGAAACCTGATGACTGGCTTCCCCTGGGCCCTGGTAACTAAAGTCTCTGACCCTCTGTCCTGGGAATCAGCGGTGGACTGTGTCCAGAGCCCTATGCCCAGGTTGACCAGTGTATCCTTAGTCAGTTCATTCCCCTACCCCAGCACACCACACCTTCATTAACTCTTTTCCTCTTTTCTTACTTTTCCTTGATGTTAATACTTTTTTTTTTTGTGAGGAAGATCAGCCCTGTGCTAACATCTGCCAATCCTCCTCTTTTTTTTGCTGAGGAAGACTGACCCTGGGCTAACATCCGTGCCCATCTTCCTCCACTTTATACGGGACACCACCACAGCATGCCTTGCCAAGCGGTGCGTCTGTGCGCGCCCAGGATCCCAACCGGCGAACCCCAGGCCGCCGCAGCGGAGCGGGCGCACTCAACCGCTTGTGCCACCCAGCCGGCCCCTGCTTTTTTTTTTTTTTTTTAACAGAACAGCCCCCTACTTATAACCAGTTCATCCTGAATCTCCTCTGGTGAACTCGTAGGACCTCCATGCTTTCCCAAAACTCAACCCTTTCCCCACAAACCCTTACCTCATTCATCTCCCTTGAATCCCTACCTCAAGTTCCACTAGAGCAACGCTTCCTTAGCGTCCTCTATTCCTAAGCCAAGTGCCGTTATGAAAACATCAGACTTGCCAGTGAGTGAGAACTTTATTGATCCGTTCAAAATAAGCATAATCTTTTCTTCTAATAACTGTTGATTGCCCAAATTTCACAAAGGGGGTTAAGAGCAATAAGGAGCAACTCCAAAACATACTCTTTAGGGAGAGACTATGTAAATAAACCTTTATCTGCTTTTCAAATAACAGGCAACACAAGCATTTTTTTAAAGAGGAGAAAGAAATCCAGTAGTGTGCATTTTGCTCCGAGCCCGGAAACGTACGGTCCAAGCCGGAAAGGAAGCCCCACAGCCTGGCCTGAGATGTTGACCACCTCCCAAACCTTTCCCTGTGGTCTAGCAAAACTCTCCTCGGTGAAGCCGCGGCCTGAACTCAAGCGGTTCAGGAGACAGGGTGGCAAGAGCTTCCCTAAAGCCATCAACAAGAGAATACTTTTGTAAAGAGCATTCTCTATAGCTTTCTATCTGGTTTCTCACACATCTTCAATGACACCTGAGAAGCTTTGTTGACGTGAAATGTTATTTGTCTGTGTCCAGGTTACTCAAATTGCCTCTCTTCCTTGCCAGGAAATTCCGATTTCTGGCAAGAGATGCCCACATAGAGTCCTACACAGCAGAAAACAAAAGCCTCGATGACACAGAGGACTTCCAGAGGATTAAATACAAACCACATTAAAAAAATAAAAGCTGACTCTGCTTATGCACTCAGCGTGCCACTTTTCAGAGACGCCACTAGGCACTGAGCCACCCTTGGCCATCAGAGGCATTGGCCCACATGAGCATTTTAGCATCTTAACCTTAAACATAAACCACCACCCACACAATTGCTACATCCAGGTGAATCAGATTGAGTTTAACATCCCTTGGCCCCAGACTCCTTCAAAGCCAGCGGACTTACCTAATGACTTGATGCGGATGCTTTACCTCTCCAGGGCTGGGGCCTCATACACCAGGGGACTCGGGCGCATCCACCACCCTCAGCTGGGGCAGCTGTCTGCTTTCAGTTGCTGAGTCGTGGGCACTCAGCCTCTTCACGCCTCGGGTGCCAGGCACGCTCTGGACCGCCGAGCCTCTAGCTGCCCAGCATCTGGAGAATCACGGGGTGATGTGGTCAGGCCCAGGAGGTTTGCTGTGTGATTGCTTCATACCACAGGGCACTTCCTGTCTAGAGCTGAAGAATGAAGGAGGGGTTTTCTTAGGAGATGCAGATTTTCAACAAAATTCCTTTTCTATGTGTGTACAAGAAGGTGCATTGCAACATTATCTGTAAGAGGAAATAACTGGGAAAAAATGCCTGCCAATTGGAGACAAATAAATTATGGTATTTCCGTATAGCAGAATAAAAAAGAGGAGGATCTGTATTTGCTGCTATGGAAAGGTCTCCAAGACATACACTGAGTGGAAAAATAGGAAGTTGCAGATAGCATTTGCAGTAAGATCTGAATCATGTTTGTTTTTGTATACGCTTAGAAAAATGTTTAGAGTGATTCACCAGAAACTTGGAACAGTAGAATCTCTGGGAGTAGAATTGGGGCAGGAGGAGGGAATTTTACTTTTTTGGCACTTTTTGGACTTTCCCTTTTACCCTGTGTATGTACACAGTACTTTTATGATAAAAGGAGATTTTAAAAATTCCTTTCCTGCCTAATGAAAAATATTTTTGTCAGCTAGCCAGGAAATTCCAACAAACAAAATTTCCCCATCAGCCGTCAGGCTGCAGTGGAAGATTTTGAAAAAAGAAACTCAATATCCTAGAAAAGTATATTGAACAGTAGCTCTCAGTGGGTCTTGGGGGTGGATATCTTCAGAAGATAGATACTGCCCCCGTGTACCCAACATCAGGCTTCATTAATGAACATGGCTAATCCTCTTTCATACCTAACCCGTCCCCACTCTCCTTCTACCTTCCAAACATCATGTCATTTTATCTGAGGGTATGTACTCAGATTAGTGAAGAATTCTCTCTCTTTCAAATGTTACTGTCATACCATTAAGAAGTGTTTTAAAAGATTGTCAACAATCCCTTTATATCATTAAATATCTAGTAAGTATTCAAATTTCCAAACAAGATCTATACACCATTTTTGGTTGCTATGTCTATTACATCCATTTTAATTTATAGGTTTCTCTCCCTCTGTTTTTTCCTTACAATTTATTTGTTGAAGAAATCAAGTCATTTGTCCTGTAGAATTTCCCACATTCTGGACTTTGCCGATTACATGCCTGTGGTGGTGTTTGGCATGCTCTTCTGTCCCTTCTGTTTCTTGTAAATTGGTAGTTAGACCTAGATTTGGTCTGATTTGGGTCTAATTCTTTGGCAATAATATATAATGTCCTGTGTCCTTCTGTGATGCTAGCTGCCCCTGATGGTTATTATTGGTTGAATTAGACGCAATAAGATATGTTGAAGTCCCAACCCCCAGGCCCCTGGATGTAATCAGGATAAAATGAGGGCCACCCAATCCAGCCCTTCTAAAAGGATGAACATTTGAACTCAGACAGACTCAGGGAGAAGATGGCCATGTGACCACAGAGGCAGAGATTCGAGGGTTGCAGTTACAAGCCAAGGAATGCCAAAGATTGTGGGCAAACACCAGAAGCTACAAAAGGAAAGGAAGGATCCTCTCCTAGACCTTTAGAGGGAGCACGGCCCCTCCAACACCTTGATCACACTTCTAGCCTGCGGAACTGGGAGACAAGAAATTTCTGTGTTTGTGGGTTTTTTTGTTTGTTTGTTTGTTTGTTTTTGGTGAGGAAGATTGGCCCTGAGCTAACATCTGTTGCCAATCTTCCTCCTTTTGCTTGAGGAAGATTGTCCATGAGCTAACATCTGTGCCAATCTTCCTCTACTTTTTTATATGTGGGATGCTGCCACAATATGGTTTGATGAGCAATGTGTAGGTCCATGCCCGGGATCCAAACCCACAAACCCTGGGCTGCTGAAGCAGAGCACACAAACTTAACCACTATGCCACTGGGCAGGCCCCAAGAAATTTCTGTTTTTAGCCACCCAGTTTGTGGTACTTTGTTATGGCAGCCCTAGGAAACCAATACAATCATCACCTAGAATCATTATTTCTTTAAGGACTTGCAAAATGGTGGTATTCCTCTTAATTATTGGCTGGCATACACCTTTAAAAAGAAACATTCCCTCCCCTACTATTTGGTTACCCTGAAGTTCAGTACATGGCAAAGCTAGATTCTTTCTCTTTACTTGTCTGTTTTCAGAATAATGAGTTGTTTCCCCAGTATCATCCAAAGGTGAACAACAGTGTTTACTTTTTCTTTTTGAGCATCATCATGAACTTGTGAATTTTCAACATGGTTCATGTGTTTCAATCCTTTTCAGTTATTCTTATTCATGTTTCAATTGTCCTGTTTGTGGCCAGTGGGAGCCTTGACAAGTTGACTTCTGAGTCCTAGGAATTTCGGGTATGTTGTGATGTTCCAGGCTTATCATGTGCACTTCCTTCCTCAGACCAGAACCATCCATTTCCCCAAGGATCCCTGGTTTCATTTAGTAGGAAACAGTATTTAGTGACTACAAACTGGCACTAGGGGCATGCATTGCATTTGATTGCTCACTGTTTCTAGGCCCTTTAGAGCTAGGAAATAGATTCTTCAAAATAAGAAAATGTATCATCAGTTCATATTAATATTTTCTGTTCAAATTTAAGATTATAGAATGTTTACTAAATTTTTTCTTCTATATTTGCATCTCTTTGTCTCTTATGGTAAAATTCTTGGTTTGTATTAACATTAACATAATTACTCATTTGCTTAATGCCATAATATATAAGCAATAGTTCAGGATAATAATAGCAATATTATTACTAACAACATGAATACGAAAAGTTTAATTTACCTTAGTATATCTCTCATTAGGATGTACTACAACTTACTCTGTTACAAGTCTCTTGAAATAATTCCTCTCTGTGTGGTTGGCCACCAACTCAATACATAGTTGGAAACATTTTGTTTTGTTTTATTTTGATTTTAGGGAATTGCATTTTTTTCCCAATTTTGATTTTAGTCTATATTTTTATGTAAGTTCTTCTCATGAGTCCAAAATCAAACCTACAAAACAAAGTACATTTAGAGTCTAGCTTTTCATCCTGTCCCTTTCTAGTTTCCTCTATCCCTTTAAGGATGGCTATTAAGAAATTATGAATTATTCTTCTATTGGTTTTTTGAAATGAGGCAAAACCGCTGTCTTTATTCTCTAATGTCAACAAGTACTTTACTGTGGTGACTTTACATGTAAGTGTACAGCTTGGTGAATTTTGACAAATATATACACCCATGTAACCAGATCAAGATAAAATATATTTCCCTCACCCTAGAAAGTTGCCTTGTCCCCACTCCAAGAGGCAACTCTCATCCCAGAAATAGCTGCTATTCCCATTTCTGCACCACAGATTAGTTTTGTTCATTCTTGACTTTTACATAAATGGAAGCATACAGAGTGCATTCTTTTGTACCTGGTTCAATTAATGTAATGTGTTTGAGAGTTACTCATGCTGTTGTATTAGCAGTTCATTACTTTTCATTGCTGAGTAGTATTCCATTGTATGAATACATCCCATTTTTTTCTATTTTCACCTGTTGGTAGACTTCTGGATTGTTTCCAGTTTTCGTTTATTATGAATAAAGCTGCTAAGAACATTCTCATGTAAGTTGTTCTTTTGTAGATATATGCATTCATTCCTCGTGGGTGCGTACTTAGAAGTGGAATTGCTGGGTCAAAGGTAGTGGTGTTCTGGAGCCAGCTTGTCCAGCTTGGGGCCAATTATGCACATTTCTTCCCAACTCTGCTTTCAGTGACTTCACATTGGTAGTTTGAAATCAGCCATGGTGGGAATATTTATGCCACGGAAATAGGCAAATGCTAAAAATCAGGATTTCCCACCCCTCCATCCCCAGAGCCAATTATTAAACATTTATGAGCACACTGCTAGCCACAAAGAAGGTATATATTTAAATTTATTAGAAACTGCGAATTTCCCAAAATGGTTGTACAATTTTATATTCTCATTAGCAGTGCATAAGGGTTCCTATTGTGCCTCACCTTTGTCAGCACTTGGTATTTGACTTGGTCTTTTTAATTTCAGCCATTCTGGTGGGTGTGTAGTATTACCTTATTGTAATTTTAATTTGCATTTTCTGGATGACTAATGATGTTCAGTACCTTTTCATATGCTTATTGGCCTTTTGATGTTTTGGTATATTGACTCTTTCTCTTCTGACTTGACTAAATTTACTTACTAGTTCTAGTAATTTATTTGTAGATTTTTTGGCTTTTCAATGTACACAATCATATCATATGCAAATATGTAGTTTTATTTCTTCCTTTCCAATCTTTGTATCTTTTCTCTTGCCTTATTGCACTTATTTTTTTAAATAAGCACTGCATATGTTTTCTTAGATAAATTGTAGCCTATTACACATGCTTTAATTCATCTTGCTTTTTTCCCTTAACAGTACATCTTAGAGAACTCTATGCTAGAATAGGGATAGAATATTGCTTTTTACAAAATTATTTTACTGATTTGAAAAGTTGTGACTGCACCCTGAAGAACTTACAAAAATTACAGTAGTCTCCCCTATCTGTGGTTTTGCTCTCTGCGGCTGCAGTTACCCACGGTCAACTGCTCTTTTGGTTCCGGGGGGCAAAGAAGGCCCCTCTTAGAGAGAAAACGGGCTGAAGAAGAAGATGAGCCACACAGTTACCTAGAGGAAGGGCGTTCCAGGGCAGCATTAAGTCATATTGACAGAATGTCATTAGAAACCTGAGCCTCTTCCTTCAGCGTTTTTAAGTAACTGTTTAGTACTTAAGCGGCTCGGGAAATGAGGACAAAGTCACCAATGCACGTACTCCTAGGTACGGGCACTTTGCTAAAGCATTTTGCACCAAGGGAATGACTTGTGGCAGCTGCAATATTCACCTCCCACCCTCACGGTGGCATCAGGCTTCTCACGTCCACCCCATCTCCCTCCTCCCCGACCCCCGGACGGGAACAACCTTACCCCAGTGTTTCATTCAGAATTTGGGGCCAGCTCATCCTAGGGTGACTCAGGTTCCTGTTGCCATTGGCCTCCACTGGAAACGCAAACCCCTCAGGACATGTCTCCTTACCCTCAACCCCACATAGTTTTCATCCCCCCGCTGCTCCTGGAATTCCCCCCCACCCTTTCCCAGTATGTCTTCTGGGGTCCCACATAAGGGAAACAACCCTGCTTCCGAGTGCTCCTCTGCTCCTCCATGAGGGCTCCTCTCAGCCTTCCTTTACTACCTCCTCCCGGGAAGGCTGCTCATTCTCCCACATCCCGTGGGGACCCCAAGGGGACCAGCATTGTCCTAGTTCCTCTGGTGCTTTGCTTGTCCCCTCCTTCACAAAAACCTCCTTTGATTCTCATGCCGTCCACCCCTTCTCCCTTCCTCACTGGTGTCCCCCACCAAGCTCTGGGTCTCCTATAACAGTCGCTGAGGAATCGGCTCATGGTGTTCCTTCTCCTCCAGCTCCTACCAGCACCTTGGGAAATGGCAAAATCTGGCTGATCCGCTAATAAGCCTGGCCTCACAATTCCTTGGCTTCTTCAAACACAATGACAGTATCTGCTCTCTACCCCGCCACCCACAGCATCAACCAGCCTAGAGCACAAGCACAGAGACTGGAAAAGAAAATAGAGACTGGTGAACAGGAAGAGAAGAGGAAGCAAAACGAGATGGCAGGAGCCTGGGTTTTCTCTAGAAACAGGGCTGGGAAGCTCAAAACTCCATTTTGAGGGTGGGTTTGACGTGCTTTGTGGGTAATTTCATTTGGTTTAACAACTTACTTGGTCTGGTCAGAAATGAGAACATTCCGGTTAATAAAACACTTCATTTAAAGAAAACGACCATACACACATTACTTAACATACAAAGAAGAAGGAAATACATGGAAACCTCACCGAATATCACTTAACCATTATTAGCCGAATAATAACATCCATTGCATTTACAGAGCACTTTTGCACATTTTATTTCAATTTAATCTCAGAACAGTCCTGTCCTGGTGACCCCATATGGTCCTGTCAAGACTCAGGCTCACTGTTTAGAAATCTAGACACCAATGCTTTGGGTCAACCAAGGCCGGCTTGACTGAAAGTTACCCTGGGGCCCACGGGGAGAGCCAGCAGGAAGAGAAAGGTAGCCAGCATGCACAGAGCTGCGGAGTGGAGGCGATAGCCCAGTTCTGCAAGGTCCAGCTGACTAAAGCATTTGCTCCTGGTCTGGTGGGTCTAGGCCAGAGGTCAGCAAACTTTCTGTAAAGAGGTAGAAAGACAATATCAAAGAAATAGTATGGCTATGTTCCAGTCAAGCTTTATTTATGGACACTGAAATTTGAATTTCATTTAATTTTTACACATCATGAAATACTACTTTTCTTTTAAATGTTTTCAACCATTTACAAATATAGAAACTGTTCTTAGCTCACAGGCCATACAGAAACAGCCAGTGAGCTGGATTTGGCCCACTGGCCACAGTTTGCTGACCCCTGGTCTGTGCCAATCCACTCATACAGGAATTTGGCAGCTGGCATTCTGTTCACGGATTAAGAGTGATAACAATAGCTGCCATTTTGAGCACTTACTCTGTGCCAAATACTCTGAAAACACTTTACAATTTATTAACATTTAATCTTCATACAATCATGCAAATTATTATGCCATCCCCACTTTGCAGATGATGAAAACAGGGCTCTGGGAGGATAATCTGCCTGAGATCACACAACCAGTAAGGTTAGGAGATTCCTCCATAAAGACTGCGCTCTTAACTAGTATGTTAGAATGCCCCCACACTAGCTCTCCACCATATGCTTCAGGGTCTCAAGTCTCCTCATCACTCCACCTGTCCATCCTCCTATATCTTCCTGCTGTTTCGCTGTTTTGACTCTTGCTTTCACCTTCTCTTTGTTCCCCACCTGAAGATTTATCTTCTCCCTGGCCTGGCAGTTGTTCAGGCTGCAACCTGGTTTGGGTCATGGAAGCTTAAGCCAGGATAAGGCGCCTTTCCTGGTGCACATAGGAGCTATTGGAGCCAAAAGATGAGTTTCACCCAAAGCCCTGACAAAGTGCTGAGTGTCAAAGCCAGGAAAACCCCAGGCCAATGTGATGTCTAAAGGGGGCAGGACCCGGGAGGGGCACCAAAGGTCAGGACATGGGTGGAGCTGAAGGAGAAAGCAAGGGAAGCGAAGTTAAGTCCAGGTTGGTCACCCTGGATGGACCAGAGATCTCCAAAGCTATCCTTCAACTGTAGTCAGCTTTGCGGGGCACTGGGCAGGCAGGCTGGCTTGAAGGTGCATGGTCAGAGCAGATAGGCTCATCTTGGGGATCCCCTCCTGGGAGCAGCAATGTTCCTGGGCACTACTTGGCATCTTCAGCTCCACCTCCTTACTGATCCAGGCCCTAGAAGAGAGCGTCCCAGATAGGTCCAGAGGAAACTCTCTCCGTACTGTAGCAAATTGGGGTTCAATCCTTGCAAGGCTGATATCTAAGGGGCATCTTTGCGGACACTGGTGGGTCACTGTGGTTCCAGAGAAGTCAGTTCATTTTGAGGCCAGTCCCCAGACAGCATAGTCCAGTCCTGGGTGGAGAGAGATAGAGAGGTCATGGGAAGAGTCCAGTGCCAGCAGAGAAGGTAGAGTCCACCAGGAAATGAAGGCAGAAGCCCAGTACTCACAAGGACTGAGCAATCACAGCAGAAGATGAGGAGAGACAGCCACCTCTGGGGCCAGCAAGAGGAACGCCAGGTCTCGCCAAATGGAAGGGATGAAACTCCAAGAGGCTGCCAGGGGAGCAGCCTTGGGAGGCAGTGAGAACCTCAGGACAGGACAGGCTTTCTTAAATAATAGCCCCAAATCACAAACCAATTAGGCTAGCATAAGATTGATGAATTCAACTATATAAAACTTAAGAATTTCCATTCATCAAAAAAACTATGATACAATGAGAACTACAAGACATTATTGAGGGAAATCTACGATGACATAAAGAAATGGAAAGATATCCCATGCACGTGGATTGGAAGAATAAACATAGTTAAAATGTCTATATTACCTAAAGCAATCTACAGATTCAATGCAATCCCAATCAGAATCCCAATGACATTCTTCACAGAAATAGAAAAAAGAATACTAAAATTTATATGGGGCAACAAAAGACCCCGAATAGCTAAAGAAATCCTAAAGAAAAAGAACAAAGCAGGAGGCATCACAATTCCTGACTTCAAAACATACTACAAAGCAATAGTAATCAAAACAGCATGGTACTGGTACAAAAACAGACACACAGATCAATGGAACAGAATTGAAAGCCCAGAAATAAAACCACACATATACGGACAGCTAATTTTCGACAAAGGTGCTAAGGACATGCAATGGAGAAAGGAAAGTCTCTTCAATAAATGGTGTTGGGAAAACTGGACATCCACATGCAAAAGAATGAAAGTGGACCATGTGCTATCGCCATACACAAAAATTAACTCAAAATGGATCAAAGACCTGAAGGTGAGACCTGAAACTATAAAACTCATAGAAGAAAATATAGGCAACACACTATTTGACATTGGGTTTAAAGGAATCTTTTCGGATGACATGCCTACCCAGACTAGGGAAACTAAAGAAAAAATAAACAAGTGGGACTTTATCAGACTAAAGAGCTTTTATAAGACAAATGAAATCAGAATCAAGATGAACAAACAACCAACCAGCTGGGAGAGAATATTTGCAAAACATACATCTGACAAGGGGTTGATCTCCATAATATATAAAGAACTCACACAATTGAACAACAAAAAAACAAACAACCTGATCAAAAAATGGGCAGAGGAAATGAACAGACACTTCTCCAAGGAAGATATCCAGATGGCCAATAGGCACATGAAAAGATGCTCAACATCACTAATCATCAGGGAAATGCAAATCAAAACAACACTAAGATACCACCTCACGCCCGTTAGAATGGCTATAATCACCAAGACAAAAAACAACAAATGTTGGAGAGGATGTGGAGAAACAGGAACCCTCATACACAGCTGGTGGGAATGCAAATTGGTGCAGCCTCTATGGAAAACGGTATGGAGATTCCTCAAAGAATTAAAA
Source organism: Diceros bicornis minor (assembly GCF_020826845.1). Lineage (NCBI taxonomy): Eukaryota > Metazoa > Chordata > Mammalia > Perissodactyla > Rhinocerotidae > Diceros > Diceros bicornis. The sequence goes on from NC_080743.1 coordinate 29,858,688, forward strand.
ATAGAGATGCCCTATGATCCAGCCATCCCACTACTGGGAATCTATCCAACGCACCTGAAATCAACAATCCAAAGAGGCTTATGCACCCCTATGTTCATTGCAGCATTATTCACCATAGCCAAGAAGTGGAAGCAACCTAAGTGTCCCTCGACTGACGATTGGATTAAGAAAATGTGGTATATATATACAATGGAATACTACTCAGCCATAAAAAAAGACAAAATCGTCCCATTTGCAACAACATGGATGGGCCTGGAGCGTATTATGTTAAGTGAAATAAGCCAGAAAGAGAAAGACAAACACTGTATGATCTCACTCATATGTGGAATATAAACCAACACATGGACAGAGAAAACTGGACTGTGGTTACTCGGGAAGTGGGGGTGGGGGGTGGGCACAAGGGGTGAAGGGAGTCATATATGGGGTGATGGACAAACAAAAATGTACAACCCAAAATTTCACAATGTTAGAAACCATTAAAATATCAATAAAAATCAAAAAAAAAAAAACTATGAAGAAGTGAGAAGACGAGCCACAAGCTGGGGAAAGACATTTGCAACACATACTGCCAACAAAGGATTGGTATCCAGAATATATAAAGAATGCCTACAGGGCCAGCTCCATGGCTTAACAGTTAAGTGCATGCACTCTGCTACTGGCGGCCCGGGTTCGGATCCTGGGCGTGCACCGACGCACTGCTTCTCTGGCCATGCTGAGGCTGCGTCCCACATACAGCAACTAGAAGGATGTGCAACTATGACATACAACTATCTACTGGGGCTTTGGGGAAAAAAATGGAGGAGGATTGGCAATAGATGTTAGCTCAGAGCCAGTTTTCCTCAGCAAAAAGAGGAGGATTAGCACGGATGTTAGCTCAGGGCTGATCTTCCTCACCAAAAAAAAAAAAAAAAAAAAAAGAAAAGAATGCCTACAAATCAATTCTATAAAAAATGGGCAAAACACATGAACGTGCATGTCAGAGAGAAGAAAACATAGAAGAGCAAAAATTAAGAAGATTGACTAATATCAAAGGACATGGAACACCCCACTCTGGCAGAATATAAGTTGGTTCAACCACTTGGGAAAACTATTTAGTATCATGTAGTAAACTTGAAACTATAAATACTCTATCACCTAGGAATTCCACTCCTGCATGTATACCCTAAGCTAGGGTTTCTCAACTCAGCATGATTGATATTTTGGACCAGATAACTCTCTGCTGTCAGGGACTGTCCTGTGTATTGTAGGCCTCTACCCAATAGATGCCAGTAGCAATGCCCTCTATCCCTATCATAAAAACCAAAAATATCTGGGACATTTGCTGAATGTCCCTGAAATTGCTAAAAATCACCTCTTCTTGAGAACCACTGCCCTAGGGTCAGGTACACTAGCAGAATTCTACAAGCAGAATTCTACAATTGTAGAATTCTACAATTCTACGTTCATGGCAACACTGCACAAAATAGAAAAAGCATAAACAAACAAACAAAGGCTGGAAACAACATAAATATCCAGAAAAGAATAGACAACTAAATTGTGGTAAATAATTGCAATGAAATATTACACGATTCTAAAACCAAATAAACTTATCCCAATGATATAAGTGACTCTCATAAATGTGGAGGGAACAAAGTTATAGAAGAATATATTTAGTATAAATGTTCTATAAAGTTTAAAACAATGCAAAATTAAATAGTATATTATCTAGGGTACCTACATAAGTGGTGCGGTAGACTGTATTTCTGCAAAATGGCTGTAACAACATTTCTGGTCCCACCTGCTCTTCCAGACCTTGCCACACCCCCATCAAGAGGGTGGACTCAGTGTCCCCTCCCATTGAGCCCAAGTGGGACTTTGTGACTGCTTCAATTAACAGACACTATGTGACTTCTGAGGCTAGGTCACAAAAGGTGACACAGCTTCCACCTGGTTTTCTCTCCTGGGAGGCTCACCCTTGGAACTCAGCCACCATGTTGTGAGGAAGCCCAGGCCACCCGGAGAGGCCACAAGGAGAAGAACCAAGGCCCCCAGGCCTCGGCCCAGCTCCAGCAGCCAGCGGGTGAAGGAGTCATCTTGAGAAGTAGATCCAAAAGCCCTCAGTTGAGCTGCCCCAGCTGATGCTGTGTGAAGCAGAGATGAGTTTTCCCTACAGAATCCCGCCCAAATTGCAGATTTGTGAGGGAAAATATTGTTTTACACCACTAAGCTTTGGGGTGGTTCATTAAACAGCAATAGATATCTGGAATAGATGGTAATAAACAAACAAATAAATATATATATATATATATATATATATATATATATATATATAAGAGCGAGTAAGGGAAGGATAACTTAAAATTTAGGATCATGGTTACTGATGGGGAGAGGGTGGGGAATGTGATTGATTAGGGGCATGTGGGGAACTGCCTGCCACAGAACATTCTAGCCTGGTGGCTGAGCCTACTCTGATAGATGAGAGAAGCCACAGACCTTTCCTACTCCCAAGCATCTGCACTGCTGAGGGGAAGCAGTTCTTTCCAGTGTTAAAGAGCTGAAGAAAAACTCAAGGCCCAAAAGGGGAAGAAAGTGTCCTGATTACACAGAGTGGGCGCCGCCAGGCCCCACCTGCACGTAGCCCTTCCAGTGCATGCCCGAGCTATTCTGAAGGGCTGGACGAAGATTGCACAGTGAATGCTCTCTGTAGGCAATGCTCTTCTGACTGTTTAATCAACACTTACAGTTATCTGTTGACATTTTGGAAACAAAACCAAGAACCCTTGAAAGGACAAAGAGCGCATTGTGCCTCTGAGCCATGAGGAATATTCAGAACTGGTCCTGAACAGCGGCGTGAACACTGGACACTTATCTTCCAGAGAGAAGGTCTTTGTGTGCAGACTTGGCTCTCGGCGTGACTGTGGCGTTGGAAAACGTTGACGTTGGTGCTCTCTGTGTGAGCTTCCCTTACTCCTGTTGAGAATTCCGTGCGTGTTATGTGGATCCAGCATTTATCAAGCAGTGAAGATGGCAAACTCAACGCCTCAAGGAGAGTTCTGCTCAATCTGGGGATTCCCAGAGGGGCCGGCCTGGGTGGGGTGGGGTTGGAACTAAGCAGCCGGGCCGTTCTGGGAGCCGGGGCATATCACTCATTTCTGTTCATCAAATGAGCAGAGAACTGAAGATGCCCTTCAAACAAGAAATAGCAACCTGATGGTCTTCACCAAAGAGAGAGAAGACTTAAAAAGAAAGAAACCCTGAAAGGTAGCTTTCTATAGAAAGTGCTTTGAAAACTCCAGAAAAAAAGATTCGCTATTATTTGTTATTTTTCTATGGTAGAATCTGGGTCTATTTTTTCTAAAGCAGAAAGCCTCCAAGTCAAATCCTTGTGAGACATAAAACGTAATGAGTGAATGGTGATAGGGAGTGGTGCGGACTGCAGCAAATGGACGGAGGACAGGCCTTTGCTGAGGGGGCCACCACTACTCAGCACCAGCCCACTGCTGAGATGAGGAGAGCCTGGCCTAGGTGTAGTCAGTCTTCAGATTGTGAAGAGAAGCCAGAAATTCAGATACTTATGTAAAAATTCACAATTTTAAAAATAATATGCCAGCTAAACCAAACATGTCTATGACTAGCATTTGGATGCGTAAAAAGGGACATAACTACCTCAGAGGGTTGTGAAGAGGATGAAACGAGATAGAAGAGAGCCAACAATAATTGAGTAGTGAATATGCATCAGAAAAACCTGTAAACGTAATACAAAACAGGTCAGAGTCTATTGACAGACTGTATTTTCCAAAGACGGCTGCAATAACATCTCCTATTCCACATGCTATTTTTATTATTTAACCTTGACACTCCAAGTGGTGGTGCTACTGTTCTTCTCCTTGAACATGAGAAGGACTTTAGAAGGACTTCCTGAAGCAACAGTGTGGTGGAAGTGACACTATGTGACTTCTGAGGCCAGGTCATGACAACGCCAGGCATTTCTGCCTTGCTCTCTGGAGGTGCTCACTCCTGTAATCCCGCCTCCACGCTAGTGTTGTAGGCAGGTAGTAAGTCAGCGGAAGGGATCAAAGCTGACAAACCACAATAGAACAAGGCACCTCAGATGGCCCCCCTTCAACACCCACACGTCCTGTTTTGCAGCGCGACGTGCATATAGCTAGCTTCCACCTGCTGCGCCCTAACCTCTCCCTCATTATGCTAAAATCGTAATAAATTTACATTGCGGTTTTGACTCCCCTTGCAGGGGATAGAAGCCACAACAGTTCCACCAAGGTCCCTCTAAGGGAAAAAACTCCCCCTCCTTACGTGAGGGAGGCAGCAACAAGCCAATTGGACAGACCCCCTTCAATCCCCGCCTATACCCCTCCACCACCTATATAACCTAAAAATTACTCAAGCCCTGGCGCAGTCGCTCACCTCGAGCCTGCCCGCTCCCTCTCTCGGAGCGTAATTTCGCTTTGCAAATAAATCCCTTCTTGCTTTGAACTTTAGTTTGTGTGTTCCCTCACAAATTCTTTTGCGATGCTGAACAAGAAGCGGGAAAACCCAGCCAGCCCACCCAGTAACACTATGAGGGCGCCCAAGCAGCCTGCGGAGGGGCCCACGGTGAGAAGAACTAAAGCTCCCAGCCCGCACCACCAGCAGCTCCAACCTGCCAGCGAGGTGAGCGAGCCATCTTCAAAGTGGGCCACAGCTGCCGTTTGAGCAGCCCCAGTTGAGACCATGTAGAGCAGAGACAAACCAGCCCTGCTCAGGCCCGCCCAAACTGCAGGTACATAAGCAGAATAAATTCATGCTGTTGTTTTACGTCGCTAAGCTTTGGGTGGTTTTTTACACAGCGATAGAGAACTGGAACAGGATCAAAAATGCAGCTTTTAGCCAGAGACGCTCCTGGAAGGGTAGAGAAAGAGACCCAAGGTCAATCCAGGACCTCTGAAAGCACAGAAACAGTTTTTTAAGTTAAAAGGAAAAGGTGTTTTTCTTCCAGATTTCCAAGGCTGAGACAGAACCCACTGAGACGAGGAATGGAGGGGAATGGACCATCTGAGCCCTGATTCAATCCCAGAATCAGCTGAGGAAGGTGTCTTAACGCTTCCACATCTGAGTGCAGTATCAGCCCAAATCCTTCTCAAGTTTGAGGACTGAGCATTTTTATTTATCTAGGCCAGTGTTCCTCAACGTGGAACTCATACACCCCACTACATCCAACTTTTCTTAGAATCGGGCCTGGGAAGCTGCATTTTCCACCACTTTCTAGATGATCTGTTTACCAATTTAGAAACCTATACTCCACCCATCTCCCATGTAACCCTGTCAGACATTTTCTTGGGGTTTATTTCTTAGAAAAATGCTCATGGTTTAACATTTAAGCAGCCTGGGGCTTTGTTGGGGGAAGAAGCTGGTGTTTCATTCCTTAGCCAGCAGAAGCCCTGCATCCTCAATGACTGGACATGCTGGCTTTGGCGATAAGCTGGGAGAGGTAGAGGGAAGGGGGATCCAAGACCGATGGTGGGTGAAAAAGCGAAATAAAGTCAGAGATGGCTGTGCACACTGGAGCCTCTTCCGGCTGGCAGAGACCTTTACCATTGCCCACAACAACGCCTGCTATAAGCCCACTCTCTGAGTGTTCACCATCTTTAATCCACACCAAGTCACTTCCTCCGTCCCAACCACTACCCAGGATCCCACCTAGACCTGCCTTCCTTTCAGCAGTAAAAAGAATTTAGGCTACAAGAACTGAAGCTAAAAGTTAGAGAGTGTGTGATGTTAGTAAAAATGATAACTGAAAATGTTGTTAAAATATTTTCTCTTGAAGCAAGTAGAAATGCTCAACGGCACATGGAGACACTGAATCTTACACATAAAGACCTATTATGTGTAGGGCACTTTGTTAGCCCCTCACTATAGGAGAAAGCAACCTGGCCCTTTGTATCAGACAAAAGCCGTGAAATGTTACCTGCAAGTTGCAGGAATATGTATATATTATCCCATTTCTACAAAAATTGTACATATAGATATATATTGGTATATTGATTAGACGATATGGAAGAATAAACGCCAAACTGATCATGGTGGTTGTAACTTGAGGGGGTGGGAGTGAGAGGCAGTGTGAAATTATGATGAGATTTTGTTTTCTAGAATCAATTTCTCTGAAAAGTTTCTTTTTTATTTTTATTTTTTTTGGCAATGACAATGTATTAAGAAAATGTAATGAGAAATATTAATAAGAAATGTAATAAGAACCCACACATCTATGGACTAATGGGCTAATTTTCGACAAAGGAGCCAAGCACATACAATGGAGAAAGGAAAGTCTCTTCAACAAATGGTGTTGGGAAAACTGGACAGCCACATGCAAAAGAATGAAAGTAGACCATTATCTTACACCATACACAAAAATTAACTCAAAATGGATTAAAGACTTGAATGTAAGACCTGAAATCATAAAACTTCTAGAAGAAAACATAGGAAGTACGCTCTTCGACATTGGTGTCAGCAACATATTTTCAAGCACCATGTCGGACCGGGCAAGAGAAACAATAGAAAAAAATAAACAAATGGGACTACATCAAACTGAAAAGCTTCTGCACAGGAAGGAAACCATCAACAAAACAAAAAGACAACCTAACAATTGGGAGAAGATATTTTCAAAACCTATATCTGATAAAGGGTTAATATCCAAAATATATAAAGAACTCATACATATCAACAACAAAAAAACTAACAACCCAATTAAAAAATGGGCAAAAGATCTGAACAGACATTTCTCCAAAGAAGATACACAGATGGCCAACAGGCAAATGAAAAGATGTTCAACATCATTAACTATCAGGGAAATGCAAATCAAAACGATCACCTCACTCTCATCAGAATGGCTATAATTAACAAGACAGGAAACAACAAGTGTTGGAGAGGATGTGGAGTGAAGGGAACTCTCATACACTGCTGGTGGGAGTGCAAACTGGTGCAGCCACTATGGAAAACAGTATGGAGATTCCTCAAAAAATTAAGGATAGAACTACCATACGATCCAGCTATTCCACTGCTGGGTATTTATCCAAAGAAATTGAAAACACCAATGCACAAAGATACATGCACCCCTGTGTTCATTGCAGCATTATTCACAATAGTCAAGACTTGGAAGCAACCTAGGTGCCCATCAAGAGACGAATGGATGAAGAAAGAGGAAGAACAAATGAGGAAGGCCATTTGTGACAACATGGATGGACATTGAGGGTATTAAGCTAAGCGAAATAAGTCAGAGGGAGAAGGTCAAATACCATATGATCTCACTCATAAGTAGAAGATAAAAACAACAACAAACAAACACATAGAGACAGAGATTGGATTGGTGGTTACCAGAGAGGGGGAGGGGAGGGAGGAGGGTGAAAGAGATAATTAGGCACATGTCTGTGGTGATGGATTGTAACCAGTATTTGGGTGGTGAACATGATGTAATCAATGCAGAAATAGAAGTATAATGATGTAGGCCTGAAATTTAGACAATGTTACAAACCAATGTTACTGCAATAAAAAAACAAATTAATTAAAACTTAAAAAAACATATACTGAAGGTGAAAAATAAAAAGGTTGAAAAAGAAATAAAAGAGAAATGTAATAAGAAAAAACTGTAAGGATTACTTTAAAATACATACAATATTTTTACTTTAAAAACTGTCTTTATGGAGGTATACTTTACATTAAAAAATGTAGCTATTTTAAGCATATACTTTGGTTTGGTGAGTTTTGATAAAAATATACAACCCTACAATCACCACCTCAATCAGGATATAGACCATTTACATCACCCCAAAGATTTCTGTCCCCTCACCCTTGCCCCAGGCAACCATTAATCTTTCTATCACTATAGACTGTTTTTGTCTATTCTAGATTTCATATAAATCGGAATAATTATTATGTTCTCTTTTGTGTCTAGCTTCTTTCACTCAGCATGTTTCTGAGACTCATTCCTTTTGTTATGGTATCAGTAGCTTGTTCCCTTTCATTTATGAATTAGTATTCTATAAATACAGAACAATTTGTTGGTCCATTCATCAACTGATGGACATTTGAATTGTTTCCAGTTTGGGGTCCTTGTGCATAGAATAAAGTTGTTATGAACATTTGTGTACAAGTCTTTGTGTGGGAATATGTTTTCACTTCTTTTGGGTAAATACCTAGGAGTGGAATTGCTGGACTCTTAGGTAAATGTATGTTTAATTTTATTTTTTAAAAAAATAGGTGCTTCCATTTTGATGCAACAATTCTTCTCACAATTTAGGCTAAATAAATAATCATGGATGAATGTAAAGATTTAGCGATCTGGATCTTCATTACAACACTGTTTATACATTTGCTACAATTTAAGGTACAACCATGGTGTGGAGTAACACATAGCAATTTAAATGGATGTTTCAGGCTTCTAGTGCAGGTTGAGGACTTAGCATAAGTATCTTCTGAGACTCCCTCATTACAATAACAATAAAGGGATTAAAATGGCATAAATCCACTGTAAAGAAGAAAACAGGAAAGGAGCCATCAGCAGACAGGGATTTCAACAAATTTCTTGGAAATAGAAATGATGAATTTCTGACAAAATTCAGATGAATAGTGGTTGGATGAATAGTGACAAACACGCAGGTAGAGTGGGCTGCAGCCAATGAGGGCTCAAGTCTGTCCACAGACACTGAGATGCCTCAGCCTGGAAATGAAAAGAAGCCCAGAGAGTAGGCGCGACAAATGGCACTGAAAACCCTTGAAATTCTATATACGCAGCAGCTGACACCTCTGTTTGCCCAAATTAGGCAGGTGCCAATCACGTTCTCTAGGACAAACATTGCAGGGCTCATTTCTGAAGAAGTTGTACAGACCGCCTGGGGAGAATTAGGGCAGCCAGTATGGAGTTTGGGAGTCCAGAGCGGAGCCTGCTGCATTCCTGCCCTTAAGGACCCTTAACAAGAACAAAAAAAAAACTGGCTTCCTGCCAACTCTCCCTGGAGAGAAGCATGAGAGTGTGGACAAGCTCTGCCCATGCTCTTCACACTTCCCAGCCTCCTTATTGCCTCAATCTTCAATAGGATGAGAAACCAGGAGTAAACATGGGAGGAAAGTCGGCAAGAGGAAAAAGTAAGAAAAAATAAGCCAACAGGCAAATGTGATTCTAGAGGAAATAGAGATAATTCATGGAACAGAAGAGAATTAAATACACAAAAACTTATAAAAATCTGGGAACTGGGTAACACAACTGGGAAAATACATCACAGTGGTAAAATATGAAAAGGTGCTATGAAAAAGTAACATCAGAGAACAAGAAAGAGCTCTTTAAAATTAAAAGTATTTTTGCCAAAATAAACAACACTAATAATAGTAGGGGTAGATGATGAAGTTGAAGAAATCATCCACGTATAGATTTTAAGATTTTAAAACAAATGCAAAATATGACAGAAAAGATAAAAGACATAAAGGGGTGATTTAGAGGGTTGAGATCTAAATAATAGAAATTCCAAAAAGAGAAAAAAGTTAAACCAAAAAGAAGAAAGTTATAGAAGAAAAACAGCAGATAATTTTCTAAAATGAAGAAGGGCATGTATCTTTGATTGTTAGGGCCCAATGAATGCCCAGCACAACGAATGAAAACAGATTCACACCTAGACACAATCGCTGAAAACTTTTAGAATACCAAGAATAAAGAGTGGATGCTAAAAGATTCCAGAGAAAAAAATAGATTCTACTTTGAGGGATATGATGTTTGACCTAGAATTTTACGTGCAGCCAATTTATTAATCAATTCAAAAGCAGAATAAAGGCATTTGCATTATGAAAGTACTCTAAATTTTATCTCCTGTACAGTTTATTTCAGAGAGTTACCCAAAGACATACTCCAGCAAAATGAGAGTGTAAACTAAGAAAGAGGGATCTGTTGGGATCTTGAAAAGAGTGACTCATCATTGAAAGCAGCTAAGGGAAACTGTAGTGTGGCAACTGGCTGCAGACCCAGAGAAAACAGGAGCAGGAAGATGGAGAACTACAGTGAGCTGCAGGGAGAGGTTTCTTGTTTTGTTTTTGGAGAAGACGTGAAAGGAGAGGAGTAGAATCAATAGAAAAATAGCATTATTGAAGGTTTAGAAAACACAATATATAGGATAAGATAAAAGAAACTGGTGGAATGTAAAAAAAAGAAAATAACTAATAAATTTGTTCCAGAAACATTCTCCATTGAGTAGGGACATGGGTTCCTTAAAGAAATGTGCCCTTGTTCACTAGTTTGATCTGCTGTGAACTATATTACATAGCCAAAATAAAATAAACATTATTTTCTGGCCTTCAACTCTTAGAATCAACCTTAGACAAACATAACAACGATGATTTCAGAACAAAATGTGAAAGTACAGAACAGGCTGATAGAGGTTGGGAGGCGGGAGGAAGGCAGAAGATGTGGAGGGAAAGGTGGGAGTGTCTGTCCTTACCTTACAAAATGAGGAGTAAAGAGATACCATCTCTAGTGGAGGAACAGGAAATGGGGTTTAATTGTATTCTTTGAAGTTGAAGAGGAGACCAGGGAAAGCTCTGAGAATAGTGATTTAAGTATATTTAGATGAGTGGGGGCAAGAGAGAGGAGTGGGATAGAAATGAACTGAATCCTCATCTGTCACAGGAGGAAGTCAATAGAAAGTACTAAAGTTGCTGAGTTAATAAATAGCATCTTATTTAGAAACATGGAGGTAACCACCAAATGAATTCTAAACATAAATGCTTAAAATTTGTCTCAGGGGAGCAGGACTATGTGTGGGGAGGAGTGGGGCAGGTGATTCTTATTTTTCATTATAAGGTCTTTGGTATTATTTGATCTTAAACTATTTGCATACATTACTAATTAAAATCTGTAATGAGGAATTGCTGAGATGAGCAGCTTATAAATAAGACTGTGTAGAACGTCATGGCATGCAAAAAGTTAGAGGGATATAAATCAAATTGGTGTTAGAAGTCATCTTTGGGTCTTTGGATAACAGATTGTTTCATTTTCTTCTTTATAATTTATACATATATACATCTTCCAGAACAATTAGTTTTTTACTCTTTTAATAGAAAAAACAACTTTTAAAGATTAACCCCTTAAGTTTCTCCTGGGGCACGGGCAAACTATCTCCAAGGGGGAATACTCAAGGTGATTATGCCTGATTTGAAGTGCCCACGCCTCCCCAGGCCCATCCACCTCTCAAAGACTCAGACAGGCAGCTGGCCCAGCTCAGCCCAATCTGATGTCAGTGTCAGGAACCCCGGGATTCCTTCACGGCTTCAAAAAATATTTACGAGGGCCGGCCCCGTGGCTTAGCGGTTAAGTGCACGCGCTCCGCTGCTGGCGGCCCGGGGTTCGGATCCCGGGCGTGCACCGACGCACCGATTCTCTGGCCATGCTGAGGCCGCGTCCCACATACAGCAACTAGAAGGATGTGCAGCTATGACATACAACTATCTACTGGGGCTTTGGGGGGAAAATAAATAAATAAATAAAATCTTTAAAAAAAAAAAAATTTACAAAAACCTCGCCTACCTACAGCATCGGCCTTCTCCGTGCCAGTGCCAGCAGTCAGTAGCCCTCCACAATCCTCCACAGGTTTCAGGACCCTCTACAACCACGTGATCTGAGCCAGCTGAGCTCTCATCCATTTCATGCTCAGACTGCATTGACTAGGGACTTACTCAGCTCTGTCCTAATGGGAAGATCTCTGGTTTTCCAAACAAACTCATTTGTGACTAATGAAACAGAGTGGGCACTCCACTATAACATAGTCCATATTAGGAGGAAGATACGTAGAATAGAGCTGTACATTAGAGCTGGAATTTGCTTCATTCATTTGGTTCATCTGTTCATTTTACAGAGAAGAAACTGAGACCCAGAGAGGTTGTCACTCGCCCAAGGTCAAAACCCAGATCTGATTCCCAGTCTTTTGTCTAGACCTGAATTTTGAAAGGAAAATAATTAGGGTGGGTTACAGGTTCTTTGGGTTACAGAAGCTGGTAACAGAATCTCAATTTTAAGCCAAAGGAAAAAATTATTAGAGAAATACTGGAATCCGAGGGCAGGCAGTACAGTTTGTGAGGGGCCAAAGCAGGCTGGAGAAAGCTGACAGGAGCACTGACTGGCAAACATGGCTCCCAGGTTCCACCCTGGAGGGCGTGGGACAGTCCTCAGAGATGGGAGGACGGGTCCTGCTGGGCAGATACAGGGCCTGGGCCAGCATAAACCCAAGGTGGGGAGGGGTGATATTTGGAATGCTTTAGCAAGAGAAGGGTAAGAAGGGGAGGGGCTGGCCCCGTGGCTTAGCGGTTAAGTGCGTGCGCTCCACTACTGGCGGCCCGGATTCGGATCCCGGGCGCGCACCGACGCACCGCTTCTCCGGCCATGCTGAGGCCGCGTCCCACATACAGCAACTAGAAGGATGTGCAGCTATGACATACAACTATCTACTGGGGCTTTGGGGGAAAAAAAACGAGGAGGATTGGCAATAGATGTTAGCTCAGAGCTGGTCTTCCTCAGCAAAAAGAGGAGGATTAGCATGGATGTTAGCTCAGGGCTGAGCTTCCTCACAAAATAAATAAATAAATAAAACTGTAAAAAAAAAAAGAAGGGGAGGGATGGGTGAAATTTTGACAAGTTGACTGCTTCTGGGCTATGCATCCTGCTGGGGACATGATTAGTACTGTCCTCATTTTAAAGGCAAGGGACTAAGGCTCAGGGCCGTTGAGCACATGGCTGCCAAGTAGCAGAGACCGGTAACTGGCTCTTGCTCCTCTTAGTGTAAGCCTCTGTCCTTTAGGCTTCTCCTCATTATGTGATATGATCCTCTTGGCAGTGGGGGCTCTGGAACAAATCCCACCTCTCCCAGTAGCCATTCCTGGGGAAAAGCTCTGGTTATGTGCTTGCTACTCAAAGCCATCAGCCCCGTGGGCTTCTCTCAAGGTCCTGGGACCAATGCTGAGAAGTGACTTACCCACTTCTTGCCTCATTGGCTCCATCCATTTCCTGGCACTTGGTCTCCGTTCAGGAGTGTGCTAGAGCCAGCTCATACTGGCTCCCAAGAGCCAATTGTTATATTTTTTGGAATTGTGCAAGTTGGCTGATATCATGTTGGAAAGCAGCCATTGTGGGAGCATTTTACAGCATGGAAATTGACAAACGCTACCAGTCAGGGCTACTCCATTCTCAGCCCATTGTTCATCATTACCCAGCACTTCACTGTCTCCATCTGACAACTTCATGCCTGGAAGACTACCGAAGATGTTTATATGAAAGCTCACACTTCATTTTCAGTTCTAAACTTCATTTAAATATATTTAATGAATTTTTTAAAAAAACCTTTGCAAACTTGAATGCTTTGTATCAATTTCATGGTAACTCTGGGCCAAAAGCCTAAGAGAACAAAGGGGCTCTTTGTGTATCAAGCCCCCACTTGGCTATAATGCTTGAACTCCCTTGTTTTCCACACTCACTGCCATGCCCTTATCTCACACGGAGCCTGTAGCTGGGGCCTCCTATCTGGTTTCCCTGCCTCCAGCCTCCCCCTCCCTGAGTCCACCCACATTATCTCTGCCTGGTCAGTCTTCTGAAAGCCCTGCATCTGGTCACGCTTCTCATCAGAGACTCTGCACCAGCTCCAAACACGGATCAAATTCCTGACCTGGCTCTCAGGTCTCCCACCTGCCTTTGGACTTGTTAATCCCCCAGGGACCCCAAGTGATGAATTTAGACTGGGCTGGTCTTTGCTCATGTGCAGTTCCCTCTCCCTAGAAGGCCCTCCTCCACCCCATCTCTTCTGAAACTCAGCTTACGTGGCATTTTATCCATGATCCTGTCCCTAATCCCCATTGCCCAGCCAGAGGTGACCCCAGTCGCCCTTGGATCTCCTAGAATACTTTGCTTGTGGCCCTCATGTGTCCCTCACAGCCGTGGCTCCTCTGAGGTGGCCTGAACACGATCACCTGCTGCACCATCACAACTCAAAGTGCGGTTCAGACCGGCAGCACCTGGAAGGCTGTTAGGAATGCAAATTCTCAATCCCCATCCCAGGCCTAACAGAATCAGAATTCTGGGGCAGGTGAGAGGGGGAGCCCTCCAGGTGACTTTACACCGTTCTTGTGGGCTTTTTCTACTCAATGTCCTTTTATATGGCTGCTTCTCCTACTATCTTTTTACTGTTCATTTTTCCTTGCTCATTCAGATTCCAGCAGTCTTACCTGCTGGAAGGATTGTCCCAGCAAGGCTGTAGGTAGTGGTTCCATCCACCCCAAATTACGCTTCTTTTCTGTATTCACAGGTGCTGAACGTTCTCTCTGTCCCCAGCCCCCACAGAGCTGTGGAGCCTCTAGCTCCATTCTGCGTTCACCAGGTCCACGGTTCCTCCTCCCTGTGTAGGTGTGAATTACATTCAGTCTTCTCAGAACACTTGCTGCAAAGGCCATCTTCTAGGTCAGGCAATTCTGTTATCAGGTAAGCTTTGTATGCAGCCACTCTGGCCAGCCCAGGGCAAAGGTCAGGGATCCACAGTGGCTGAAGCCACTTTCACTGAGAAGAGGCCTCTCCATGCCCCCCACCCCCATGAGGGAGCTCTCTTTGCTTGAAATCAGATGTGGCCACCACAAGGTCCAACCCCTGGAGAACTAGGACAGCCTCTTTTTAATTTTTTTTTTTTGGTAACTGTTTATCTGGATATAATTCCAAAGTTACAGACAAACTGCAAGTACAGTATAAGTAAATCCCATGTACCTTTTACCCAGATCATCCAGCACTTACATTTTGCCCAATTTCTTTTATTGCGTTATCATTCTGTTTTTTCTTATCCATTTAAAAGCAAGTTACAGACATTGTGCCCCTATACTTCTAAATATTTCTAAAAATAAGGACATTCTTTTATATAAACACAGTACAATTATCAACTTTAGTACAAATGTAACATTGACAGAATACTATGACCTAAACTACAGTCCAAATCCAAGTATCATCAATTGTTCCAACAATGGCCTTTACATCTGTATTTTCCCAGCCCAGAATCCAATCAAGGATCAATCATGTATTGTATTTAGTTGTCATGTCTATTTAGTCTCCTTTAATGGAACAGTCCCTCAGCCTTGCTCTGACATTTTTGACCTTGACATTTTTGAAGGGCACTAGCTAGTTATTTGGTAGACTGTCCCTGAATTTAAGTTTAGCTGGTGTTTCAGGATTAGATTTAGGTAAGCAATTTTTTGGCAGGAAAATCACAGATGATGTTGTATCCTTCTCAGTGTATCCTGTCAGGGAGTCCATGATGTCTGTCTGTCCAATATTGTAACGTTAAGCTCTGATCTCTGTAAAGGCAGTAGACAGCATCTTTGTGAAGGCTGCCCTCTGTAGGCTATTTCTAACATTGCAGCTGCTATGCCTCTGCGGATGTGATTGACAAGGGGCCAGAAGCCCAGAAACACAGACCCTGACCCTGCATTGGTTGTGAGACCTCGGGAAAGTTACTCAGCCTACCTGAACCTTGATTTCCTCATCTGTAAAATAAAGATGACAGTCTCTGCTCTGCTTCCGTCACAGAGTGGTTGAGTGTGAAAGGATCCTGAAAAGGTGTTAAGTTGCTGTCTACACTGGCTGCTATGACTCCTCTGCATGCCCAGGCCCTGATGTCCCTGAAGGCCAGACCGGCTCTTCAGGACTCACGTCCACTACCTGCAAAGCCGCCAGTGGGTCCGGTCTGTGGCCGCCATGGCAGAGCTACCTCCTTACCAGAGGCTTCCATGAACAGCAGGTTCCCATGGGTCGTGCTATGAAGGAACTCCGGGAGGAGGAGGCCCGGCCTTCAGTGTGTCTGCCCTGAGGGTCCATCTGGGGGTCACCACGGGTCTGTGCACCAGCCATTACACCTGCATCCATTAATGTTGCTGCCACACTGCTGCTCCCAGGCCGGTGGAACTGAGCGCTCCCCTTCCGTGGTGGCCAGAGCAGGCGCTTGTGTCTTCGGACCACTCCCCCCGCCCCACCAAACCCAGTGGCCTGTGCTGTCAGTGCATTTAGGCGCTGGGCTTTCACCTGTGCTGACCCCAGCACCTGTGCAAACTCTGTTCTTACCCAGACCTTAGGTCTCTCTCCACATTTTCTTTGTGTCCTTCTCAGAAGCTTAGGTGCCCCCCCCGCCCCACCACATTTCTGCCTTCCTGCCTTCTTTCCGACTTTCAATAAATATTCGCTGAGCACCAACAACAAGCCAGGCTCTGCACTGGGGCTACAGGGAGAGCAGGATACACACCTGCCCCGCAGGGCTTATAGTGTATATTGGGTGATGGAAACAAACAGAGCAGCAATTACACTACAAATAAGATCCCCGTGCCTTCTGATGCAGGCATGTCCCACGTGACTCAGCCACACAGTACCTCCCGCCTGGCCCAGAGCCTCCTCCTTATGGCTTTGTATTTATTGAGTGCTCTCCCAGGACACCACAGAGATACATTTCGTAGGCCCCAAAGAGAAGCTCAGAGGAGGAGAATTATGAGAAATAAGTAGCTCAAGAAAGAGAAAAAAGGGGGGCCGGCCTGGTGGTGCAAGCAGTTAAGTGTGTGCGCTCCGCTGCAGTAGCCTGGGGTTCACTGGTTCGGATCCAGGGCACGCACCGTTGCACCGCTTGGCAAGCCATGCTGTGGCGGCCTCCCATATAAAATGGAGGAAGATGGGCGTGGATGTTAGCCCAGGGCCAGCCTTCCTCAGCAAAAAAAGAGGAGGATTGGCAGATGTTAGCACAGGGCTGATCTTCCTCACAAAAAAGAGAAGGAGAGGAAAGAAACATTTCCCAGCATGAAATTAATTAGCTTTTCTTTCCTTATTCATATTTACTCTTCAGAGCAGAGGCGTCTGTAGTAGGGAAGTTGAGCCATTCTCTGGAGCATCTGTGGGGTCTTCACATTTGGGGGATCTTGGGATTCTTGAGAACCAGTGGCTCAACATATGGAGTTCTGAGCCTGCTTAGAGGAAGGAGCATCACCCAGACAGGTGCTCAGTATGTGCCGATTTACAAGTGCACCTCCCTTTGTAAAGCCAGTGCCCAGATTAGCCTGTGGGAGGTTGGGCCAGAAGGCACTGGTGGGGTAGGAGAGCAGCCCTGGCCAGAGTGACATGCTGGCCCAGCTTCCCTCATCTACACGACTGGAGGGAAGTAACTTGTCACCCATGTGACATATACCGTTGCCTGATTCCTCTGCCTCACAGGCTTCTTCTAAGAGGAAAGTGAAATAAGACATGGAAAGGGCCATGCACCATTTGTGTAGAGTTGCCCTATACACCAACAGATGTATAGGAAATAGGTCTGGGCCAGAAACATGAATGAGGAGTCACTTTCTAATGTAATTTTATGGTGGTTTATTAGGGAGCAGCCATGCTTGTCTCTAACTGCTTAGGAGCAGGTTAGAACAGAGTGCAAATTAAGCATCCATGGCCAGGGCCTGTGTGGGGTTTACATCTGTCCAATTCACACCTGCCCTGCCTCTTCATTCATGTGTGCACTCCATACACAAAGGATGCTGGGGAAGAATGTGAATGGAGCAGCATTCACAAATTCCTCATTACTTCTCAAAGAACCAGTGGGTGATTAATTAGGTGATCCTGCTATGCAAAGGGCTGCCTGCTATTTGGAAAAGGATACTAGAAAATTCCATGAGGGGAAGGACTATGCTGTCTTGTTCACCACTTTACACCCAGAACCTAGTGCCACACCTGGCGCATAGTAAACACATTAAAAAAATTAGCTGCAGTGGAAGCCCACCATGACCTAGTTTATTCTATCACTGTAGCAAAACTTCTGCTCAGGAATTGGCAGGAGAATAGAGTTTGTTTTCTCATGACCATATCCTCCAAGCAATACTTTGAAATTATGCTGTAACTTCTAGCTTTGCTTTAATTGGTGAGTAATTCATAAAATCCTCTAGAAACTAAAAGTCTGTTTAAACAAGCAATTGATGGTAATATTGAAGGCATTTAAGCTGTGGCCCACTGAGTTCTTGATTGACAATGTCAAAACAACCATCACAGCTAAGGCTGAAATATTCAGGAATGCAACAAAAAGTTTGTTCTGAAGACAGAACAAAACAAAATCCCCTAAACTATCTTAGCTATAATTATAAAAACAGGTGCTAACTTGTAGTTTGCTGAAGTCCTGAAACTGCCTTCAGGGGCAAGAGAGCAAACAGTACATTAAGAAACCAAAAAAAAAAAAAAAAAAAAAGCTATAATAATAGAACTAGTTTGTCTGTCCTGAGCCTGGGAGGGCAATACCTTCCTGGATTGTTCCACAACATTTACTCCTCGGCCATCTGTTTCCCTGGTCCCTCCACATCCTGTTAAACCAGCACTGTCCTGGTAACAGGAATCCCTGCTGCGACTTGATGGTATCTCTCCAGCTTCCTGTCCTGTGTCTGCAGGAGTTTTATTTAGCCTTGTATGTTGAGTGTGCACTTGCATATACGAAGGAAGGTATGAATTCCAGGGCAGCAAAGCAGAGACTGAAAGGGGTTACCCCCGCAAGGGGAGGCCAGGTTGGTCTGGACTTGTTCTCTGGTTCTCAGGGCCGAGAGCCAAGCGTTCCTAGAATGTCTGTTCTTGAAAGCCGCCATTTGCTGAGCACTGTGCTAAGTGCTTTACATGTGTTATCATATTATCTCATTAGATTAACCTCACAGCTACCTAGTGAAATGGGTCTTTTTTTCCCCCTCAGTTTACAGATGAAGAAATTAGTCTCAAGAAAAGGTTGAGTGGCTTGGACTTTCACATAACTCAGAAGTGGCAGAGGTGTAATTTGAATTCAGGCTGACTCTACAGCCTGTGCCCTTAGCCATTAGGTTCTTCAGCCTTCCCTTGGTCCCCTCTGTCCTCTCTGGCAGCATCCCCATTGTTACTCGCCTTCCATTTTCCTTCCCTCTCTGTCTCTGGGTTGCTTCTCAGTTTAAGGTGGACATCTCTCCATAAGCTCTATATTACCTTCTTCATCCTACTCCACTCTTCAGCTCCATCCTCCACCGCTCCCAAACCAGGCGCTCTTCTGCAGCTCATCAGCTCTGTTTACCCTCCACGCCCCAGACCGGCACCTCTGCAGTGCTTTGCTTCACGGCACTTTCTGCTTGAGGAGTTCTCCTGTCCCACCCTGCTCTCATTTCCTCACCCTCCCAGTTCACCTTCCCCTAGACCTCCCCGGCCCTCCACTCCACCAGGACCAGTGCAATCTTGCTCCCTCCTCGAAGCTTCCCAGTCTACCCCAGGCCTCAGAGATTCCTCTCTCCTTTAGGGTGAAGCCCTGGGTCTCTGGGGCCCTGGTTTGGCCATTAACCATGTGTCACTTTATGACACCCTTAATACTACTGACTTCACTTTTAATTTTTTTAATTTTTCATGTGCTACTGCTTTTGTCTCTACAATTATATCATAAGCTTCTTGAGTGTCAAGTGTCTCTCTTTTTTTTTTTTTGGTGAGGAAGATCAGCCCTGAGCCAACATCTGATGCCAATCCTCCTCTTTTTGCTGAGGAAGATTGGCCCTGGGCTAGCATCCGTGCCCATCTTCCTCTACTTTATATGGGACGCTGCCACAGCATGGCTTGACAAGCAGTGTGCCGGTGCGCGCCCAGGATCTGAACCTGCAAACCCCAGGCTGCCAAAGCGGAGCACGCACTTAACTGCTACGCCACCGGGCTGTCCCCTAAGTGTCTCTTTTTGAACTTTATGATATTTCTCTTAGTTTAGTGCTTTGCACACAAAAGGGGTTCAGGAAATATCTGTTGGTTTCTGTGTGATTATATTCATGCCAGATTGATACTAGTGCCCTTAAGCCAGGGTTTGACTAAAGCACAAGTGTCAAAGAGCTCGATGTTAATCTTCAGTGCCTACCACCTCCCACTCAGGGCCTTCCTCTCCTTTCTGTGAGCTGAATACCTTGATCTAACCCAGCCACATGAGACCCCCAACTCAGGCCTGCCCTTGAGTAGTCATGCTGTGTACCTGGGCTAACAGTCCACTGCTGTAGTTATGTGTCTCCGGAGCCAGATTGCTTGGGTTTGTATCCCAGTTCTGCCATTTCCTAGCTGTGATCTGAGCAAGCTATTTAACCACTTGGAGCCCCAGTTTCCTCATCTGTGAAATGGGAATAATATTCATCAACTATTTATTGAGGGCCTACTATATGCCACGCATTGTTCTAGGTGCTGGGCATAGAACAAATCCTCACTATCAGGAAGCTTACATTCTAGTGGAGAGACACAGACAAGTAATGAAGTAAACACATGCAGTCATGCACTGCATAATGACATTTCCGTCAACGATGGACCACATATCCGATGATGGTCCCATAAGATTAGTACCATATAGCCTAGTTGTGTAGTAGGCCATACCATCTAGTTTGTATAAGTACACTCTACGATGTTCACGCAATGACGAAATCGCCTAACGACGCATTTCTCAGAACGTATCCCTGTCGTTAAGTGACGCATGACTGTAGTATGTCAGAGTGATGAGTACTGTGGAGGGGAATCAAATGGGTAGGTGAGGAACTGTGGTTTTAAGTAACATGGTAAGGTGACATTGGAACACACACCCAGAAGATTCTGTGATGATTAAATGAGCAAATGAATGTAAGCACTTAAAACAGTGTTTGGTACATAGTAAGTGTGGAATAATTGTTAGATATTAGGTATTATAAATATATGTGAGATTTCTTTTATAAACAGAAAAGTGCTGATTAAATGTTTGCTATAATAATTTTTAAATAGAAAAACATCAATCAAATTATTGTTATAATTATGTCCTCCCTGGGTTGTCCGTGCCGGGTGACTTTGCTAACCAATTCATAGTTAAGAAGCCAGCAACAGATTTTGAACTGAGACCATGTGTTAGCCCTAAGGATGACTCTAAAAGGCAGGGGCTCAAGTCACAGGGGGAGAGAGTTTGGGGCAGGGAGCACCTTCCCAGGTCATTGCTTCCACTCTGTCAGTTACTAAGGCCCACCGTGCTTTTAACTGTTAAAATATTTGGACATATGTTGCTTCCTACTCTTACCTCTTTTCTGAGTCTTTGTTTGTAGGAATAAACTGACTACCCAAGAGTGGATTAAAACCCTAATCCTAAAGTATAATTTGCATTAAATAATGGACCTTTGCAATTTATAAAGGAAACTCAAGCAGATGCTGAGAAGTTAGTCTTTTGAAACTACTTCCTGTCACTGGATGTATCTTTTCGCCCACCACAAACACTGACTTCACCAGGTCTTTAAAGAGTCAACCTTGAACCCAGAACACACTTGCACAAATATGCTGAAGATGATACTCGCATACCCAGAGCCCAGCAGGGCCTCAATGTCTGCAGAAACTGGAAAGAGTACCGAAGGGCCTGTCCAAACCTTCAATCCATCATTTGCCTTTTGGAGGTTTTTCTCAAACAGGGAGGGGTCTGGACTGGGTGATTCTGCTGTCCTCCCCTGAGACTCCCCCAGAGCTCTTCCTAATCTGGAGTGTTTTGAAGTTCAGAGATGAGAGGCGGGCATCCTCTGCAGGGGCCGGGAGCAGAGCCTCCTCTTATCTCATCCAGGAGATGACCGATAAGAGCAGGGCCAGGACAGAGTTCTGTGAAATCGTGGATGGGTGCCTTGACTTTCTCTTGAGAGACAGCCCTCGGGATGCTGAGAGTCAGAGAGGAGTGGTAAAGAAGGCTTCAAAAACATCTGCAGTCCACACCACGCTGTCTGCATGAACTGAAGACCACAGCCCCCAAGACTACAGGGCCTGTCTTTCATGATGCAGGCACTGGGTGGTGAAATGTCAGGGCCTTTTGTAAAGTGGTCAAATATCTCAGAATCACATTCTGGCACATCTCTCAGACAGACACCCCTACATGAGGGATCTAATAATAACCACCACCAAATGATGAGAATTGGCATTTACTGAGCACTTTTGATGTGGTAGGGATTGTGCTAAGCACTTTACATACTTTCTAATCCTGGCAACAACGCAACGAGGTATGTACTATTATTAGACCCATTTTTACCATTATTCTGCCTGTTTACAGAAGAAGAATCAGTCAGATTCCTCAGAGAGTTTAAATATCTTGCCTGAGGTCACCTTGCTAGTAAACGTTAAAGCTGGGATTTGAACCAGGCAGTCCTTTTCCAGAGGCTGCCTGTGTAACCACTGGTCCTGTCTGCTGTAACTGAGCCACTTGCAAAGGAGCAGCTTCTAACTCAACCTAGAGGTGGGGGCCAAGGAAGGCTTTTGGGAATTTGTGCACTTGTACAGAGTGGTATTGGAGGAAAAGGTGGCTGGGAGAACAGGCGGGGAGGGCAGGACAGTACGGGCAAAAGTGCTGAGGCATTGGAGAACAAAGATCTGATCACTGCAATACTTTAATGTGGCTGGAGAAGGGCAGTTGGGTGTTGTTGACAAAGATAAGGCCAGAGGAACAGGCAGGGACCCGCTCATGAAGGGCCTCTGATGTCCTGCTACAGAGTTGGAGTTTTTTCCTGAAAGTGAGAGGAAGTTGTCTGGGACAGACACCTGTGGTTGCCTATCTATCAACCAGTCACTACTCATCCCTGCTTCCGTGACTAACAGAACCCTTTTTTTGACCAGGAAATCTAACCCCTACATGGCCCTGTGCTTCTCGGAGACAACCATGGAAATGCCATTCCCTTGCCAGCGATTTAGGAGGAGGCGCCCACTCAATCCTGGCCCATGAGTCCTGAGGTCAAGTGTGCTGGGGGCCCTGGGAAAGCTTTCCTCCTTATGATGGATACACAGGGAGAAAGCGTCTCTTCTGCTGCTGGGCGTTGTGGTGTCTGGATCAATAGCCATCATGCATCCCTGAAGGGATCCAGGCTGGGAACAGCAGAACAAAAGGAAGGAAAGAACTTGGACTCCTGGTCATGGAACCACTGAATTCACCTACTGGGCATCACCTTCCCCAGGTGACTTGTTGGGTGAAATGATAAGTGTCTTTTTGGCTAAGCCAGCTGAGTCAGGGGTTTCTAGTTCTTAGGAGTCAAAGGCATCCTAACCAATTGGTCAGCAAAACTTCTCAGCAGGGAACCACATGATGACATTAGCATGTTATAAAGGTTCCTCCAGGAGTGTAGGAAGGTGAATCAAGGGAAGGAATACCAATTAGGAGGCAATTTTCTCTCCTTCTGGAGGGGTCCACCCTCAGAAGCTTTCCTTTCCCTCCAACCCCTGAAAGGATTATTGACTATTTTGGAAATGCTGAAAGGAAAAAAATGCAAAAACTTTTGTGCAAAGTCAACTTAGTATTGACACACAAAAGTGTTGATTGTGTTTCTGCTCTGTACGGTTGCCGTCAGAGTTGAGAAGACCTGGTCCCAAGCAGCCTCGGTCTGGTTGAGCAGTGAAGACAACCAAAAAAACGAAGAGGTTTGTTTAACATACTACAAAAGTGTCTTATTTTTCACTGGTCTATCACCCCTGACTAGAATGTAATCTAGAATATAAACTGGAACCAAGAGAGAGAGACTTTGTCTTCTTGGCTCTACTCTAGCAGACATTGAATCAATGTTTTTTGAATGAACAAATAAACCCTAGGTGGTAACCCCAGGCCCAGTCCACGTGGCCTGACCAACCCCATCCCTCCTTCCTCCATACTCCCTGCCTAAAGTGCCCTTGAATAGTCTTGTGTACTGTCCCTGCCAGTATGTTTAGGACTCCCAAAGAAGTCCTAAAAACAGTATGGACAGCAACAACTTCTCTCCACATTTTTCCTCAGAATTCCCAATGCTGCTGCCCCTCCCTAAAGAGATGCTTGGCAGTTGTAGGCACAGGTCAGGGGGCAGGAGCAGGGGTTCATCCACGGCTGGCTGGGAGTTGGAGGCTGACTCCTTCAGCGAAGGGGGCCCATCGTTTCTCCTGTGCAGGGAATCCGTCTGAGAGGGCTGGACCCCTCCCACAGGGAGGCTAAGGGGCGTTATACTCTCCGGGCCTCAGATGACAACTCTCAGTGTGTGGAGCATCACTGCCCAGGAAGCTGGCAGCTCTGCTTTCCCACCCCAGGCCTCCCTCACTCTCCGGCCCGCGTGCTTAGATGCACCATCCCTCTCCCCTTTGTTCTCCCACCTCCTCTGGCAAAGGTCCTCCTCCTGTCTTTGCAGCCCTCTTTCCCTCCTACTCTGTTTCCTGACTTTATTCCTCCCAGGCTTCCTGTCACACTAACCTCTTTGTCTCCTCTCCCCATTCCTCAAACAACATTTTTTTCATGTCCTCTCCAAGCCCAAAGCCGCCTGCCAGGGCCTTTCCTCCTCTTCATTTCTTCGGTCTCATCAAAACACACACCTAATCTGGATTTAAAGTTTCCTTCCGGGGAATTCGTTCTGTGTGCCCAGGTGGCCTGAGGGACAATCCCACCCCAGGGGAGGACTCTGCCATGCTCAGGAAGATTCTGTGAGAGAGGCAGCTTTGTCAGGCTTGGCTGCGAGCCGCACACCTGGGTTTTGTTCCAAGCCATACCCTTCTCAGCTCTCCAGCAGTCCATCAAAACTCACAAATATGTACTGAGACTCCTCGGTGGATTTGGTCAGCTCTGGAATGGATTTCCTGGGTGACGTATAAGTGGATGACATTATCTCAACACCCAAGGTCAAGTTAGGGAGCCAGGACACAAGAAACCCCACTAAACATTACAAGATAAAACATTTGAGTGCTAAACCTATGTCCCCAAGTCAATCTCAGGGCTATAGTCTCATTTCCAGGGCTGTCACCTCCGAGCCTCCACCTTAGCCAGTGGCTCCCCCAGCACACCCATCAGCCTGCAGTGCACTCACCATGGGCAGCCTGGCCTTCAGATCTCATCCTGCCCCACTCTGTCTTGTTTCTAGGAGCTAAGTAGCAGCCTCCCTTGGCATGTTCTCCCTCCTACCCACAATGAGGTAATGCATTTGTAGGTTTAAGCTCCTCCCTGGTAGAGAAAAGCAACCAAGGCATTTAAAAGTTAAGGTCTCTGGTGGGTCGCCTGGTGGCGTAGTTGTTAGGTTCATGCACTCCACTTTGGCGGCCCGGGATTTGCAGGTTCGGATCCTTGGCACAGACCTACGCACCATTTATCAAGCCATGGTGTGGCGGCGTCCCATATAAAGTACAGGAAGATAGGCACGGATGCTAGCCCAGGGCCAACCTTCCTCAGCAAAAAACAGGAGGATTGGCAACAGATAAAACATGAAAGTTAAGGTCTCTTCAGAGAGAGAACCAGAGGTCACCTTGGCAGGAGACAGCAATATTTGTTTTGTGGAAAGCAAACAAGGTCACACTCCCTGGCTTTCTGCTTTCTCTGCCCACCCCTTCCGTTGGGGACTCAAGATGTTCCTTTTCTCTACCTTGAGCTCAGCCTCCCTCCTTCTCCAGGGCCAAAGCTTTGGAGTCAGCACCCACTGGCTGGGCCGTTGCCGACAGCCCCCAGGCCACGGGTAGCAGAGGAGAGTCATGGGCAAGGGCATGCAACATGAGAGGGACTTGTTCTGCTCTCTCTTTGCCCCATTTCTGTTCTGGGCCACCCAGCTAACCTGGCCCCTCTAAATCTGTGCCCCTCTAAATCTGAGCTCGGGATCCAGCCAGAGCCCGTTTCTGCCCTTGTTCGCCCACATTCAGCCCTCCTCTGCTTCCTTGACCACAGTTCCCGCCCAATAGGACCATTTCTGGGTTTTGGCTGGATCCATCTTTCAAAGCTTCCAAAGAGAGTGAGAAGAAAATTCTCTCTCTAACTCTGGACACATAAAAGGATCTCAGTAAATATGAATTGAATTTGGTGAAGAATGAAAGGAAGGGAGGAAGAGAGAGAGGGAGGGAGAATTCTGCCCTCTGGAATGCCCTGCTACCTTAAGGACTCCAGAGGCAGACATTCTGAAAACTCTACAGCCAGGTGTCTGGGCTGGTAGAGGGCAGGTGGGAGGGGCAGAGCAGAAGGGAGGAGCAGGCCAATGCTCCAGTGAAGACAGGCCGAGGGCTGGGAGCTCACAGCTTCTGCTGCCAGCCCTGGACGCTCCACGTCTGCCCCACTGACCTTCTCCCCGGGGCCTGGGAATGTCAGAGGCCTCTACCTCTTGTCTTCACTCCTGCTGTTTCTTCTATGTAGGCTGCTCTTTCCTTTCCTCTTCACTTTTCCCATCCCTACTCCTTCAAGACCAGGTACAAATTTCCCAAAAGGCCTTCCCACCCATCCCTTCCCCATCCCAGCGGCCACGGGCCCTTTGGGCTGCCCATCAGGCTTGCTGACATTCCTGGTGCAGCACTTGACAGTATATTTGTCTATATGTCCCTCCCTTTCACAGCATCAATCACCCATGCATTCATTCATGCTTCATTCATTGAGGGCCTACTGTGTGCCAGGAGTTGATCCAGCAGTGAGAGAGAGAGAGCCGGCTCCTCAGTGCCGCCAGGTAGTTCACGGTCCAGTGAGGGAGAAGAAGACTTAAGGAGGAGTTACAAGGTGGTGAATGTTTTGAAAAGGAAAGTCAGGGTGCTATAGGAGTACATAAGAGGGGGGCGTACTTTATTTTGGGGCTGGGGTGAGACGATCAGGGAAGGTTTCCCTAAAGACGGAACATTTAAGCTGAAACCTGAAGAATGAGGAAGCCGTGGCCAGCAAGAGAGGTAAGGGTGTGTTTGCGTGTGAGTGTATGTATGAGCATGTATAAACATGTATGTGTGTGAGTGTGTATGAGTGAGTGTATGAGTGTGTCCATGAGTGTGCATGTGTGTGTGGCAGGGGTGGGATCCCTGTGCAGGCTGAGCGTGTCCATGTGCAAAACCTCCACAGGGAAAGAGACAGTGTGCCAGGCGGGAGGAACCCAAGCAGAGTGGTGCGGCCGGTGGAGGGAAATAGGCTGGAGAGTCAGGTAGGAAAGTCGTGGAACACCAGGCAGGCCGTGTTCAGAGCCAGCTCCAGAAAGGGAGGGTCTGCGACTTATTTGTTTTTGTATTCCTGGGGCCCCGCAGAGTAACAGGTGCTCAAGAAGTGTTTATTGAACAAATAAAAAAAAGAATACACTTTAACGAGAGAAACAAAATTTAAACAGGACGTGGGGATCTGACAAATGTAACAAAACCACCTCTCAAGGCCAGCTGTGCCACCACAAGGACATTTCAGTCTTTAGCTGGGAGCCCAGGGAGCACCACAGCCATCTGGCTGGCACAAGGGCAGGTTGTAATGAGCACATATGGCGTGATTTGAATTGGTCAGATTTAGCAAGACAAGTGTGCCATGCATCCAAAGCAGGCTTCTCTGGAGCCAGTGGGGAGAATCTAAGTGACATCTGCCAGGCTGGGACTTTACATGGCAGGAGAGTCTGGCAGACAGAGACCCAGCCAGGGGCTGTCTTGATGCCACTCATCAGAGAAGGGCTCTCTCTGCTGCTCCCTGGAGTCTTGTGGACTTTGGAGAATCGAAGCATTTTAGAGCCAGGGAGGACCCAGAAGTCATCTGGTAGGCCCCTAATTTTACAGATGAGGACACTGAAGCCAGAGAGGTTGAGTGACTTACCCTAAGTTAGTGGCAGGACCAGGCAAGGTCTCAGGTCTCCTGATTCTACATCCAGGCCTCTTATAAACACATCTAAAGGGAAGAAAGGAGGAAGGGAGAAAAGGAGAGAAGGAGAGGAAGGAGGGAAGAAACTACACTGGTGCCATCTCCTGGGAACTGAAACAAAAAGCAGATCTCTATAACCAAGGGCGACTAGGAAATACTGTGCCTTGTAACATACTCCTAACCTCAGTTAAGATAACATGTTGAAAGGCAATGAGTGAGAACCCAGTGTTCATCTTTCTCAGCTGAAGGCTCAGCCTCTGGGAGGAGAGTTTCTACCTCATAGATCCAGGATGCTAGTGGCTGCAGTTAGGACCACACATCCTCCTACTTAAGGCTCTTCCATCCTTAACCAGTAGCTAGGAGCTGAGATCTGGGACAAAACAGCCCAAGTTTGTCTGAGTCCTTGTACTTGCCTTATCTCCCAATATCTCTTCTCATCTTCTTTCTGGTAATAGAACTCCTGATTTTTAGCTGGGCATATTACTGCCTGGAATAAAGATGACATTTCCCTTCTCTTTGTGGCTAAGAGCTGCCTCTGTGACTAAGTTCGGTACAGTGTCATGTAAGCAGAGGGACCAGGTGCAGCCTCAGGAAGCCAACTAAAAGCAGTTCACTACCTGGGCATATTTTGTCTCCCCAGGGGACATTTGGCAATATCTGGGGACATTTTTGTTTGTCACACTTAGAGAGGGAGGGAGTTACTGACATCTAGTGGGTAGAGGCCAGGGATGCTGCTAAACATCCCACGATGCAAAGGACAGCCCATAAAACAATAAATTATCTTACCCCAAATGCCAAGCGTATCAAAATTGAGAAGCCCTGCCTTAAAGGGAGGGGCATGCTCATCTTGCTCCTTCCTCTATACAACTGACTGGATTGTGGACCTGATGGCCAGAGTCTGAGCTGCCATCTTTGACCATGAGGTGGAAGTCACATGTTGAGGATGGTGGAGCAACAGACAGAAGGAGTCTGGGTCCCTAATGATCTGAAACTGCCATATCAGCTATGGACACCTTACTTCCAGACTTTGTTACCTAAAAGAGGTAGTTTATTTAAGCCTCTGTTGCTTTGGATTTTCTGTCACTTACAGCTGAACCTAGTCAATACACCTTCCTCCCTCTTGCTCCTTCTCCATTCCCTTCAACTTCAGTGAGCCTCTGCCCACCCAGCTCTTGTTCCTGGTCTCTCTCTCCTCCCTCTGTACTCCTTTGTTGCTCCCAGGTTTCGTCTCCGTATTTACTCGAGAACTATATTCATCCATTCTTAGTTTGATCTACTTTGAATACTGATTCCTGCTCCAAGATCCATCTTGTTGCATCTCTGAGTCTACCAAGTTCTGCTCCTTCCAGATTCTCAGCCAGTCAGACTCTAACCAGTTCTATGATTAAGCCATATCAAGTTGGGTTCTAAACATTTCTTTGTAACTCAGTTTTCAACATGGAGACATGTTCTCCCAGACTAGGCGCTATCTCTAATGATTGGTACAGTGTGGGTGCCAGCCCAGCAGAGTGGAGGCCTGACCAATGGGAATGGACCCTGGCCCTTACTCCATGTAGGCACTACCAGCTGGATATCAGCCCTGGTCATATTGTAGCCGAAGAATTAATCCATCCATCCATCCAACCATTCAACACCTACGTAAGTCACGTCAAGGCTCTAGCATGGAATCTGGTATGACCATACCCTGAAGGTCTTTCCATTTATTCTTATTGTTTGCCACAAGCTTAAAAATGACAAACTCTTGGCCACCAAGTAGGATTGCCCAGAGAAATAGAGGGGAAGGGCTGCCCCTCTCTTGATTTCTTTTATTTATTTATTTTTTTGTGTGAGGAAGATCAGTCTTGAGCTAACATCCATGCCAATTCTCCTCTTTTTGCTGAGGAAGGCTGGCTCTGGGCTAACATCTGTGCCCATCTTCCTCGACTTTATATGGGAGGCCGCCACAGCATGGCCTGACAAGTGGTGTGTGCCCGGGATCCAAACCCGGGCCGCCAGCAGCGGAGTGCGCGCACTTAACCACTATGCCGCGGGGCCGGCCCCCCCCTCTTGATTTCTTTACGCCTCCCCATTGCTAGCGTTGGAGAACTTGATATTAACTAGCCCTTTCCTTTCTGGGCATTTTAAAGTCTGCTACTGGAGAGCAAAGAAAAAGTCACGGTGACCACACTGCTATACCAATGAATTCACGGTTATACAATCGCACTGTCAGGGATCCAAGAGAAATCATTTGTATTCAAGGGCAGATATTCCAGAACAAGGAGGGGAATTTCAGCCAGCAGATTTGCTACTGCTTGGTATTGTCTACTTAACATCTTGAAGATACAATAAAATGCATAGAATGGATAATTTCAAGGGGAAAGTGGGCAAGGACCAAAGAATAGTAAAACAAGGAGCATCCCAGTGGGCCTCCATGTCCTTCAGATGAACTGGGGTAAACTCTGAGTCTAGTCCCAAAGTTCTGAGTTGTGACTTTAAAGCCTGATATGAAGATGGAACTTTCCAACTCAGCCAAAGTAATTTAGTGTGAGAAGAACAAAGTTGAATCACTTCAACTATCTCCTTTTCAGAGAATTTGTTGATTGTAGTGGAGTGGGGAGAGTATGGCTGCCTTGTTAAGACGGGCAGGAAGGAATGTTACAGATGCTGTGGAAGCCAACCTCTGAGACAGACCCCAGTCTTCCCACCTCTTGGTATTCAGGAGGAAACAAGGAGACTCCTTGTGTAGTCTCCTCCCACACTGTATTAGAGTTGATCTGTGTGACCAATAGAATATGGTAGAAGTGATGGTATGTGACTTCTGAGGCTAGGTCATAAAAGACACTGTGGCTTCCGCCTTGCTCTCTCTCTCTCTCTCTCTCAGATTATTCACTCTGGACGAAGCAGCCCCATAGAGAGGTCTGGGACAAGGAACTGAGGCCTCCTGCCAATGGCCATGTGAATGAGTCATCTTGGAAGCAGATCCTTCAGATAATTATAGCCCTAAATAACCTCATGAGAGACTCTGAATGAGAACCACTCAGCTAAGTTGCTCCCTGACCCACAGAAACTATGACATAATAAATTTTTATTGTTTTAAGCTGCTAAGGTCTAGGGTAATTTGTTAACGCAGCAATAGATAACTATTAAATCTCTAATTGTTATGTCAGCAGCTATTAATCCTCATAACAATCCTGTGAAATAGATATTATTTTCTCCATCTTAGAGGTGTGAAAATAGTTTCAGAGAGGTTAATTTCCCAGGGTCATACAGCTGCCTCCAAGGCCCACAAAACCACACTGCCCCACTCAGCCATGCCCCTCTGAGACTTTCTTCCTCCTGCTCCCACTGACCCACAGAGATGAGCCAGGCTGTCCTACAGTCGGTCTCAGGTTTAATGGTGAGATTATATGATCAAGGCTGGGGAGTGGATGAAGTTTAAAAACTACCACTGTCTACAAAAATTTTATTCTTAGGCACCGTCTGAGGCAATTTGAAGATCTTGGTGGAGACAGGGTGAAGTAAATGGCATTCTAAAGCAATGGCAAATAAATGAAAGAACTAAAATGTGGACAATGTTTCTAGTTAGAATCAGAAAGCTGATGACAAATAACAAGACCTCCACTAGGACAAAGGACTGTTGGTGTCATTTGTGGGTCTTTGACAAAAACACACCATGGGGAAACAGCTGAGGTCCTGCAAACTTGGATACCTCTGGCTGAAGGATTTTCTTTTTCTTTTGTGAGGAAGATCAGCCCTGAGCTCACATCCACTGCCAATCCTCCTCTTTTTTGCTGAGGAAGATTGGCCCTGGGCTAACATCCGTGCCCATCTTCCTCTACTTTATATGGGACGCTGCCACAGCATGGCTTGACAAACAGTGCCCAGGATCCGAACCCGCGAGCCCCGGGCAGCTGGAGCGCACGCACTTAACTGCCACACCACTGGGCCAGCTCACTGGCTGGAGGATTTTCCTTATCAATCAGCTTAGGAGCCCAGGTATAGTCATCACTTAACTGAGGTCGTATGCCCTGTCCTTCTGTATGACTTAGAAGGAGGAAGCCAGCGTAGAGAGATTCTTCTGCCTGTTCTGGAATGGACTCAATCTAGGTTCTACTGGACATCATTAGCAATATAACTTTTCTCCTCCAGTTACAGTGAGAAGTAAAAGGGCATAGTTTCCTCTGAGGTCACATTTTGGGCCCATAAATTAGATTGATTCTGAGCTTTTGGATGGAGTTTTTTTTTTTTTAGGTGATGTCTTCAATTTTTTTTTTTTTGGAGGAAGATTGGCCCTGTGCTAACATCTGTTGCCAATCTTCCTCTTTTTTCTCCGCAAAGTCCCAGTACACAGTTGTGTACCATAGTTGTAGAGCTGTAGTCTTCTATGTGGGACACCGCCTCAGCATGGCTTGATGAGCAGTGAGTAGGTCTGCGCCCAGGATGCAAACTGGCGAACTGGTGAACCCTGGGTCACCAAAGCGGAAAGCGCAAACTTAATTGCTATGCCACCGGGCCGGCCCCTTGATGGAGTTTTGAGATCTGCTTATTAAGGACTTAAATTAATGCTAATGACGGAAGCCCAAGGGGACTAATGAGAGTTTGAATATCTCAGCCCTAAACCAGCGCTTCTCAAGCTTTAATGCAAAGTGCAGATTCGGATTCAGCATGTCTAGGGTGGGGCCTGAGATCCTGCATTTCTAACCAGCTCCCAGGGGATGCTGACGTTCCTGGGCCATGGTCGGTACTTTTGTAGGAAGGGTGGAAAGCACTGGTTCTCAAACTTGGCTACGTCTGAGAATCACCTGGGAAGTTCAAAAAAATACTGACACCAGGGTACCACCCCCAGAAATTCTGATTTAATTGGTCTAGGGTGAATCCTGAGCACCAGGATTCTAGTGTGTAGCTGAGTTTGAGAAGTACTGGTCTAACAAGCCTGTTCCCAGTGGCTCACCAGTTCTCTCCTGATCTCTTTCCTGGGAGAAGCAGCTGCAGTGCAGGGTGACTATGAACTTGAGGACAGGCATCAGGACCAGTCCTGTTGCTTTCTCTCTGATTTGCCTTCCCATCTGGGGACAGGGGCAGTGACTCTGCCTACCCTAAAGGGTTGTTATGAGGATGCAGTGAGTTCACATATATGTGGAAAGCTAAGAATAAGTGCCTGGCACGATGCACTGTTACTTCTTTATTATTCTCAACGGCTGAAGAATTAAGATTAGTTAAGCTTTAACAGATGGTTATCCGTTGTGGGGTCCAGGAGAAGGGGAAGGCCTTTGTTTGGCGAGAACTTGGAAAGAAGAGATGTAGGTCTAGGGGGGTGGAATTCAAGACACACTCCTCCAAACTGGGTCACTGAAAGCAGAATTAGGACACTGAAGATCAACTTCTTACTTCCACAAAGTCATTCAGGCAACATTTAGAGAGTGCCCACTGTATACAGGGCATCATGCTAAGCCTTAGGGAGAACTGCCTAGAACTAGAAAGCAAGGATGCTGAGCTTTCAAGAGCTTCTGACCTAATGAAGAAGATAAGCTATGCATGTGGTCAGGCAGCTTCCTTATTGCCTACAGCACTCATTCATTTACTCAGCTAGTATCTAAGAGCTTCCTGTGAGCTGTCCACAAGAAGACGTGGTTCCTTCCCCCCCAGGATGCTTACAGACTGAGGGAGGAGACAGAAAATGAAATGGAAAATGATAGAGCTTCCAAGGTGCTTTGGGAAACCCAGAAGAGGAGCCCCTCTCCACCACCAGACTAGGCTGGAGGAGAATGCGTGGGAAAGTTCCTGGAGGAGACGACACGGGCTGATCAATTCTAGGCCCCACAGCCTTGCATTCGAAGTGCTTCAGGATCTTTGCCCCACTGACTCTCTCAGCCTTATCTCCTGACAAGTCAAACCCATTTCCTGTACACATCCACATTCTCCTGTCTGATTTTGCTCGAGATTGCAAGGTACATGGGAGCAAGGAAAGTGTTTGTCTTCTTCGTCACAGAGAACTAGAGGACAGCCCGACAATTAGTTGTGCTCAGTGCTTACATGGATGAATGTACTTTTCGCAGTCTCCAAGCCTGTTCAGCTTTGAAGACCCAGGTCAGGCTTGGCTTGTCCGGCCATTTCGACAGCAGATGGTGACTGCCACCTACAGGATGGTTCTACATCCTTCCTGAACCCTACTAGACTTGGAAGCCTGGTCAGCAGCCTCAGTCAACTAGCCATGAGGTCTGGAATTGTTAGTGCTGCCTGCCTCAGACATGATATACCTTCTTCTGCCTCAGTTTCTCGTTGTGACTAGACCCCTTCTCTGAACACTAGCCTACTAGTCTGAGACTTTCAACCAGCTCTTCCCAAGCCCTTCCCTTTGAGGCTGGATCGTGTTTCATTTATCCTCAGCTGTGATTTTTGTCCTCTTGTGAATGGGCTGATGGCACAGAACCACGGAACTGATTGAAGGATGACTTTGTCACCAGTGCCCTGAACCCCAGTGACCTTCTCCACCAGCACCTGCAACCAAGGCCAAGTTAGCTGGACCCTTTTAGATACTGTGCGTTGGACTGCTCAGCCTCTACTATTTTCCCAGCCTGTCCTATCTTCTTCATCACATCCCCCCAATCTGTTTGCTAACCCCTGCCCAACATTCCTTGTACACAAATTGGCCCTTTGGTTAGATAGCACTTTCCAAATGCAGCCCTCCTCCCTAATTCCCCCTCTCAAGATGTAATATAGGAAGTCCCCTGCCATTGCACCTACCTCACTCGGAGACCTCTTTACCTTGCATCACACTTGTGTACCTGTCACTATTTCTACTAGGCTGTAAGCCAGGCAAACATTTTTTTCTTTGTATGTCAACTAGACCCTCAATCACTGCTTGCTGAAGAGTCAAAGAAGTCAGAGGAAAACACTAAGTACAAATTAAACGGGATGTAATAGCCTCCTTGAACCTCGGGCCCCATTCCATTTAGCTTGCACACGACCCCCTAAATCAATCATTCTAAAGCACAGCCATTCTCATGCCAAAAGAAACTAGCAGCTCCCCACTGCCTATTGCATTAAATCCACATTTCTCAACCTGAATCAAGCCTGCCCCCACCCTCTTTGCCACATCTGGCCTCAATCCTACTTGCCCAACCTTATCTCCTGACACTTCAACCCCTCATCCCCAACTGTGCTTCCATAAGGACCAATTCATCCCTCTTTTCTCTCTCCATGTCTAAATTTCTTCATCTTGGAAAATTTTCTTTTCCTTCCCCTAGTCTCATCTTGCCATTTAACATAGTTTGGTTATTGTCATGGCTGAAAATCAGTGCTAAGATTTTTTAGGACGAAAAAGGCCATCATTTAAATACTGAGAGTAGATTTTGCCTGGCAAGAGATGAGTCTTCATAAATCCTTTAGGGGTGGGCTGTATCCTTGTTTTGGGAAACCATGTAATTGGACAAATAAAAACAAGAATCCACCCAAGGTTCTCAGGGAAAGGACTGTGAGGAAACCATGACGTTGAAGGTAGGTGTTTTCAGTGTGAAAAGCTGGATGTTCTGTTCGGTAACAGACATGATGTCTACAGTTGAGTAGGACTGGGGTAGGGAGATGGAGAATGTTTCTTCTTTTGCAACAAATTTAGCTGATGCTGTATTCGAACTTTTGCTTGTTCCTGCAGGATGTGGGGTTTCTTTATTGACAGTTGCTTGCTAATAATAACAGCAAACAGTGGTTACACACTTACCATGTGCCAAGACTGAGATAAACCCTTGCAAACATTAATTCCTGTAATCCTCACAACTTCAGGATTTTTCAGATGAGGAAAAGAGGGCTCTGAGAAGTTAAGGATCATGTCTTGCAAATAAGAGGCAGAGCCAAGACATGAACAACAGGAGTCTGACTCCACAGCCTGTACTCCTAACCTCTACTACCAGAGACTTTATTAAAAATCTCATCCTTTTAAAATTTCTTTTTGGGGTATGTTTTATAATTATATAGTAGTACATGCTTATTATTTGGGAGTGCAAACTCAAAAACATTTTACTGGTAGGGGTGACCAATCACATTGTGCCACTTTTTCGTATGCTATCTTGCATTATTTGCTCAATTGCTTCATATTCACGGGTCGTATTTGTCCCAAGGAATTTGAAGTCTCCTTGAATTGTATCTTAAACTTCCTTCCACTCTATCTCCCACAGTAGGCCCAATTGTGTCCTCCCTAAATACTCATTGAATTGAATTAAACTGGTACTCTAAGGATCTTCTCCCTCTGGAGCAAAGCAAAGCTAGTGAAAATATATAACAGTATGGTAGATTTCTAGAGCTTCTGGGGAAGGCTGAAGCTGCTTCCAGGCACTGCAAATAGAACAGCACAGTAACTTAAAAATAATTCTGCTGTACAAACATGAAGAGTGTTATTGCAGACTCCCAGAGGTGTGTAATGGATTTGAACTTTAAAACACCAAAATGAAATAGTGTTTAATTTAGGGCTTTGTTGTCCAGGGAACTCAAATTACAGCTGGGTGGACAGCAGCTTGCTCACAGGTGGTTACAGTCCGTGCTTTGGCTCCCTCTGTCGGCGGGAAAGAAGAGGTAATTTTTTTACTTGCAGGAATTCTTGGTTCAGGATGTATAATGGTTGCTGTTTCCTGTGTGTTCCGCCTGAGAAAATTCAGCTCTTTAGAAAAGGAAGACAAAACCAACTGGATCCTTGTCCTCAGGTGGTACCTAAATACACATTTTCATTCCTTTTACTTGCTAACGTTGCTGCCTTTGCAGCCAGACTCACTATAAACTGCTTACTAATTGTCCGAGAACACAGGCAACGCCTGTTCTGCTGTGGCTTTCCCAGTCTTGTAATCATAGGGCGTAAAAAGTACGACCTTGATTGCTCACCGAGTTCCTCACACAAACCTGGTTTTCCCACATTGTCGGCGAATCCTGTATTTTGGTAATGTTTTCCGTGACATAAACAAGGGGTTTGGGTCTCAACTAGTGAAAGGAATCAAATATCTAAAATTCTTTGATTGATTAAGTGGAATTAAGGACACACACATCTTTCCTTAGCTCTTTCTTTCCCAATTCCCCCTTCCTAGAACTTTTACATAGGAGTCTGAATTGTTACTTAATCATGTTAATAACTCACCATTTGAGAGTTGGCTCTAATGCCCCCAGGCAGAATTCCTCTGCGTGGTATTCCCACCAGGGCATTGAGTATTTCTGTTCCCCTATTATGCCATGTGCAACTCCAAGGACCAGTGAAGACTCTGAGATTCCACCAGTGCCTGGCACGTTGCAGAGTTCAATAAAGATTTGTTTAAATAAATACTATTTAAAGTCATATTCTATTTTAAGGGGCTAATTTTGTACATGTGAGAACTCCTCCATGCATGTGAAGATGTGTTTTATTTCATTAATCTTAAAGGGGGCATACTATTTTATACATAAAATGCTTGTTGTTGAGGAACTTTATATTATGGTGGAATGAAATAGACCTGGCAGCAATCAAGGCTCTGCCACTGATTGGAGAGGGAATCCACCACGGGCCCTTAGCATCCTTGCATGTTCTTCTGGGTATGCTAAGAACGGAAGACCCTGCTCACTTGGGCCATTTCTCAGGGTTGTGTTTGCAGTGAGCACCTAGAGATGCTTGAGAGATGAGGGAATGTCCCTCTATGGGACAAACAGCAGGCTTGCTTACTTCTTGCTATAAAATGGTGGGTTCCCCAAGCTTAGCATTCCTTTCTTGTAATGCAACCCATTTTGTGTGCAAGCATCCATCTGGGCCCATCTGCTTCATTCCTGTGAGAACTGGGGTTCAGGGAACCAACACAAACATGTTGACACTGGCTACCACATTTGCTGTAGGAGTCTTGCATCTCTGATCTAGTAGTCTTGTGTGTTCTGTCAGCATCCATGAAACTGTCACAAGCTCACATGTTAGCCTGCAAGTAGAGTGAAATCGCTGATTCTTCATAGGTCTTGACGCTTATTAGCCGGGTGTCCCTACACAATTTATTTAACCTCTTTTAGCTGCAGTTTTCTTTCTTTATGAAGGGGACAATAGTACTTGCCTCATAGCATTGTTGTGGAGTTAAATAAGCATGTAAACATCCCTACCACACTATAATCTTTCTGGGAGCTCCCTTTCCCTCTAGAACACTGACCGAGACTCCTTTGCTTTGGTATCTGATGATGCTAGGCAGGGAGGAAGGGAGTGGACCGCAGGCTGGACTGTGGCTGACGCTGGTTTGGTGCAGAAGACCGCTGTGGATCAGCTTGAAGAGCGCGCATACCCGCTGCTCCGCAATTTCTACGCGGACGGGGCTGGGAAAGTAGCAAGTTGATTAAAGCAGGAGGCCAGGGGTTTTGTCTTGCAGCGGTGGTTGCATAGCAACCACGCTGTTTTTATTTAGATTGTCTGTTTCAAGCGGCATGGGGTCGCGCTGATGGGGATTACTGGAGAACGGAAGACCCTCGCCGCCAAACCACTCCGCGGATTCGCCGCGACGGCGCCATGCCGGGCAGCTTCTGGCTCAGCCGCCTCCCTCCGCCCCCGAGAAACCCCGCGGCCGCGCGCCCTCCAGCCGCCCGCGCGCGCACACGCATGCTCCCGGCGCTCCCACGCGCGCGGTCACCTCCCGGCGGCCGCCCACGCAGCCGCGTGCTCCGGGGGGGCGGGCTCGGGGCGGCTGCGCGGCGCCCACGGAGGAGCTCCCGGCGCGGGACGAGCCCTCGGAGGATGCTGCGGCCGGGGGCGCGTCGCCCCCCTCAGTCCACCAGAGCCCGGATACCTCAGAAATTCGGCTCTGGGTCTGTGGGGAGCGAAATGCAACCCAAAGCCCGTTTCACCCAACCCCGCGCAAATAAACACGCACAAGCACGCACACAGCCGTCGCCGCGGCCCGCGCTCGCAGCGGCGGGGCCCGGCCGCGGGCGGCCAGGGAAGGGCCCGGGAGGGGCCGCGGCCAACGCCTCGAAGCCCGAGGGCCGCCGCTCGAGATCGGCCGCCAAAAGGTGCGACGTAAGTGCCCGGCGTTACCGGCCCGGCTTAACGGTGCAACGGCCGGCCTGGAACCTGCAACGCCATGGCGGCCCGGGCCGACGGGGAGACCCGCTGAGGGGGAGGGGGTGGCGCTCGGGGCAGGAAGGAAGCCGGGGAGGCAGAATGCGGGCGTGATTTGTCCTGCGCGGCCGGGTACGGCGGCCTGGGTGGGCTGGAGACTACTGACCAGCGGGGACCCGGCGGACGCCTAGCCGTCCTGCGCTCGCGGGGCTCGCTGACCTCCTTGAGAGGCGGCCGCCGGGGGAGGACGGACGCCCGCGGCCCACGTTTGGTGGCGGCAGCCCCGACTGGCAGTGCCCTGGCCTCGCGGCGCAGACGGAGGGCTAGAGGGGCGGTGGGAAGGGCGCGGGGCCGTTGCCTCTGGCTTAACACAGCAGATGCGCGGAGGCTCCAACAGGTGGCTCCGTGGCGCAATGGATAGCGCATTGGACTTCTAGAGGCTGAAGGCATTCAAAGGTTCCGGGTTCGAGTCCCGGCGGAGTCGCAGTTTTTTTCCCGCTGTGATTTGCCTTCTACCCTTAATCATTTCTCTCTTTCCTGTCCTTTTCCTAAACGGTTTAACTTGCTTCCCATTCCCTGCCCCCTCTCTCCCCACTGCACTGGGCTTCTGCGGCCCTTTCACCTCTAGTCGCTCGGGCGGGGCCCGCGCCGCCCAGCTTCCCCGGCTGCGGGGCTCAGCGCCTGGCCCGGCCGACTCCGAAGCCTGACCCGGGAACTGGGAATCGCGGCCCCGGGCGGCGGCGGCGCGAGACCTCGCGACTTCGGCCTCAAGGAGAGCGCGGGGGAGGCCCGCGTCTCGGGTGCTCCGGCAGAGCTGCCCCCACGTCCCGGGGCTGACACCCGCTGGCCCAGAGCGCGACCGCGGCTGCTCGGGGCGGGCAAGGGGGGGACCAGGAAACGCGCCTACACCCTGGGCTGCACTGTGCCGGCCGATGCCCCTCCTGCCCAGAAGGTTTCAAAATTGTCACGTACCGGAATCCACAGCGGGATCCTGTCAGAAATGCAGATTGCTGGGCATCACTCCGGGACTCTGATTCAGTCGATCAGGGGTGGGGCCCAGGAATCTGTATTTCTGATAAGAACGCCCGCTGCCCTCCCCCATGATTCTAGTGCAGTGAGGTCCGAGGTCCACTCTGCCTGTCAGCTCTTGCAGGCAGGGATTACTATCTTGTCCCTCTTCCCCTGACAACTCGTAGCTTTGCCCAAGGTTAGGGTTCCACCTCACTAAATGCAAATAAACAATGAATGAATGGAATTTTAAAAATTCGTTGTAACACACAAACTTAATTCATGCAAAAAATACAAAATTATCAAAAAAGGTACAGGGAAAAGTAAACATCTTTGTTGTTCCTATATCCCAGCCTTGCAATTCTCTCTATAAGCCATTAGTGAAAATGGTTTCTTAGAAATATGTTCAGATTTATTTTATGCACCTCAGCATTTTTCTATCTATTGTCATTCTAGGTGTGTATTCATTGATGTTATTGATGTAGGTGATACGCAACTGGTAGTATGTTACAGGTACTTGCTCTTCCGCTTACTAATGCAGGTAGAACTGCCTTCCGTTGTGCATGTATATTGTAGTGATTTAACAGTCCCCAGTGGTTGGACACTTAGGTGTACAGTATTTTCCTATTACAAACAACGCTTCTGACATTAGTGTACACAAATGCAAGCGTATCTGTAGGATAGATTCCTAGGAAGTTGAATTACTGGGTCAAAGGTTTGTGC
The DNA here is from genome assembly GCF_020826845.1 of Diceros bicornis minor. Classification (NCBI taxonomy): domain Eukaryota; kingdom Metazoa; phylum Chordata; class Mammalia; order Perissodactyla; family Rhinocerotidae; genus Diceros; species Diceros bicornis. The sequence goes on from NC_080743.1 coordinate 29,899,008, forward strand.
ATTCTTTGGTAGGTATTGCCCAATTGCTCTCCTTGAGATTGTACCTGTTTCACTCTCACCAGCAATACGTGAGGGTGCCCATTTCCTCGCAGCTCACGTTATCCAACAGGTGAAAAATGGTTTCTAGTCGTAGTTTCAGTTCACGTCTTTTGTTGTGAGTGAAGCTGAGCAACTTTTCATCCATAGAATAATTTGTATTTCCTTTGTGAGATTTATCTGTTCTTGAGTTTTACTCAGTTTTCTGTTGCATTGTTGGTCATTTACTTGTGTTGTGGCAGTTCCTTACATATTAAGGAAACCAGCCCTTTATTTGTGATGTGTTATAATCATTCGTTCCCAGTTTCTCTTTTGATTTTGTTTATGGTATTTTATATTTTTTGGTTTTACAGAAATTCATATATTTGGATTTATCAACCTTTTATGGCTTCTGTGTTTGGGGCTATACTGTATTGAGTTTATTAAATAATGGCTTCTCTGTTTGGGGTTATACTGGACTCAGTTTATTAAATAATTGCATCCTGTTTTATTTTGGTGCTTTTTTGGCTTTATTTTTGTACTTAAATCTTTACTTCATCTAGAATGCGTTTTTGTATAAGGAGTTTTATCCAAGAATCATTGATAATGAACACTCTTCCTTTTCTACATTAATTTGAAATGTCTCCTTTATAACTTTCTAAATTCCTGTATGCATTTGGGTTTCTGGATCCTCCATTCTATTCCATTGATCTGTGTGTCTTAATTCTGATTCACTAGAACTGTGCTGTTTTAATATCTAATAGGGACAATCCTCCCTCATAACTTTTTTTTTAAGATTTTTTTTTACCACCTATTCTTGAATTATTAGTTTTCCCACATAATGTTAATAATTAGCACTTATTTAGCATTTGTTGTATACCAGGTACTATTCTAAGTGCTTTATGCATTTTAATGCATTTAATCCCCATATTCCCCTTTCATGGAACAGGCATCTGAGACACAGAGAGGTTAAGTAACTTGTCCAAGAATACACAGCTAATAATAAGCAGGATGGGAACCCAGGAAGTCTGCATCTGTGGGTAAAACCATACTTCTGTATTGTCTTTTCATATTAGCTGTAGTGACAGCTGGTCTGGCTCTGATCTTAGGAGGTACTTGTGTTGGAGCCCTGCTATTTATAGATTAAGATAGGGAGAATTAAACTAATTATGATGTTGAGTCTTCCTACTTAAGAGTAGCAGGGGAAATTTTTTTCTTTTTTAAGAACACCTATGCCTTTCCATTTGTTCAGCCCTTCTTCTACGCTCTTCAAGAGTGTGTTAAAGTTTTCTTTAAGTATATCTTGACTTTTTTTGTTAGCTTTATTCCTAAATAGTTTTTTGTTGTTGTTGTGGTTGGGATCTTTTCTTCCATTATATTTTCTAACTGGTTATGGTTTCTGTATACAAAGGCTTTTGATATTTTAAATAATTTTGTATCCAGCCATCTTATGGAACTGTCTTACTATTTAAAATAGTTTTTCAGGGCCGGCCCCGTGGCTTAGTGGTTAAGTGTGCGTGCTCTGCTGCTGGCAGCCCGGGTTTGGATCCTGGGCGCGCACCGACACACCGCTTCTCCAGGCAATGCTGAGGCCGCGTCCCACATACAGCAACTAAAAGGATGTGCAACTGTGGCATACAACTATCTACTGGGGCTTTGGGGGAAAAATAAATAAATAAAATTAAAAAAAATAGTTTTTCAGTTCAGAACTACAATGAGATACCACTTCACACCCATTAGGATGGCTATAATAAAAAATGACAGTAACAGGTGTTGGTGAGGATGTGGAGAAATTGAAACCCTCATACATTGCCAATGGGCTTGTAAAATGGTGCAATCTCTTTGGAAAACAGTTTGGCAGTTCCTCAGAAAGTTAAAAATAGAGTTACCATATGACCCAGCAATTCCACTCTTAGGTATATACCCAAGAGAATTAAAAACATATGTCCACACAAAAACTTGTTCATAGGAGCATTCTTCTTTAATAGCCAAAAAATAGAAACAACCCAAATGTTCATCAGCTGATGAATGGATAAACAAAATGTGGTATATCCATATAATGGAATGTTACCATAGTATTCATCAATAAATAAGAATGAAGTACTGATTCATGTTGCAACACGGATAAACCTTAAAAATGTTATGCCAATGCTCTTCTTGTGAAAGAAGCCAATCACAAAAGACCACATATTGTATGATTCCATTTATTATTAAATATCCCAAATAGGCAAATGCATAGACATAGGAAGTAGATTAGTGGTTGACAGGTGCTGGGTGTGAGGGGAATGAAGTGAGTGCTAATGGGTATGGGGTTTTCTTGGGGTGATAAAAATGTTCTGGAATTAGTGGTGATAATTGCACAACTCTGAATTTACAAAAACCCACTGAACTGTACACTTCTTAAAGGGGTGAATTGTATGGTATATGAATTACATCTCAGTTTTAAAAAAGGAAAAATAGTTTTTCAGTTGACGGAGTTGTGTTTTCTGGAAATATATCATCCACAAATAATGATAATTTTACCTTCTACTTCCTAATTTTTATGCCTCATATTGTTTCTCTTGTAATAGCATCAGCTGGTGTCTCCAGAAAATGTTGAGTAATTTTCCATGAAAATGGTGATAGTGGACTGACTCTTCCTGATCCTGCCATTTTAGGGATGCTTCTCCACTGAGCTAGCTTTTGGGGTGGGTGCACGCATGTGTGCACACATTCATGCGTTTATCACAGTAAGAAAATGTCTCACTCTGTCAGTAAGCTATGGAGATTTTTCTCCTTTTATCTATTAATATTGTGCACTATATTAACAGATTTTCTAATATTCAACCCTTCTTACATTCCTGAAATGAATCTCACTTGGTTGTGTTGTATATTTATTTTAATATTCTAATATTTCACAATTTTTGGATATTTAGATAGATCGACATTTGATTATCTGCCGTAAATGCAGCATTGTTTAGAATGGCCCCAAACTGGAAACAACCTAGCTGTCTGTTAAGAGTGATCTGTTTGAGGAAAATGTGTTAGAATCATTAATTAAATATAATGCAGACCTTTAAAAAATGAGGAAGATCTATATATACTGCTATGGAAGAACGTCCAAGATTATGTGAAAAAATCTGATATGCAAATAAGTATGTTTAATATGATTTCATTTGTGTTAAATAATGCCAATATAATAGTAATAACATATGTTTATTACTGACTCGTATGTGCATAGGAAATTTCTGGAAGGATATACAAGCAGTTAACAGTGCTGGACCAAGGCAGTGGTATGAAGGGAGGGGACCTTCCTTTTTACTTCATATCTCGTTGTAATGTTTGGACTTTTTTCATAATAAGCCTATCTTATCCTTGTAATAAAAAAGTGAATTTTTAAAAAGGGAAAGCAAAAGCACCCTAATGCTAACGATGAAGGAAAAAAAAGCATTTTTTGCCTGTTCTTAGATCACTTTCAGATAGGCAGCCCTGGTACTGCTTATCCATTAAAGATTTTCCAAACTTGATCTAACATTTATTGTTAGAGCAGTTACACTCTACTATCTGCTGGATCTCAGCCATAAACACACCCTTTAGGAGCTCCTCCCACTAGGAGTGGAGAAACATGTAAACTAGATATCTCCTTGCAGAGCGATGATTTCAGCGGGGACGTGTCCTGAAGGTCTTGTACATCATGTTAAGGAGTGCGGACTTGACCCTAAAGGCCACAGGAAACCACTGAATAGCTTTTTGGTGGAAGCAGGGTGATTAGATGTGTTTTGTGTCACCCTTCTGGCTGCAGTGTGGATCCGGCTGGAGCGGCACAAGACTGGAGGCCGGAAGACCTGTTCAGGACAGTTGGAGTCAGCTAGGTAAGAAAATGATGAGGGCTGGAACCAGGGAGGTGACTGGGGAGAGGGATAAGTATACCAACTGGAGAGAAATCAAGGGAGGCCAAATTGATGGGACATGATGAATTAAGGGATATACAGAGGAGAGGGAAGGAACAGTCGGAAAAGACTCCCATTTCTACTTAGGGCAAACGGTGGATGCTGAAGTAGTCGCTGAGACAACAAAGGAGAGAGAAATGGATTTGAGGGGGGAACTAAGTTCAGATTTGCACGTGTTGACTTTGAGGTGTCTCTGGAACATCCTAGAGAAGAGGTACAGTTGGCGGTTGGATGTACAATGCTACACACATAGCAAACTCTCAGTAAATATTTACTGAATGGAAGAACTAAGGAGGATGGTATGTAGGAAGAGAGGGAAGGAAAAGAAGAGAAGGTCTAGAGCTCAGGAGACCAATCTAGGCTTGAGATTTTAAATTCATTGACCTACAGATGGCACTTAAAGCTCTGGACATAGATGAGACCGTGCAGGGAGAGTGTAGAGTAAGAAGGGATGAGGGTTGAGGACAGAAACCCAGAGCGCAGACTTTTGAAGGAAGGCAAAGGAAGAGTTCTTCAGAGACCAAGAAGGGGAAGACAGGGAGGTAGGAAGAAAGCCAGGAGAAAGTGTTATCTCCCAGAACTGATGGAGCAGTTTCCCTTAGAGGAGAAGGGAGTCAAGAGGGAAAGGGAAACATCTCACGTTTTTCTAAGCGCCTGCTTTATGCCAGCAACTTTATTTAATCCTTGCCATTTAATTGTCCCCCAAATCCTAAGAAGTGTGAATTATCCCCATTTTACAGATGAGAAAATTAAGATGCAGATGTGTTATGGGAGCAAGGTGAAAGGATTAGCCTAGGAATGATGGAAACATGCCCGCTCTTCTGAGGCAAGTAGGAAGAGGGCAGAGGTGGAAAAGAAGAGGGCGTGAAGGTGGGGCAGGGTGACCTGAAGGTGTTCCTGTTGGAGGACTGTTTCCTCTGTGCCCTTTTACAGCTCTGCTTCACACACCCAGGATTCCAGGAAGGTGTTGACAAAGTGAGGGCTGTCCCAAGGGGTGGAGACACTCCCATCTTATTGCCGCTTGTGGTCAATACAGACCCTAAAGACCAGGAGTGGTTTCATTCCAGCTTTCTCCTGATCTGGGGCTTCCTACATCCATCAGAATTTCAAAACTATTTTATAACCTCATTCACCTTCAATTCGATATATATTTTTGAGTACTGGCTTTGCGCAAGGAACCGTGTTGGCAGGGAATACAAAGGTGGGTGAGATAGAATGTATTTTCTTAAAGAGTTCGGCTTAGTGAGGGACAGGGAGCCATGAAGTGGGGATTCCATTAATTACGATTGGTTTGGGCTTCCAGTGACAGGAAACTCAAAACAGTAGTGGCTTTGGCAAGATAGAGATGTCTTTCTCTCTCATGTGCAAGTCCAGGGAATGGCAGCTACTTGATCAGGAGAGACCCAGGCTCCTTCTTATTCTTCCATCCTCAAAATGCAGCTTCCACCTCATGTTCCAAGATGATTGCTCCTGTCCCTGCCATCAGGCCAACACAACTAGTTAGTGGGGAGAAGATAAAAGGACAGAGCCCCACTCCAAGCTCATCCCTCTTTGAAGGACACTTCCCAGAAGTTGCACATACCGCTTTCACTCACATCCCATGGAAAGGTGGGAATCATTGCTTCTTATTTTTCCCCCCAGGTGGCCTCATTCCCAGCTAAAAATCATGTGTTCTATAACTGTAAAAGAAAGGGGAAGAGTCCAGCTGTTTCTGCTGGTGATGCTGAAACAGGTTTGCAGATAGCTATGGTGCAAGGCTAAAATAAAAGTATGACAAAGGAAGCTAGATCTGTGACCTTAGGCAGGTTACTTAACCTCTCTGTGCCTCAGTTTCTTCACTTATAAAATGAAGATAATAGTAGCACCTACCTCATAGGTTTACCTAAGGTTACCTAGATTGTTATATACATATGTGATATGTTTCATATGTACATATATATAACGGTTACATAAAAATAAGTTGTATTTGTAAGTCCTTAGAACAGTGCCTGACACTTAGTAGGTGCTATATAGGCATTCGTTAAATACAAGTAAATAAAGTAAAAATAAGCACAGTCAAATGGGAATTTGAAGAGTGTACACATCAGTGGAGAAAATCTGAGAAAAGATTTTATGAAGAAAGGTATACTGTCAGCTCTGAGATGCCTGGGATGACCTCATTCCTTCCCTGGGCACCCCCAGCATCTAGCCCAGTGCCTTGCACAGAGTAGATGCTCCAGATATACTGGTTTCTGAATAGGCTTGAAAGGTCAGCAGTGTTTTGTTAGGTGGGATGGAGGCAAGGAAGATATTTTAGGTGGAGTTAACCATATGAGTAAAGACGTAGAGGTGAAAACTCACTGTATCTGGCCCAGTAGCTGGCGTGCATAGAGCTCGGTATATGTTGACTGACACTCAGTATCAACTAGTTTGGTTTGGCTGAAATGTATCACTCGGGTCCAGGCAGAAAAGCACATCACTAGAGAATTTAATATAGGGAATTGTGAGACAGGTGATAAAAATGCTGAAAGTGCAGGCAGCCCGGAGATTGTGACAGTAGGAAACCTCTACCTCCCCTAGTGCCAGAGGGACAATGGGAGGTGATGGTGTTACCAGAAGCCAGAGCGTGGGCCGTCCAGTGGTGGGGCACTGCTGGTGGAGCAGGGACATGGCCGAGCCGCAATCCAACGCAAGGCGGAGAGGAGAGAAATACTCTGACTTCTCCCCTTCTCCAGCCCTCGAGTCTTAGGTCAGTGTCTCACCAGGAAGTCAGTTGGTAAAGGAATCTGGGAAATGTAGTTTCCTGCAATCCAGAGTGGAGAGAGAGAAATAGGCAAATGATGGGCACAAGTGAAGTCTGAGGCATGAGCTGGGGAGTGGTGAATTTCAACCTGTACTGGTGTAGTTTTGTAGAGGGCCTTGAATGTCAGGCCGTGAATGTAGGGGTGTCTGCATGTTTTGTTAGGCAGAAGTGGGCCATAGAAGGTAAAAAGCAGAAAGCTTCATTAAACCTGTTTTAGGAAGACTTCCCCAGTGGGGAGGATGGAGAACAGGGGAACAGTAGCTTCCCTTTGAGTGCCCGTTACGTGCTAGCACTAGTTGATCCTCTCAGCGAGATGATGTGTCTAGTTCTGGACGTGGTGAGTTTGAGATGACTTCAGGACACTTGGATGGGCGCATTGCACAGTTAATTGGAAGTGTGCATCTGCAGCAGGGGTGTAGAGATGGAAGGATGAGACTTTGGAGTCTTCTGCAGAGGTGAGAGCAGAAGCTGAAGGAGAGGGAGGACAAGATACTCAAGTCAGACAGTAGAGAGACAGAAGATGAGAGGGCAGACATGGGAAAGCAGCAAGTGGTGGGCAGAGTAGGAACATCAGTGAAGGAAAAGAGCAGAGAAACAGGAGAAGCAGAAAAGATTATCTTCCTGCAGAAGCCAAGAGAAACTGGAGCTTCAAGAAGGAAAGGTCTGTAGTGTCAAAAAATGTTTCCTGGTCAGAAGATGAAGACCAAGGAAAAAACCATTGAGTAGAGCAGTGGGGATGCGTGTGGGAATAGTGTCTCTAGACAGGTGGGATCACGAGGCTTTAAGGCAGCCTTCGATGGCCTTGGCCGGTTAAGTGAGGTAGGAGACAAGGTAATCTGCTGAGGGTAGGAGTGGAAGTTAGGGGGTCTCTGGGACATGGAAGTATGCTGTTTGTCCTATGCAGCTCCCTGGATACAGGGGCTATGTCTTCTTCCCTGTGTACCCTGGTGCTTAAATAATGCATAGGACTCAATTTTGTGGAGGCTGACTTGAAGAATGAATGAATTTTGTGGGAAGTAATCAGAATTGAATAAAAGAATTGTGGAGCAGCAGTGAAAGCCCTGCTGAGAGTCAGTAGCTTCATGGTACTTCCCCACATCCCAGTAATCTGGACAGAGAAGGAATAGTGGGTGTTTCCCTGGCTGGGATTGGCAAGTGAAAGTAACAGAAAGAAGAGTAGAGAATAAGGAGGCTAGTGGGAGATACAAAGAATTTTTGAAATGTCTGACCAGTTGGGTCCAGATTGATTAGGGAGGAAAATGTATCCTGATGGGAGTGAAGGATTGGGAGAATAAGAGTGGCTGAAATGCTTGAGATTGTGAGTCACAATCTTGGGGGTGGGGTCCAGGCATCAGTATTTTTGAAGCCACCTCAGGTAATTCCAAGGGGCAGCCAAGGTTGGAACTGGAGAGAGGGCTAACAGGATAACAGATTGGGGTAGTCGCAGTTCAGAATCTTGACCACTGAACAGTTTGAAGTAATGAGTCTGAGGCCATGATGGTGCTTCACTAAGGTGGAGTGGAAATGAGGGTAACTGGAATTGATGAGATTGACCTTGAGGAATTGTAGGGTCATCTTAGCCTTTGGCTAAGGTCATCAAATGCCTTTGGCTAAATCAGGATAATGATTTCACCAAAGGAAAAAACTGAGAGTCAACCCTAAAGGACTATAGTCAGGTAAAATACATAGAAAGGGCTGAAGTCCTGATCCATCAAGCAGTCACCCAGGCACCAGGAAAGGCACTGGGCCAATTATTTAATATCCTTTCATCTCACTTTGACATCTGCTGCCCTCCAGATCAAGGCAGCTGAGGTGACCTTCTGTCAACAGTTGAAATCGGGAGACGTGGCAGATTTGGCTGGAAGGGCAGATGTTACAGATAAATTAGCCAAGGTTTTGATGAGCTCCACATTCCAGAATTAAGCTATGATTTGTTCGTCTCCTAACTCACTGTCTTATAGTTTGCCATTTTGGGGTGGGTGTGTGTGTATGCATATGTGTGTGTATATATAAAAATGTGTATACACATACACATACATTTAGGGGAAAAAAATGAATCTTACTGATAATACACTAACCTTAAGATACAGAAAAATTCTAGACATTGTGTGTCTAGTTTTTGTTCTCTTGTTTTAGTATGTTACTCCTCTGAATTTCCCTGAGTTATGGGGGCTGAGGGAGTACATGGAGGAGGGGGAGGGAGACTGAACGAAACTTCACAGACATAAATTTCTTTTCATGTAGATAATGACATGCACATTTCTTTCCTACCATTTAAAAAGGCCGAGGAACAACTTTCAAAGTCATTTGTAGTATTGACTACAAATCTGCACCTGACAGATAAAATTCATATGGTAATTGGAACTAAATCTAACTGTAGTTTTCATATCCCTATTTCATTTTTTCTTCCCTTAATGAACAAGACCTCAGAATTTCAGTGCGTTGCATGGGGTTTGAGGTCGGGATTTTGGTGCCTGAACCCTACTAGCCCCTGCTTTGCAGTCCTGCCAAGGAGGTTGTAACCATAAGGAAGAATAGCCAATGGGAAAGCAAGTACCACTCATATAATAGCTAAAAGATGACCCTGACTGCAAGACTTCTCAGGTAAGCATGATGGAACAACGTAGGTTCCCTCATCCCCATCCATCATCCCCTGCCTTTAATAGAGAAAGCCTGGCTCAGGAAAGCCCCAAGTCCAATTGCTCACTTTGTTTGGAAGAGAGGATGACAGGCCTGCCTCCTAATAGGGCAAGAGTGACTGCACATGGTTTCTGACCTGTTAATACGGCAACCCTGTTCATTTGTAAAAATACAGCCCAGTGAGTATCTTGGGCTCACTTGAATCTGGTTAGCAACTCCTCTACCCTCTACCTGGCTGACTAGAAAGCAGGCAGGTGGGAGGGAGTAGAACTTCCTAAATACTATGCACTGAGCCCACCTTACCATTCTAGAGCCTTCAGTGCCCACAGTGTGTGGGTCTGTTTTGGTTTTATATCAATTTCTATGCTATACTGTTAAACTGAAGAAAAATTTCAGTTGTCATCAGACTTTTAAAAGAGAACATTACAAGGTGCCAGGCATGTTAGGGAAGTATCTTGGAACTTCCAGATCCGCTCAGCTGCCAGCTGAATACCACTGAGTGACCTCATTCAATACCATGTACAACACAAGAATCACCCAGCCAAGCCCTGACCCACTGAATCATGAGCTATAATAAAACGGTGGTGGTTTTGAGTCACTGAGTTTTGGGGTAACTTGTTATGCAGTGATAACTGGAACGAACATCACTATCCATTCATCACCTAAACCTAAAATAATTTTGCCTTTCTCACAGTTGGTGTTCAGTATTTATTGATAACTCCTTCCATTTCAGAACCTCCCCTCACTGTTATCTAATTTCACATTTTATAGTTCATTTTCAGATGTTTCATTTTTTTGATAAAACACTGATCTGCTTATGACATTTAATTACAGGTCATGCTGTTGGCCCTGCTTCTTGGAAGCTATTAGTAATTGAAAGCATTCCTTCTTCACTGTAAAACACTGGAAACATTTCTTCTTCACCTTTAAATTGTGTAACAATGAGAAGACCTGAATTTTTAATTAGTCAGATGCTTGGGGAACTGGTTAACTAGAAAGCATTTTTTGTTTCAACCCTTACTGAAAACTTGCAATGAAATGTAGTTATCCTGTGCAGTCGTCATTGCTAGTGAGATGGAACTGAACGAGTACCTGCACACATCCCAGAAATGCTATTAAACATTTTTGTCATGTTTTCTTTTAACTTGCTCTAAGAGTGGGACCCCATGAATTTATCCCAGTTACTCAAGGTCTTATTTAACTTTTCCATACAGCCTCCCCCACCCCTTTCCTTTTCTTTAAAACCCTGCCATCTATCCTCTGGACAGCCAAGTATGGCCTCTCTCCTTGTTATGGGGACCCATGAGGCATTTTCTCAGGTCTTACTAATAGGAATAATTGTGTTTCTCTACAGCAGTTGGTTTGTTTTTTATCTTACGGCAGCACACTGAACACAGAACTGATTTTTGTGTTAGATGGCAGGAAGCTCGGAGCCTGCCTTTATCAGCTGCTACAGTTAGTTGCACAGAATCGTTTATTACCTTCACCCCGGCTTCATCTGATTTCTTCTATCCTCATTTTCCTTTCCCTAATTTCCTCACTTCAAAAACTAGCTGTGGTGTAGGCCTTTTTAATAAGCTGTCTTAAAAGCATTTTAGAACAAGACAGGATATTTTAGCAATCTTTCAAGATCATCTTAAGGTATTGTGAAGGCCCTACTTTCATCAGCACACTTTACAGTATCAGCGCTTGGTACGCTTTATAAGCCTTACGATAGTTCCAGTAAATAGACTGTTTAGTGTCATAAGCCAAAGTCACTAAAAACTGTTCCTCAACAGAATTGCTTTGCTCAAAAAACTAAGACAAATATATCCATTATTCAAATATCCAGATATCTGTAGAAAGCTAGGAGCACAGAGACTTCCTTCTGACCTTTACCTATAATTATACTTTGATACTCTACTCTTAACATAGTTTTGAAGATTTAAAATAAATTTGTCAAGATCACATTTGAGATGATGAAGCTATATATATTACCAGTTTTAATTCCTTACAATAAATGTTAATAGGGGTGACTTTGATTTTTAGTTGAATAATTTCACTAAGGTAAGTATTTTACATTTGTTAAAAACGCTCTTTCTTCCAAGTTAAGTGGCTTACAAAAATACATAAAATTAAAAATGAATCAATGGAGATAAAACAGAAAAGAGCATGGATGTTAAAATGTAACTAAATGTAAATACTCAAAACACATACTGCGAGGACCTCCAGGTGCGTTAGTGACACACGCTGGACTTAGCACTTAGGCTCCGTGCTCTTTCCCCATTACTGCCTTCCAGTCCAGAAAGCTCTAACGCTGTCTTGTGTGGGAAAGATTAGAGGTCACTAATCTCATTTTCCCTGTAAAATGCATTATCTAATATGGTAAATATTTGTCATAACCACAATTTTGAAGTACCAAGTAATTTAATCTATTCTAGCATTCATGAGTCAGAAACCAACATGGAAATCTTATGGTAGGTAAGTTGACCCACACCTTGAGCCTGAGAAAAACTGGGTTAAGTTCTCAACTGTGCAGAGAAACGTCATACCAAATGACTGACAACTTTCAGTTTTCCTATGGCATAGTAGCATAAGTTGAAGAAATGTTCTGCTAATGTCTCCTTCTGGAAGAATGTGTAAAGGGTAAATTAACTTATTTCTTGTTTTGATATTTTTCTCATAGCAGATCTTTATTTTATACAGTAGAAGGTAAAACTTAATATTCTTGGAATCAGTTTTTCTATAAAAGAATTTATACAGAAACATCCCAACTCCACTACAAATGTCATTGTCAGTTTTATTACTAGGTTGCTTGTGATCCCAAGCAGTAAATACAAAATACAAGATTTCACATGTACTGAAATCACAAGGAAGCAATATGCTGGGAAAAGAGAGGCCCCATAAATGGCGTAAAGAAAGCAACAACTCACCAAGAAGCATTAATAGAAATGACCAGCACTCCTTGGGTGCTGTAAATAGCTTAGCCAGAATGCATACTTCTGCCACTGGAGACGAGAGAAGCTGGGCCACTTTACCTCCTGGCCAAGGTAAATTATATTGATTCAATCCTATTTCACTTGGAACACAACACTGAATCTCGGTAAAATGAATCTTTCCCCCCGTTTCAGTTGCTAAGGAAGGAAAACTGCTCTCCTGATTCTTTTACCTTTAACCCAAACTTTCTAGGTAGTCCTTTAAGTCCTTTTTATACCTTTCTTTAGTTCTTGGGTCATATGTGAACACACATTTGCTCTAAGAACACACTTATTCCTTTGGTTTCAACTATGACTTTTATGCTGGCAACAAGCAAGATCTCTGTATCCCAACTTCACCAATTTTCTGGACCTGAATTTGCAGCTGACAAAAGAGCATTTCTGTCTACCATCTCCCCCACCCTACACACCCCTACATATTAATTAATATTGTTTATATCTCTGATATTATTTTAAAGTTTTTTAAATGTTAGCAAACTTTGTACCTTCTAAATGTCTTTTAATTCAAATTTCTTTAAATAACCAAGCATTGAAAACTTTCCAAAAATGTTATCTTAAAATGGTTGAAGTTCTTTTCCTTTTACCCCTCAAAGGTCTGAGCATGGGCAGGTCTTTTGTAGACACATCTATTTTTTTGTTTTGTTTTTACATTATTTATTTATTTATTTATTTATTTCCCCCAGAGCCCCAGTAGATAGTTGTATGTCATAGCTGCACATCCTTCTAGTTGCTGTACGTGGGACGCGGCCTCAGCATGGCCGGAGAAGCGGTGCATCGGTGCGCGCCCGGGATCTGAACGCTGGCCGCCAGCATCGGAGCGCACGTGCTTAACCGCTAAGCCACGGGGCCAGCCCTGGACACATCTATTTTTATTCCAAGGGCAAGTGACTGATTCTCTCTCAAATCAACTTTTTCCAAACAGAAATCCCCTACATATAAATAGGGCCAGTCTATGTTAATTTATGTGATGGTGTTCGTTTTCAAAACATCTTTACTAAATAAATAAAGGGGAGATGTAAAATATTGTGGTTTGCTTGGTGAATCTTAATTGCGAAATTTCTTCTTCTTTCGAAACTTCTTTCCTGCTGCATTTGCTGCTTTTTCAGCCATGATCTCTGAGTACTTCCTTCGGTTATATCTAAAAAGAAAAACCAAACCTTTAAGTTCTAAAGTATGACACATCAGACATTAGAAGTTAATGTAACCTGGGGGGACCGGGGTGGGGGGGGGAGGTGCTAAATCTCAAATTTTTTTTTTTGCATTTTCTCTTTCTATCACCTTTATACTAAGTTCCACCATGTGTAAGGAGCCACACTAGGAGTTGGGGACCCAGCAGTGAACCAGACAGCCGTAGTCCCTGCCCTCAAAGAGCTTGCAGTCTAGTGAGAAAAACATGGCAACTGGAGAGGGAGGGCTTTTGAAAACTTTGAGCCACTGGAGACCCATGCACTCCTTCCAGCTACCAGATGACAAAAATGTCCCATTTTTGTGGGATAAAAATGTAAAAATAAGGACTAAGGAAAACAAAGTTTACACCTACCTAAAAACACACCATCTACTTCTTAGAACCTTAAGAAATGTGTCACAGACCAATGGTTTTCAAAGTGTGGTCCAAGAATAAGAGCCTTTCAAGGGGTCAATAAGTAGAAACTATTTTCACAAGAATACTAAGGCATTAGTTGCCTTTTTCACTCTCATTCTCTCATGAGTGTACATGGAATTTTCCAGAGGCTACACAATGTGTGGAATCACAGCAGACTGATACAGAAGCAGATATGAGGCTCCAACTGTCTTTAAGCCGGACATTAAAGAGATTTGCACTAAATTATTTTTGTTTTATTCATGAAGATACTTAATGCGTATTGGATTTGTTATTTTAAAGTGAATATTTTTAAAGTTTCTTGATTTTAATTTCCATTATAGTAAATATTGATAAATGTAACCCATAAAACAAAAGTTCTTTGGGTCTCCAATAATTTTTAAGAGTTTAAAGGCATCTTCAGATCAGAGAATTGCTGCTATAGACTATATTTCCCCACTGGGCTTTGGAAACACAGAAGCACTATTCATTACAGAAAAATAATGATGTAGTAGCTAGAAGCTTCAACAAAAGAAGGGCTGTCAGTACACAGTTAATTAGGAAAAGTTAAAAATTCTCTAAACATATAAAATTCCTTTGTTCTAAAGCACTTTCACTGTGTTATATAAATCTGTTTTCACATTATTAAAGCTGAGGATTAGCTAATATTCTCTTTAAAACAGGAGCTATTTAAGCCTTTTACAACTTTACAGCTCACTCAATTCCACAAGAAGTCAGCAGCACAACTTTGGGGTTTTGTTTTGTTTTTTATAGACTTTTGTTAACAAACCTAAGGTTAGAGTAAAAAGGAAGAAAACCAAAAACCATATACAACATAGAAAAGTATGTTTTCTCCTATATATCACACACATTTCTTTTGTCCCAGGACATTCCTACTAATGAATATATGATGTATTAAATATGTTCAGTGAAGTTCTCTATCCCAAAGTGTTCAGAGGCCAGAAAACCTCGAGTAGAATGTTGTAGAGGGGATTAAACATTCCATGGAGAGATGGGCTAGTAGAGTGTTTCACACAGTGTGGTATGTAAATTTAGGTGATACACAGACAATACTCATTTTAAAGGATATATTTATCTTAATGTGTATTAGAAAAAATATAAGCCAACAAACCCATTCACAGCAGCAATATAAAGTTTCCTTTTAAAATAAAGTAGGCAGTATACAGAAAATGCAAACATCGTGAAAATATGATTCCATGAGTGAAGTATGGGAAACAATGAACTGATATGGTGACCTCTAACCCACAATTTATGAGTTGGATTCTACTAAATGTCTAGTTTACTGCTCCAACTTCCTTATTCTAAGATTATTTTTTAGTGAAAGCACTATCAACATTGCTGTGATTTCTGACATTGCCATCATCAAGACTACAAAATGTAGGTCAATTTTTATCCGCAACATATGGTTAACACTTAGGTAAGCAAAGACTCAATCAGCTTGCACCACATCTCTGTAGGGATGGAGAAAGAGAGAGGCTTTAGAGATAGGAAAATGGGAGGGACTTGGACAGTCTGCATATGGGATTAAAAGGAGAAGGAAGGATGGATGGTGGTGCCGTTCAGTCATGAGATACAGAGCACTGGGAAAGGATCAGATTGTACAGGGAGGGTGGGGTCAGGAAAGACCACAAGTTAGCTCCCAGAGGTGCTTGTGAGATACCTAGTGGATGTTCCTGAGGCAGCAGTTGGAAATGTCAGTAGGGACTCAGGAGAGATCTAGACTAGACATATACATTCGGAAGTCAACAGTATACAGACTATAATTAAAGCTCTGTGGGGGTGAGATTTCCAAGGGGAGAGGAGTTAAGTGAGAAAAGAGCATTGTTCCTTTCTAAAATTTTTACCATTACCCAGACTCATTAAATAGCTTACATAACACTTGAGTTAAATTTATTTTCCATGCCTACAATCTACATTATTTGTAAAACTTTTTTTTTTGGTGAGGAAGATTAGCCCTGAGCTAACATCCGTTGCCAATCCTCCTCCTTTTGCTGAGGAAGATTGGCCCGGGGCTAACATCCGTGCCCATCTTCCTCTACTTTATATGTGGGGTGCCTGCCATGGCATGGCTTGATAAGTGGTGTGTAGGTCTGCACCTGGGATCTGAACCTGCAAACACTGGGCCACTAAAGCAGGGCGCGCAAACTTAACCACTACACCACTGGGCTGGCCCTAAAACTCTTGATAAATATTTTCACTTTTGCTATTAAACCAATCTGGAAGTTCACCAGAGGTTTCTATATGAGGTATGCTTTTAAATTTCCTATAATATATACACAGCTGCTTTAAAGACATTTAAACATACTCAAATTGCTCCCATCTTAAAAAACCTCGAACTCCACATCCATTCGCTCTGCGTCTCTCTCCCTATTCACAGCCAAACTTCTTCAGAGTTGTCTCCATTTCTTCATTTTCAACTCACTTTCTGGTCCTCTCCAGTCTGGTTTCCTCCCCATCACTCCCCTAAAACTCCTTCTGCCAAGGTTACTGTGACTTCCATGTAACTAAATCCAAAGGAAGGTTTTAGTTCTTATCTCATTTGATCTCTCAGCAGCATTTATTCCTGTTAACCACTCCCTCCAGCTTATACCTGCTTATAACACTCTCTTTCTTTGACTTCTATGATCCTGTGCCCTCCTGGTTTTCTTAATGCCCCCTTGGCTATTCTTTCCCAGTCTCCTTTGCAGGCTCATTCTCCTCTAGCCAGTCACATACTTTCAAACTTCCCTCTGAAGCAGTGGTTCTAAACTGGGAATGCTTATGCCTGCAGGGGACATTTGGAAATGTCTGGAGACATTTTTGATTGTCATGAGTTGGGGGGCGGGGACGACTGGCATATAGTGGGGTAGAGGCCAGGGATGCTGTTAAACATCTTACAATGCACAAGATAGTCCCCCCAATAAAGAAGTATCCTGTCCAAAATGTAAATAGTGCTGTGGTTGAGAAACTCTGTGCTCAAGCATTTAAAAATAATCTGAAATTTTAAAAGTTTATGCATATTCTAAAGGAAAGCATACATATTATAAAGTGAAACATAAATTCCTTTACCTTCTGAACTCAGAATCAGCCAGCAGCTCTTCCACAATAGTTCTCTTCCTTTGTTTCTTGGGAATTCGTGAATGGTAGAAGTCAGCTGGATTGTCAACAATGGTTCCAATCTATGAACAATTGATTGAAATAAGTCATGCAATACCTGAATGCCAAGTTGCCTTCATATTTCAGGATAGCTCTAACAAAGTATATTTATAGAAAGGAATGGAACACACAAGCTTACATTATACCAATATTAAAGTTAGTTTTTCCATCTTTTAAAGCAAAACTAAATCACCCATTCAACTGGCACTGGATCCTACTAATGACATTTCTTCATTGAGTTTATAGTAAATCCAAAATTCTTTTTATATAATTTAGTGCTAGACAGTAAATTCTTGATGACTAGTGTAACTAGAGGAGAAAAATGGAAGACAATACAAACTCTTTTGTTTTAGTTTTCCAATTTAATGAAATTGACACATAAATTCTACTACCTACCTATTTGATCTCCTAGGTTAGGTTATCATAAATGCTGCCAGCTTAGAACCTACTTAGTGATCACTCTGCATTTGTTCATACATTCAACCAAGTAAAATTTACAGTGTCTTCTATGTGCCAGGCACTGTGCTAGGTGTTAGGGAAACAAAGAACATCTGGTCCTTGTCAACAAGGAGCCCATAGTCTTAACGAGACCTGCAGAGAGGTAACTGAAAAACTAAAGCATAACATAATATTACGCTGAACAAAACATTATCAATGCTCTGAAAACTAAGTGACCAATTCTACCTAAGGGAGGTAAAGATTTCACAAATGATGACATTTTAGCTTGGATTTGGATAGGTAAAATTTCACCAAGCAAGCATGGCAGAGGCAAGCACATGCAAAATCAGAATGCCAAGACCAGTCGGTGCATATTCTGAGAATAGCTAAACGTGTAAGCTGAAGAGGACTATGTGACAAAAGAAGGGTTGGGGAACTGGTTTGGGTGCAGATTGTGAAGGGCCACATTAAGGGGTACACACTCTATCCTATAGATCATAAAGAATCATTGAAGAGCCAGCCCTGATGCCTAGTGGTTCAAGTTCAGTGCTCACAGCTTCGGCGGCCTGGGTTCACTTCCCAGTCGCAGAACCACACCACCTATCTGTCAGTTGCCATGCTGTGGCAGTGGCTCACATAGAAGAGCTAGAACAACTTACAACTAGCATATACAACCAAGTAATGGGGCTTTGGGGAGGAAAAAAAAAAATCACTGAAGGTATCATTGAATGATATCTGTAATATC
This sequence comes from Diceros bicornis minor, assembly GCF_020826845.1. Classification (NCBI taxonomy): domain Eukaryota; kingdom Metazoa; phylum Chordata; class Mammalia; order Perissodactyla; family Rhinocerotidae; genus Diceros; species Diceros bicornis. The sequence goes on from NC_080743.1 coordinate 29,917,267, forward strand.
ACTGAGCAGTAGTGTATCATGAACAAATGGGTTGTTTTTAGAAGAGATGACTGGCTACAATATGAAGGATGAACTAGAAGGGAGAGCAGACCTGGAGGCAAAGGACTATTATGGTAATCCACATGAGTGACAAGAAAGGTAGTCAAGAAGAACAAAATGAACTTGAGAGCTACCAGAGGATGAAATCAACTGGACTTTCATCTGAAAACACTTTGAAAACCAACTTTTAACCTATTTTCAGAATTTGTCTGGGGATGTCCCTCTACGTGGAAAAGAAGAGTTTGGTGCAAATGATTCCCTCTTTCCTCCTCCATCTTTAAGGATTCTTGCTCTTAGGCTAGTACTATTCATATATGGTACACTGTCTTATAGGTTCCACAACTTTTAGAGAGTTGACCTGGAAACGCAGTTACCAATTGCAACGACGACTCTCTATATGGAAAGCCATTACAGTCACACGTCACTTAACCACAGGGATACATTCTGAGAAATGCATCATTAGGCAATTTTGTTGCTGTGTGAACATCATAGAGTGTACTCACAAAAACCCAGATGGTGTAGCCTACTACACACCTAGGCTATATGGTACCAATTTATGGGACCACTGTCATATATTCGGTCCGTCACTGACCAAAATGTTGTTATGCGGCACACGACTGTACAAGCTGGTGGCTGTCTGATTTGGGTTCTGGCCAGTATTACATGGCCTAAGCAGATGTGTATGGTAAATATTCATCTATTTTAAGAGTAAACATATCACTATAGTGCTTTCCAAACTAAAATCCATCAACATCACCACCATTATTCTGTTTCCTTCATACCTGGAAGTACTTGGGGAAGCCATCCCTATCATTTTTCTTGTAAAACCTTTTTGGGTCCATGCTAGCTCTCATCTTCAGTACTTTGAGATCATTTTTTAGTTCATCTGTCAATTCTGGAGCTTTCATACCAAACCAGCCATCACCTGCTGTTTTTTGTCGCTCTTTCTGAAATTCAGATTTCAAAAACAAAGAGAAAATTCTGATTTAAATTAAACAGTGTATAAATTATACCTCATTTCCCCCAAAATTATACACACAGAAAATTTCATGAATTAAAAACAAATAAGATTACTTTACAGAATGTACTAGTCTCCAGATTCATCTTTCATAAAAGGACTTCAATCACAAAAGTGATTTCTCTTTTGAGAATTAGGCACAGCATTACCAGTTTCATAAATGAGGGCTCCTTAAAATTTATTTTGTATCTTAGTAAGAACTGCTGACTTGCAGGGTGAATAACCCACAGCTTCAATTTTTATTGTTTAAAGTAGCCTACACAAGAGACAATGTATAAAAACATTTTCACTTCTGGAGATTTTATGTAAATATTAACACTTTTATTCAGTCACTCAGGTGTCTCAGAAAGTCACTTACTCCAACAGTCCAGAAATTTGTATTATTTCTAAAATAAACCAAAACTTTGTTCTTTTGAAAACTCTTAGCAAGTTATTTGCTTAATTTTATTTTTTATTTCATTCATACAACAAATATTATGGAGTGCCTACCACGTGCCAGGGTGCTCCATATTAGTGACAAGGTATTACTGGAGTACCATCCTCAAATTCCTCCAAGCTCTCTTGATAACTTTTTTATGCTTATTAATTGAAATGGCAGATGGAAGCAATCTTCAATATTTTACTAAACAAAATAGTTTCTGTCCTCTCATTTGGCAGACTGAACAGACCGGGGTTTTTAGTTGGCTACATCAAGTCTTCTACAACAGCCTGCAACCGAGTTCCTCGCCTTTAGTGAACAGTACCTATAAACCAACAGATGTGGACAGTGACCCTATATGCTGGCTGTCATAGCTTTTAAGAAAGGGAAAAATAGAAGCTGTGTCTATGTGCACCACTTGGTACACTTTTCACTTTGTGAAAATCCATATAAAATATGTCTATGGAACCATATCTTATGGGCCCTTAGATATCTGTGATAATTTTCTTTGGAAATACAGATATTTTAATTGTACAACCCTGTTGTATAAGCTGAACATATATAGTCTAACACATCTAAACATTCTAAATAAGAATCACTGTACTTACCCTGCGTTTTTTCTGAAGTTGATACTTTGATTCACGATATGGTGGGACACAGTAGTTTTTTTCAAAATCAGGTGTAATGACGGCTTTTTGCAGAAGCTATAAAAATAAGAAATTGGTTTTAAAATAATGTCAGAATGTCATATAATTTTTTCAACATTTTTGCCTTATATGGGAAACATTTCTCACACTGAAGACTACTCCAAATATATTAACCTTTTTTAATACACAGACATACTATTGCAAACTTGTTCCTGTCCTTAAATTTGTAAATTATATTACAATAAAAATGTTGTAGGAGAAAACTAAAGGATTATTTTAGGAAATCTATAAAATCAATATTCACCTCAAATTTCTTTTTCTAATCTGAATTTGCACCCATCAGATTTAATGTGTCCACTTGTATTTACTAGTTTGCACCCAGCCACCTGCACCAAACAACTGGAAAATAAAGACATTAGAAACAATGCCACAAGGCTCTTGAAATCCCTGAATAAAACCTGAGTCTTTAATAAGTTCTTTTGATGTTGGTAAAACAGCTTCCTGTGATCTGAGGAGACTAGCTAGACTGTTAATAGAATAAGAAGAGCAATACAGACTTCGATTAAACAACATATACTTCCTATGTTATACTAATGAGATCATCCTATCTAGACAAAATCTGCTTTTTTGCAACTCAACAATGTATCTTAGATACTCTTTCAATGTCAGTTCATACGTAGATCGACTTCATTCTTTTTAATAGCTGTTATGCACCATAATTTTTCTTCTGACATTTAGTTTAACAGTCTCCATTAAACTTTTTTCCTAAACATTGTAAACATCATCTCTGCACACTTGCGACTATTTCTGTAAAAAAGATTCCAAAATGTGGCCTTTAAATTTTGACAGGTACTGCTAAATTGCCTGGCATTGAACTAGTATCAACTTCTACTAAGTTACTCATGCCCTTTTTTTCACGGTGCTACCAACACTGGGTAGTATCTTTTTGTATGTTGTCACTGGTGCCTCATGGCAGTTTTCGTTTGCTGTTGATCATCTTTTTGTGTATTTATTAGCTGTGTCCTCTACTGTGGAATGCCTGTACTTTTTGGGGTTCTTTTTCATTTTTATATAGGGCTGTGTTCCTATTAATTTGTAGAAATGTATTGTTATCTTAGTGATATTAATCTATGGTCTTTTACTTGTCTTTAAGGTGTTTTTTTTTTTTAATTTAAAAGAAATTTTTTTTTTGTGAGGAAGACCAGCCCTGAGCTAACATCCGATGCCACTCCTCCTCTTTTTTGCTGAGGAAGATCAGCCCTGGTCTAACATCCATGCCCATCTTCCTCTACTTTATATGGGATGCCGTCACAGCATGGCTTTACAAGCAGTGCGTCAGTGTACACCCAGGATCAGAACCTGTGAACCCTGGGCCACCGAAGGGGAGCGCACGCACTTAACCACTGCACCACCAGGCTGGCCCCTGTTAAGGAGTTTTTAATTGCATAAGTTTTAAAATTTTGTGTAGTGAAATCTGTTAATCTCTTCCTAAACAACTTCTGCATTTTTTTTACTTGCCTAGGATGATTAAACATTGTCATAATACTGTTTATGTGCCTAAAAGGAGCTTCAGGGTAATTAGTCATTTCCCCCAGTTCAAGAACTAAAGAAGATGGCTCCTTAGCCCTCAAAATAGTTCATAGAAATATAGCAAATATTAATTTTGTCAGTAACATTTGAAATTATCATTTCAGAAATCAACTATCAATTCAGAAACTCCCAATTCAGTTTCAGGCCCAGAAGTTTCTTGGTAGTATAATAGCAGTCTAGACTTTCCTACCACTCAGAAAAGAGCATAGCATTTATTTAACATATTATTAAGAGCTTGCTGTGTGTCAAGTACTATACTAAGATCCAGGACAGTAGTTCTCAACTGGCAGCAATTGGTAACGTCTAAAGACATTTTTGGTGTGTGTATGGCGGGGAGGGTGAATGCTACAGGCATCTGGTGGGTAGAGGCTAGGGATGCTCAACCTCCTACAATGCACAGAATATCCTCCCACAACAAAGAATTATCCAGCACAAAACACCAGTATTGCTGAAGTTGAGAAATCCTGTTTTAGGAATACAAAGATAAAAGACAGTAAGTTAACAATTACACTACATGATCAATAATAAACCAGATCTATTTTGGGTGTTGCAGAAGCACAGAGGAGGCAGGGGGAAGGATTTGGGTCCAAGAATGCTTTCCAAAGGCAGTGATCCATGATCTGCATTGGCCCGGGAAAGAACAGGTACGTTGAGGGACCACAGTAGTCTTCGATGGCAAGAAGACAGCAGGTGGACGTCAGAGCTGGAGGTACAGAGGCACCTTGAAGGCTCTGAGGAACCATGAAGGCCTTAAACAGGGGAATATCATGGCCAGATTTGTGTTTTCAGAAAGAGAACTCTAGCAAGAGTATGGAGAATGGCTTGAAGAACAGAGTAAAGAGGTTATACTGCAGTACTCTAGGTGAAAACTAAAGGCTAGCACTAGCCAGTGACAGCAGGGCAAAAAGGAGGGAACAGAACAGAAAGTACAGTACGTAAGTACTGTTCCCTAGGCTTAGTAACTGACTGCAAAAGGGAAAGAGATTTTGGCATCATTAACCAGGATAGAGAATACAAAAGGAGGGCAATTAGCAATTAGCCAGGTCAAGTGCCTGAGGACATCTGAATGAACAGACAACCTAAAGAGGCAGCAAGGCTAGAAAAGACAGATTTAAGAGGAAGCCAAGCAAGGTGGCAGCTGAAGCTGAGGGTTTGGATGAAGTTACCTACTTTCTAATTTCCTTCTGAAATTAATGTACAATTTCATGTCTACGTTTGCATGTGCACTTTTTCCTGGTGGGGGAGGTGGGCACTCACAGCTTTCAGATTTTCAACAGGGTTCAGAACAATTAATAACTAAAAGTATAGCAAGAAAAAGAGAAGAAAACACAACCCCTGGGATTGTAACTGGTGGGTGCAAGAAGAGGAACATTAATCCTGTATTACTTTATTTTTCAAGTGTCATCTTTTATACCTGGGATTTTATAAAAAGAAATGATTGTTCTAGAAAGAGGGGAAAAAAAGGAGTACAGTAGGCTAATGTGGTTTCACTGTAGGAAAATTAGTCTCTTACCAAGGACTAATCATTTCTAGAAGTGACTGATTAGTTCTATGAAAACCAACAGGACGCTTCACGTAACTTACCTCATTTTTCTTTTTCTCCTTGATCTGTGTTAGGGTTCTCTTGTTCGACTGTAGTTTGTCTGCACTGAAATTAATATACAAACCACCCAATTGCTTGATACTCAAACCAGGGTCTATGCTGCTGCTTGTCAACTTCAGACTGAAAGAGAAATGATCACTTCAAGATCAAGTAACTAAATCAAAATGGAAACAAATGAAGACGGTATTTTTAAAACCACTTTTTTCTTTCTCTTCCCTTTTACTGTCAAGGACCAAAAAACCCTTACTTTTACAGTAGAGTTTCTGAAAAACTGTGAACAAATGTATATTTTAAATCTAGTAAAGTCATTTAGAAGAAAATTCTGGGATGAATAATGAATTAAACAAAAAAGCTTTTTGGGAGCACATCCAAATTTATTCCCTAGATTTTCTTAAAGAGGATTAAGGCCATACAACATGCCAATAGATTTCATAAAGAAAAGAATTACAGAAAAGAGATCCTCTGGCAATGTATCAACTTGATATATAGGTAGTGAGTTAATACATGCACATACCTCCATCTCTAAAACCAGTAGGACAAATTCTTCTATTTGGAACTTCCAAGTTATCCAAACTTAGAATGTTTTTCTGGGTAACTAAGGGCATTTGGTAGTGCCTCTAAATCAGTGAGTTTTAAACAATGATGAGCATCCATATTTCCCATTGGAGCTTTTTAAAAATATAAATGTCACACCCCAGACCTAGCAAATCAGAATCTTCTGCAGTTGGCCTGGGTTCCTGCTTTATTTATGTAATGAGAATTTCTACTTTACATCACTGAAGGGTCCTTTTTATAAGCAAGTACACTTTCTTCCCTGATTATTCACATAAACTGAGCAGTTGAAAGCTTTGATAATCAACCCCTATTGGAAAGTGAAACCATTCTATTGCAATGCCTTGTCAGGAATTCTCAACCCTGAATGTATATTAGAATTTTCCAGTAGAGGAGAGCGACTTTTAAAAAATATGTATGCCTAAGTCTAGCCTCAGAGATTGATTTTCATTGGTTTAGAGAGAAAACTGGGATCTGTTAATGTACAGTTCCTTACATGGATGCCAGTATCTCCAGTGGATACACTGCCTCCAGGGGCCTGTGCCTAGCGACAACAAATTTAAAACAGAAAAAAATGAAACTAAAGACATAGCCCCAAACATTAGCACTTTTCAATGAGAGATAGATGGGATTATAGGCGATTATTTTTCTCACGCTATTCTAAATTTTTCAATTTCTCTACAATCAACATATAGAAAAAAACAAGTTACTTTCCTTCCATTTTATGTTGCTCTTAACCATCATGCAGGAAAATCTTAACAGAGGATTTCTAACATATCATCAAAAGGAGCATTTTTAGCTCTCATTGGTGGAAAAAATATGACTAACAAAGGCACCCACAGAGACGAGGAAAATGCTGGATAAAAGAGCTTTTCCATAAAGAACTCGAGGCAGTAATTTTCTCAATTCCCATGCTTTCTAACAGTTAATATTTTTATGGTAAACTAGCCACTTATGTACCAAAAACACTTTTAAAAATAAAGGTAAAACTTACAGTTTAGACTTTGTGCCGTTTAGTAAGTCATCTTCATCACTAAATTCACTATCTTTATTTTTGTCACTGTCTGATGGTTCTTCTTCACTTTTTTCATCCTCTTCCTCCTCTTCTTTTTCTTCTTCAATGGCAACCTCACTTGTCTTGTCTTCCTCATCCAAGTAAAAATTTTTATCAGCACTCAATCCAGGAGTTGTGTCGATCACAAACAGCGCATTGTCACACAACGTATTTTCCAAGTCTTCATTTAATGACTCTTTTTGACCACTATTTTCAACAAAACACACAGTGTCCTCTTCATTCTCACTGTTTTTGGAGTGCTGGCTTTCATCACTGCTGAGAACTAATAAAACAGAATCACCTTTATCCTGAGATGTGTTGAACTCAGACCTGTATAGTTTGGTGTCACACTCAAAATCTGTATCCCTTTCTTTGTTCACGTCTTCACCCTCAAAATCTACATCCCTTTCTTCGTTCGTATCTTCACAGACACCTATAACAGTGCACTCTTCTTCATCACTGCCACTACCATCACCAAATTCTGTCAAGTCCCTTGTTTTTATGGTGCTCTGTCTCTTTTCATTCCATCTGTCCACTTCCACAACTGCAAATGTTTGAGCTAACGATTTCATTATAGCCTCACAGTTCAGATTTGAGGGCTCTGATGCAGTTTTCTTATTTTGGGGGGTTGAATGCCTTTGAGAAAGTAAGTGCTGAATGCTAGTGTCCCTAAGTTCAGAGAGACTCTTAAACTGAGAATTTTTTTCATTAATTTCTTTTCCCTCATTTATCATTCCTTTGGCTTCCTCATCTAAACTCCTACAATTCTGCTTTATTATTTCTTTGAGAGGTGCAACATTGGCCTGTTTTTCCTCTGTTATATTAACACATCGGCGTTTTTGCACTGTTAATTTTTTTTCTGAATTTCCGTGGAAAGAATCATCATCAAAGTCATTATACATTTCATTATGACAGAAATTTGGCCTATTTATCTGAGAAAGAGATCTTGCTAGTAAACGAGAAGTTTGTTTGGGATCTGAATCTTCTGAATTCATAGGTGTATCTATGATTTGTTTTTCATTTCCTGGTACAATCTTAGTATCTTTCTCCTCAGTTTGTGCCTGTAATTTCCTCTGCATACTCCTGGTTGTTCTCCTAGTTGAAATTCCAGAAAATGAAGACATGTCTGAGCATGATGACTCAGCATCAGAAATAGCTTCCATATGTGATTCTTGGCTGGGATCTGTTGGGGATTTAACCTTACTTCTCCTGGTTCTTGTAGTTATTACTGCGGGAAGCACAATTCTAGAAATACCTGAAACATGCGATTCTGCTTCAGAGACTTCTTCAGTAGGAGACTCATTTATTGGAGTTATTTTCAGCCTTTTCCTGGCACTGGACACTGGTGTGCATGCAATTAAGATCTGCCTTCTTCTAGTTATTCTTAAAATGGGACTCTGGCGTTCAGACACAGAAGAACAAGTTGACTCTGCTTCAGAGGTCTCTCCGTCAGTAGATGGTTTGTCTATTTGCTCACATAATAAGCCTGTAGTTCTGCTCTTCCTCCTTCCGGTTTTAGGAGTTCTAGAGACTGGACATCGTTTCCTAGTGCTCTGTGATTCAGCAGTACTTGGGTCATCGGATGGAGATTCCTTCCTGCCTTTTGGATATGCTTCAATTCTTTTAGCAGCAGAATTCTGTAAGCCAGAGAAAACGCACTGTAATTTAGGTCAGGCTGGGACAAGGGCAAAGTGAGTGAGGCAGTCCCCTCAGGAGCAAATTTTAAGAGGGCACTAAAGAACTCAGTAAACAACATGAATACAAAAACCACCACCGCTCAGGATTTAAAAAAATCAAAAACTTAAATACTGGATCTCACGCTACATTTGCAGCCCTAACTCGCCTCACCCAAGTCCTGGATCTGACTTTAGGGAGCAAAACGAATAACTGAAAAGAAATAATGTTCTCCACTCAAAGTCAAATATGTGTTTAGGAACACACACACACCAACGGAATCGGTTGCTGCCCTAAGCTTTACATACGTAAGTGAATGAACGCTCCGCTCCCTTCATCGCAGAATCAGAAAAGAGGCAGCGGACGACTAGCGCCCCTGAGAGCCACCAGGCGGCGTCACTGCAGCCCTCCGCACGCCAAAAGGAGGTGCTGTAGGGCCACGGCCAGCCTTCCCACGTGAAAACGGTGCCCTTTTCTCCAATCCTGCTAAATTAGGCTCACGCTTGGCGGCTGAAATTATTCCTCCTTATTACGGTGTTAAAAGTAAGGTTAAAAGGCCTGAGCTACATATCTGCATTACAGAGCTGAACTACCCACAGCAAGGTCTCCAACCTCTCTGTTTCATGCTAAAGACTGCCTTACAAGACCGTCGTGACGCCTGAGGAGGAAGCCAACGCCTTCGCGCGGGGCCTGGTACACAGCAGCGCGCGGCAAGCTCGGGCCCTTTCCGCCGCTCCTCCCCACATTCCACGGGAACCTTGCGCCGCCCCACCTCCCTGAGCGCCGCCCTGCGAAGCAGCGAGCAGAAATGAGGGAGCCTTGCGATCTCCTACCTTCTGCCGGGAGCTTTCAGGCGATGTGGCTTGGCCCCTGGCCTGAGGCCGCGCGGATCGGGTGACCACCATTTTTCCAGCTCCCGACTCCCCGGCGACCACCGCGGCCCGCCTCTCTTCCGGCGCGCCGGAAGTGCGTCAGAGAAGTGCCTGGCTCGTTTTTTTCGCGTGAATCCCGGAACTCGCCAGAATCTCGCACCTGCCTCCGCCCCACCGACGGAGGCGGGGCCCGTTAGACCTGGGGGGTCTCAAAAGCCACAGTTTTAGCGGTCGCTCCAGTGCGTAGAAAACAGACCAGGCTTTTGCAGGGAGAGACCTTCGTGGAGGCTGCGAAACTCGCAGTGATAGAGGGCCCTCGTCCCCGTTTCACACGAACGAATTGGGAAAATCGCATCTTCTGCTTCACGCACCCTCTCATTTGTTCAGCAATTCTGAAGGTCTCAGTGTAGCCATGGGTGTGACCGAAGGAGACTTTTCGTTATTTATTATATATATATATTTTTACAATCATGTATTATTTGTGAAGTTAAATATGAATAAAATTTCAAGAGTTGGTTGCGGTAAAGATGTATACGTTAAATGCCCCAGGAACTCGGAGACAGTTGGGAACTATATAATCTAACGGTGAGATGGTGAGTAGGGATTGAGAATAAGCAGAAAAGAAGTGTTAAGGAAATTGTAAAGAAGAGCGATAAAAAAAAAAAATTGGAGTGAAAGGAAAAGAATGACCAGAATCAAGAGAAGCTTTTTGATTTTCTTTTGGGATGAAGAGTGGAGAGCTGGAACATGAGGGGAATGGAAGAGGATTGAAGAAGTAAGTAAACTGTATTATTGGAGGTGAGAAAGGATGAGTGCCTCACCAAATCTGTTCTCCCTTACTTCTTTATAACAGAAAAACAATTTTTTTCTTAAAAGTAACAAATTTTTTTCTTAAAGTAACAAAGCGTCGATTTTTTGGTGGGCACATTGCCACCCAGTTAAATAGCTCCTTTCATAGTTTTCCTTGGAGCCAGATGTGGCTGTTTTGGGCAATTACATGTAAATTAAGTGTTGTGTGGTTCTTTAGGGACTTTTTTTGTGTGTGTGTGAGGAGATCAGCTAACATCTGCCAATCCTCTTTGTTTTTTTTTTTTTTTTGCTGAGGAAGACTGACCCCAGGCTAACATCTGTGCCCATCTTCCTCCACTTCATATGGGACGCTGCCACAGCATGGCTCAACAAGCAGTGCATCGGTGTGCCCCTAGGATCCAAATGGCGAACCCCGGCCCGCCTCAGCAGAGCGCATGCCCTTAACTGCCTGCACCACCAGGCCAGCCCCTTTAGGGACATCTTTTAAGAGAGGAGTTCCTCCGTGCAGTCTTTTTTTTTTTTGTGTGTGAGGAAGATCAGCCCTGAGCTAACATCCATGCCCATCCTCCTCTTTTTGCTGAGGAAGACTGGCTCTGAGCTAACATCTATTGCCAATCTTCCTCCTTTTTTTCCCTTTTTCTCCCCAAAGCCCCAGTAGATAGTTGTATGTCATAGTTGCTCATCCTTCTAGTTGCTGTATATGGGATGCGGCCTCAGCATGGCCAGAGAAGTGGTGCGTCGGTGCGTGCCTGGGATCCGAAGCCGGGCCGCCAGCAGCGGAACGCATGCATTTAACCGCTAAGCCACGGGGCGGCCCCCTCCCTGCCGTCTTTAACTTCAGTTTACTCCTTGGAAAGTTGTGTCCCCTGGTTTTCAAGCAGCAATGTTGTGCCGTGAGGATGAGGGCCATGCTTTAGGGATGGCAGAGCAGTGAGAAAGAAAAAAACATGGGTCCTTGACAACTGTTGGAGCTGCCATATCAGTCCTAAACAGCCTACTTTTAGATCTGTTTCACTTGAGAGAAACGTCTGTTTTTTTTTTTTTTTTTTTTTTTTTTAAGGCCACTGTCATTTGGGGATTTTCTGTTATTTACAGCCAAGCCTAATCCCAACTGAAGAATGGAATAAAATACAGCGATGGAGAGGTTAGCTACACAGAAGAATGCTCCTTCCTGTGAGGGAGGGGAGAAGAGTGGATGAAGCAGAGAGAATGTGAATGCAGGGAAATTAAAGTGGAGACAAGAGATTTTGCATAGATAACCTCAGTCTTCTCTGTAAGTAGAAGGTGATTCATCTGCTCAGAGAATGAAAACAATTTAGATTGACTCGTGAGGAATGTGGTAAGGAGCAAAAAGAAGGAGTTTTAGTTGGGCCAAGTAGCAATGAGACTGTGTAAGATGAAGAACAGAAAAGAAAACAGGCCGGATTTGAAGAGGAGGCAGAATGGTGTAGAGGAAGGCAAGTGAACCAATTAGAGGAGGGTAGTAGAGATCAAAACAGCAGAGGACAACAGCATCAGTCATACTAATAGTATTGAGTACTTAACATACGTGGGGTACTAAGTGCTTTATACATGTATTAACTCATTCAGTCTCTACAACAATTTTAACATGAGCAAAAGCATGCAAGTAGAAATTAAGATCATAGGAGTGGGTATAGAAAATTGGAAGAGCATTAGAAAATCAGTGTGTGGCACCTTGAAAGTAAACAAAAACGCCCAAACATTTACAATTTTAAAAGGTCAAGAAACAAACCTAAAATACTAAAAATGTCAGTACATACTCATAATATGAGAAGACTGAGCTGGTCTACTATCAACAGGGCTGCTGGTTATAGGCAAAACTGCCAAGTGTTCTGTTTTTATTTTATGTGGGCTTACCAGTTCTGCCCTGTTTCTCTACTTTCTTTACCTAACCTCTTCTTTACCCAAAGTGGATTTTGGGCAAGTATAGTATACCCAATTTTAGCTAAATACAGTATAAAAATACAGTAATTTTTATTCAGGCCCAAAAGAAAACTCTCCCTTGATAGTCTATATTTACTAATGAAATCTTTAAACTGAAGGATTGAATCTCTCTCTGGAATTTTAGGCATTAACCAAAAGATGAGAGTTTTAGTGCATGAGCCTTCTAAAAATACATACCATTCACGGTCATTCTGCATTATTACATATAAAACATTACTTTTAAATTAAGTCTGATCTGTAAGATGGTCCCCAAGGATCCCATCTCCTAGTCTTCAAACCTTTGAGTGTGGGCTGGACCTAGTGACTTACTTAAAACCAAAAGAATGTAACAAAAATGATAGATGTCACTTTCAAGAATAGGTTACGAAAAAGGCTGTCTTCTATCTTGCACTCTCTCACTTGTTCATTCTGTGGGAAGCTGGCTAGCTGCATGTTATGAGCTGCCCTATGGAGAGGGCCACATGGCAAGGAAGTGTGGGAGGGCCTATGGCCCGTAGCCAGCGAGGAACTGAGTCCAGCCAACCACCACATGAGTGAGCTTGGAAGCCGACCAACCTCAATCAGGCCCACAGGTGAGACTGTAGTCCCACCTGACACTTTGATTGCAACAATTTGAGAGACTGTGAGGTACCCAGATGCAGCAATAGATAATACAGTCACTATTGGCTAATTTTGTTCTAAAACTTCATGTAAAAAAATATATATAGTATGTACTCTGATGTCTAGCTTCTTTCACTCAGCATAATGTTTCTGAGATTCATCCATGTTACTCTGTATACCAGTAGTTCATTCTTTTTTATTGCTGAGTAGTATTCCATTGTATGATTATACTACAGTTCACCTATCCATTCAACTGCTGATAGACATTTGGGGCATTTCCAGTTTTCAGCTATTATGAGTAAAGTGCTATCAACATTCTTATATTGTCATTTTGGGACGTGTTTTTATTTTTCTTGAGTAGATACCTAGGAGTGGAATTGCTGGGTCATACAGTGAGTACATTTAATTTTGTAAGAAATGCCAACTTATTTTCCATGGTGGTTGTGCCATTTTACATTCCCACCAGCAATATATGAGAGTTCTGCTTCTTCCACATCCTCACCAATACTTGGTATTGTCCATCTTTTAAAATTTTAGCTGTTTTAGTGATATTTCATTGTGGTTTTAATTTGCATTTCCCTGATGACTAATGATGTTGAAAATCTTTTAATGTTCTTATTGACTATTCATATGTCGTCTTTGGAGAAAAGTCTATTCAATCTTTTGCCTATTTTTTATTGGGTTGTCTTATTATTAAGTTATAAGAGTTCTTTACATATTGGGGATACAAGACCTTTATCAGATATACGACTTGCAAATATTTTCTCCCATTCTATAGGTTGTCTTTTTACATTCTTGATGTCTTTTGGTGCAATCTTAAAAATTTGATCATGTCCAATTTATTTTTCCTCAGAAATATGTATTGCAAATATTGCCCCCCCCCATCTGTGGCTCACATTTTCATAGTCCTAAGTCTTTTGAGGAACAGAAGATTTTAATTTTGATTAAATTCAGTTACCAATGTTTTCTTTTATGGTTAAGTTTTTTGTGTTATCAGAAAGCTCTGCAGCCCATTTTAATTTTTTTGCTTTGTTCTAATTGCATACACATCAAAAGGAACAGAAAATTTCAACTGAAAATTAAAAAGTGACCTGAGGGAAAGACAGATTATTTCTAGGGAAGTAAATCCAGATTTTCATCAGCAAGAGCATTTATGCTGGAATTCAATGGAATATTATCTTCAAAATGCTGAGGGAAAGTATTTGGAAACTTATATTCTATAATGTCAAATGATCATTTAAGATTGATAACAAAATAAAGTCATCTTCAGACAAACAGCCTTTAGTGAAAGAATTACTAAGGACATACTTAAGCAAGAAAAATGTGAACTTAGATGGAGTAGGAAGCAAGAATCAACAGTGAGCAAAGAAACAGGGAAAACAGCTGAGTCAAAATAAGTAATGCTTATTGTAAAACATGAACCTTCTTAAAATGATGGACCAACAGACACACCAAAATCTTGTATGACATTTAATACATTTATTCATTGCTGAGGGATACATACTAAGGTTTTGTTTGACTTTTCTGGTAGTGAAACTATATACAGCCATATCCTGAAATATTTAAGGGATTTGGGCAAGTTTTAGTCTCTTATAAAATGTGACTTTTGCAACCTTACCTATTCTTGTCTCAGCAGAAGCCATTCCTTTCTATCTGGTAAGAACAAGCTCTTGAAGAAAGTGTTTTCACTGAATTTCTAAAGTTTACATATAAACTATTCATCATTCAACAAAAGCATATTTACAAACCAGTGAACAAGGGCCTCTGCCCAAAACGGCCACCCACACCTCATCCTCTGATCCAACTCTACGGCTCAGTTCTTCAGGGGACCCTTTCTTGTCCTTACCCTGTTCCCCAGCCCCACTTCCTTCCACATGCCTCCCAGTCGCTTTTCACCACTTCTGTCATCAACATGCAGCTTTTTATTGCTCTTGTCCACCTGCAGATCTCTCTCCCCTCAAGTGTACTATATGCTCCTTCAAGATAAGGTGGTTTTTTCATCTCTGTGTCTGTCTGCCAACACCCTGCAAGTGCCTGGCACACAGTGGACATTCAATAAACCTTTGTTAAATGAATGCACAAATAGCTTTATGGCTTGGATATTTTAAAATTATTCATAATTTATTTTCAAATCATACTCAGTTTGAGTTCAAATAGTTCAAAATCAATATAATGTTCCAGGATGCTTCCAACTATTGAAACAACTCAATTAAAAAATATACAACTCACACTTTATTTTAATTAAATTCATAATACAGGTAAAATTAAAAACTATTATAAATATTTAATAATGCTTTATATTTTGCCTTTATTTTATACTATAATACTACATACACATAAAAGTAGAATTATCTAATTAAATTATTTTCCCCTCCTAAATGTATTTCTAATTCTGAAAACCATAAAAAATGTTAATGAAAGTGATATTACATATTTTTCAAAAATAAAACTGACATATCCCGTCACCAACTTTACGTGAAAATGACACGTACAAGTTCTGGTACAATAGGAAGTTAACTTTGAAAAAAATAGACTTGGAATCATAAGTTTGTATATTTGAGTATGAAAACACAAATGGTTTAAATTCTCATTAAAAGAACTTCAAATTTCTCTAAATGTACATTTGGCAGAAAGATAAATTGTTGGCTAATATGCAATAAATATATCAATTGCTTACATTCCCAAATATTGAAAATACTGAGTGGAAAAATTAGAGAGAAAATCTGTTCTAAAAAGATAAATGAGCCTTAGACCTTTTATCACTGAAAATCAAGATCCTATTTCAGTTACCACTTGGCTCTGGTAGGGAAAAGTCTGAACCATTCATTCAAAATAGAATAACTTTATTTCCCATTTCCCATTAGCTGTCTAAGTAATCTTTTTTGAGACAAGAAAAATTATTAGCTATTATTTGTGATTCAAGTTCTAACACTGGCCATCCTGAAATGGATACTCTATTAGCACACTGGCACAAGGTGGTCTTCAGAATTTACACCATGTGAACATATTTTAAAAGACACCTTGGTTCTTCTGGTGACTACAGTTTCTTGGATGGGAATTCAAGACAGACTCATCACAGAATGAATACCAAGTTATAGTAAGTTGTGTTAAAGTAAGGCTCCAGTGTATTTTGGAAATGTAATAACAAGTTGCAGCTTCTTTTTATGTTTACTGGAAAAAAACACTATATAAATTCTTTCTACCTTGGGTCACTAGATACACATCTCTTCCATCTCTTCAGAAAACATATCTGTTATATACACTATTGATAACTAAGCTTTCGGCTTTAAACATTGCTTTAAGCAATTATTTGGTAGTATTACCCGCTCTTTATTTCATGGCTTTTTACACATTGTCCTTAAATATTTGAAAAGTATTCACTATATTCTGATGGTTCATGAAAAAAAAAGATGTGAACATCAGCTTGGAAACTTATAGTCTTAAAAAAACTAGTTTTTCCAAGAAGGTTATTTAATAACAGAAATTAAAGGTACAGAAGTGGAAAAAACAAAAAACTCATCTAAAAATTCCATACATGATCCCCTTCACAAAATGAATCTATAATCCTATTTCTTTGTCAAGAATGGGGGAAAAAAAGAACACAGAAAAGCTCCTGCTGAAGTTTGGATACGTTAGCAACATAAGCTTTTTTTCCGTTTTCAAAATAACCCTTCAAACAATCTATTTTTGTAAGTCCAGGGTTTTAAAAAACAATAAATGTGATATTAAAGTTTCCTCTTAAAATATCTTGACCAATTCACTGTAGAGGCTTAAATTAAAATGAACTTTTGTTTAAAGACTTATGTTATATGAAAAAATGTGGTACATTTCCAAATTAAAAAGTTAACTGTATACATTTAATAACATTACATACAGTTACTATAAAGGCTATATAAGGCTTTAGGAAGCTCCAAGTCTAAACGTTTTAACACGTTAAGTCAGCTGATTTCAGGTTACAATTCTTATGATCAAATTATCCAACTAGTAAACCACAAAACCTTACTTAGGGTACGAAAAGAGTCTAGTGTATTTATTTTGAATATGGAACCACAGTTCTTTCCCCTAAGTTGAAAAAAATTGAGCAAAATTCGATTTATATATTCATTTATATATATAAAATTAGTTTTATAAACCATGTATTAAGATACATGGTTTAGAAGTATTGATTGAGTTACAAGATATTTTTAAAGAATTTATCAAACTATTTGGGTTACAGATACAAATTTATAGAATTAAGGAGACCTATAATATATATCAAAGGTCACAGCTTATTTATTTGCTATTTTCTGGTTCGTAAACTAAAGAGGAATTATACTAAATGATCTATAATCTCTTCTAGTTCTAAAGTTTTGATTGTATTGTTTTGCTTTTAAATAGTTAAGACTGCATCTCAAATGAAGTTGTCTAAATAGACAACATTGGCCCTGAATTAAAGCTTTTTTTCACCCCTTTTCTGGCTTTTAGTCCCTCATAGTCAGTTACTAGTGGGGAACAAATACCACATATTTTACTCAACTGATTTTTAATCCCTGTGCTTTGTCCTCTCTCCAGAGCCCACAGTGCCCAGCATATGGTAAGTGCTCAATGCTTATTGAATATTCTTCACTGAATAGCAAAATATTAAGGATAGATCAAGAATTAAAAAGCATCTGGAGGTGATAATAGTTGCTTTCATAAAAACCCCCAAACAATAATTGCAAAGCTTCTAGTCTCCTTTTCAGATTTACTTTGGTTTGTCTTTGTAAATAACAGCAAGAGAAAATATGGCACAAGAATAACAGATTAACTTGTTATAGGTAAACTACAAGCAAGGACACGTAAAAAAATTTAAGTTTCCATTCATGTATTGAAGAAATGAATTTTATTTACACTATTAGTAGATCCCAGCTACTCTAGTTACTCTGAGATATAATAATCATCAATGACAAGAAAAATATCTTCCAGTATTTCAGTTTTAACAATTGTAACTAAGTTGCTTAGTTATACTATAGAGTAAGAAGCAATTAATGAATTTTTTGGAAATAAAAAATATGTATATACATTACCCTGATGTCTAGGCCAAAATATATCTAACAACAAATTTTCTTGATTTCTATTATTCATAAAAATAAAGGAAAAATATATTGCAAGTATTTTCTTTATAGACAATTTCAATTAGAAAACAATAGTTTAATGAAAACAATACAGTGGTTCATGTAAGTGAACTGATATGGAGGCAAGAGAAGTATTCAAAACTTGACAGATAACATATTGTCAAATATAACTAAAGAATATCTGCCTCAGTGACACCACTTACAGGCAGGAATTAGATTTTTACGCATCTCAATTTTATCTTATATTTAAGGAAAATACAAGTCAGTAGGTTATGATCTTAAGTCACAGTTAAGAACCCCTTCTTTTAGCTTGTAAGATGTAGCCTTTTGATTTGATGATTCCTCTACTTTTAACAATGACCGAATATCGCAGTAGCCACAGTGGCACCCACTCATGTGCTTGAATGTCAGGGATGCTTTCCTGAAGAGCTTCTTGGAAACTTGCTTCAGAAAGCAGTTCTTAAAAAAACAACAACAAATAAAAACCCAAAGTGTTAAATGTGAAAACAAAAGCAGTTTACTTTGTAGGTAAGCATTTAAAGACAACAAAAGAAGCACCTCAAAACTGAATATAAAATATGCTTGTCCTTAATGTGTGCTATGAATCTGAACCAGAATATTAGAAAGACCAGGCAGTTCTTTAGAAAGCATCTACCCCCATACCCCAGCCCATTTAATTCATCACTTCTGGTGAGGGGGGCCTGGATATTTGTGTTTTTTGAAGATGCCCAGGTAATTCTAATGTATAGGCAAGGAAAATACAGGAAAGTACAAAGAAGAAAAAAAAAAGTCACCCATAATCCTATCAACTGGAGACACCATTTCCATTGCCATGTTTTTCCTCTCAACTTTTCTTCTCTATCTTCTCTCTCCATGTCTTACAAAGCTAGAAATCACACTGTAGTCACAGCCTGATTTACTTATTTTTTCCATTTATAATATGAATATTTTTCCATGTAATTAAATATTCTGTGAAAGCATCATTTTTAATAATTCTCCCAAACTACATTAGATATTGTAATTTATACATTTCTTTATTGTTGGCTAAAAATATGTAAGTTTTTCCTAATATTTTGCTAATAAAAATAATGCTGTGTTGAACATTTTTAAAATGCACTCCTGGCTATGGAAGGATAGGGTCAAAGTACAAGTTCTACATTTTTAAGGCTTGATACATAGTATACTGCCAGTTGCTTTCCAGAAAGGCTGTACTTTACACTTCCACCAGCAGGTGATAATGTTAGAGGGCCAATCTTATCACATCCTCACCAGCAATCAGTTAAAAAATCTTCGCCAATGGTTATCTTTTGATGTGCATTTCTCTGATGAAATCATTATTTTCTACTTCCACGTTTATGTCCAAGCCCTCTACTCCCGCTCTGCTGTACCACTCCCTTCCTCACTTCCTCTTCTCCAGCCACACTGGTCTCCCAGTTGTATCCTGAAATCCACAAGCACTTTCACACCTCTGAATCAGCTTCTCCCTCCTTCCTGAACACTCTTCTTCCAGATAGCCACAGGGCTCTCTCCCTTCTTGCAGATCTCTGATTAATGGCAACTTAGCAGAGAGGCCTCCCTGACCACCCTGTATAAAACAACAACCCCTAACCTGGGCACTCTTTTCTTCCTCAGAGAACTTTTCTCCATAGCATATACCACAACTTATCACATTTAACATTTATCTTATTGTCTGTCTCCTCCATTAGAATATAAATTCCATGGGGGTTGGGATTTGTCTGACTTGGTCCTTTAGCTCCAGTGCTTAGAACAATGCCTGGCACACACTAGGTACTCAAATATCTGTTGAATCAATCAATCAATATGGAAAGATTCCACTGGGGTCAGAACCAACCCTACAGATAGGGATTAAATGGTCATCTATACTGTATGATTTGGGAGCACTAAAGGACCTGCCTGCCCCAAATGAACTGCTGTGATATTTGAACAGCATCAATAGTAAATTCTTAGTAAATGTTAGCTATCATCACGTGTCAGGCACTTTTCTGAGTACTTTACATGTATTAACTCACTTAATCCACAAGTTAACCTTATGAGATAGATACTATTTTGCCCCTTTACAGAGGGAAATTGAGGCAGAGAGGTCAGATAACTTGCCTGGGGTCACACAGCTAGTAAATGGTAGTTTTTATAAACAGAAAGCAAATGTCTCTTTGGAAAAGCAACATTAATATGGATTTGTTTATCAGATTGTCTAACAGAGAAGAGGACCCTAAGGGGCAGAGGCATAATACAGCTTAGATTTAACGGGAGTGGGGGGCGGGGTAAAGTAAATAAAAAGAGGAAAGTTCTGAAGTCAGAATCACTTACTTCACAATTTCACCCTGACTGCAGTTAAACTGTTACCACAACTTCTAGGACAAAGAGTAATGGAAAATAAACCCTTTCTGAGGAATAGGGTAATTTTAAAATAGAAGACGACCTTTAGGGGACTTACACACAAAATTATATTTTAGATAACAAGCAGAGTTAAATGTTTTACAACTTGACTGCTTAAAAAATAAAAAATCTGACACAAAATCTGAGAACTATGCTACTCATTAGCTTAACTACATATGTTAACTCTTTAGAATCAGTAAACTTGACAAATCTGTTAAGAGAATTGCTTCATTATAGATCAAAGTGTCTGAAGATTCATTAATGGTATATGCAGGATCAGCCTATAAATTCTAATCAAAGGGTTCAGAATTAAAATTGAAAATAAAACCAAGTGTCAAATTATATCAGTAACACAAAAACATAAAAAAAAGGATTAAATCTCTTTTCTTATAAAAATATACAATATATTTTGCCATAATAATGATGTATTAGCACATAAACCACATGCCAACATTTAGATAACATGGAAATAAAATACTAGACACCTTAGTCTTTTCCTATTTCCTCTCCTACTGGAAAAAAGATTGAGTTTTTTTCAAGTGGAGCTAGAATGGGGTACAGGCTCATCCATCAGCTGTTGGTAACAAATGCTGTTGGTAATAATTACTGTTGGAAGAGCCCCTGCAAAGTAAGCAGATAAATAATTTATCTGCCAACACATGAAAGTTTAAATGATTTATATTTCAGAATAAATCAGCAGAGCAATTATTTGTTAGATTTTCACTAAAATGACTTTTTTTTTTTTTAAATGAATCTAATTACTTACTTGTGAAAGCTCTACTAGAAGGGGGAGGCAAAAGTCACTGTCTCCTATTCTGATATCATTTAAATGGAAACTGATAAGAAGGTAAGGTTTCAGGCTGAAATACTGTCATACTAACATTTCAAATGAGAGAGAGAGTATAGTATAGTGGGAAGAGGCTCCAAATTCAGCCAGGACCTAGGTCTAAGTTCAAACTTTGTCCTGTGCCAGCTGGGTGACCTTGGCTAGTTTCTTAAACTCTGAGGCTCTATTCTCTTCAATATAATGCCTAGTGTCAGCTGTTGTGAGGATTACAGATAATCTGAGGCATCTAGCATGATGCCTGGCATTTGAGGAACAATATTAAAACTCCTCCTCTTCCTAAAAAACAGTGAAAAAAGGAGAATGGGGCAGACTGCCAATAAACAGTCTAAAGTTTTAAGAGATTATCCAATAAGCATCCTAAAAATAAACAAGCTGAATCAAACCATCAATATCATGCCATCTTTTTAGACATGGAAGTAAAAGCTGAGTGTTTTTTCTCCAGTAATCATCTATAAAATATAATTTCCTCCAATATATATTAAACTAGAACCTCTATATAATGTCATGGGGATTTAGAACTTTCACAAGACATTTCTCTCATAACTATACCAAAAATACTGTTTCATAGAGCCTGTATATTTGCTAAGTAAAACTCCTCCTCTTCTCCCTACGAAACATTGAAAAAATGAGAATGGGGCAGACTGCTAATAAATAGTATAAAGTGTTAAAAATTCTCTTCCCATAGTTATCTTGTAAAATGTTGATAAAAAATTATTCTACAGAAGGCGGACAGGCCATTCTCATTAATCAAATGTTTCTGATTAACACCAAACATATATTTCTTGATAGTAATAATTAGTAAAATCCTAATTAATTACTTATCCTAAGATGCTTTTAAGTTTCAAATTAAATTTTATCTGCCTCTTCTTCCAAATATTTACCCTCTATAATTAAGTGGCTCTTTGGTGCAATCTTTGCTGTACTAGACAAGATTATATAAAATCCTATTTAGACTATCTTAAAAGATCTTTTCTGTGTAGCTTAATATTTATAAACTTCAACAGACTGAATGTTCAGGAAATGACTCTTCACTTTTTTTCCGTTGGCAAAAAGGCAAAACTAAAGCTCTCTGAAAATAAAATAAAAGCATATATGTTTTGAACTAACCATTAACAACAGTTCTGTGTTACAGCTTTGTACATTACTGTACACAATTAAAAACTAAATTTTAACAAGTAGCTTCTTGTAAGAGAAAAGCTCATGATCAACCTCTATAAGTGAATATATCAGTCTTACCTTTTGGATCATTATGAGTCAACAGCTGTATGTCAAACTGTTTAGCAAATGCAGTCAAATCGGGTGGCATCACACAGCAGGAGGCAAGATTAACTTGGTTACTATTTGGTTTTACC
This sequence comes from Diceros bicornis minor, assembly GCF_020826845.1. Taxonomy (NCBI): domain Eukaryota; kingdom Metazoa; phylum Chordata; class Mammalia; order Perissodactyla; family Rhinocerotidae; genus Diceros; species Diceros bicornis. The sequence continues at coordinate 29,939,798 of NC_080743.1, forward strand.
TAGAAGTGAAAATAAAATCATGACATCTCCACTAAATTAAGTAACACAAAAAGTAGAAAGCAATAAAAGGACTCAATTTTAGAACATATGAAATATCACATTCTACAGTGCTTAAAGCTTATAAAATAGTTTTACATGAATATATTTATTAATATATGCTTTTCTAACTCATGTTAGTGGTAACAAGGAAAGGAAAAATCACTCTAGGAGGGGGAAAAAGCCAATCTAGTACCACATTATTAAAAAGTCTCCTGCTAGAACCTGCAATCTAAAACTAGATTGCTAGAACCTGCAAACATGATTGTCAGTGTGATGGTTCCAGCTAGGGAGAGAATATGTCTTAAGGTACAGGATCAATACAAATGATAAGTACATTTAATGTCAAAGTATAAAATATGGTTATTAATCAGACACATTTTGAAAAAGAGAAGAATTAGGTAATTTCTAATAGCTGCCCTGGTTAATTTATAGGTACATTCCAGATCACCCAAGTCATTCCAGCAGGATTGTAGCCATATTCTGGCTATCACCAAGTCAAAGGGAGAAGGGACAACACTTTCTCTAGGGTCTTTCTGTCCATAAAAAACTGAAACCTCTGAAAAGCAGAAGGCTGGGGATGAACTAAAAGGAATGAATAAAAATACAGAGAGTAAAGGTAAAATACTAGTAAGCAACTTCCCTAATAATTTTGTAGGTTATTAGGCCAGAGAGTGGGGGGCGACTCATTTAGAACACCTACTCCATATTAAATTGTATGAACTAAGAGTCTTGTACATCTTTAAATAACTGTCACCAAAATACTTGTTATATATGATATTCCTTTACTTAGGAAATTAGAACTATGGCCTAATAACCTAAAGAAAAATCAATGTTTTTTATCACATAAGTAAAACTGAAGGAAACAGCCTGAATTCATTTAGCTATGACTGCTTCAATACACATTTTCTAGTGTTTTTGTCACTCATTTTAAATGAGATTAAGTTCCGGGCCGGCCCCGTGGCTTAGCGGTTAAATGCGCGTGCTCCGCTACCGGCGGCCCGGATTTGGATCCCGGCGTGCACCGACGCACCGCTTCTCCGGCCATGCTGAGGCCGCGTCCCACATACAGCAACTAGAAGGATGTGCAACTGTGATATACAACTATCTACTGGGCTTTGGGGGAAAAAAAGGAGGAGGATTGGCAATAGATGTTAGCTCAGAGCCGGTCTTCCTCAGCAAAAAGAGGAGGATTAGCAATGGATGTTAGCTCAGGGCTGATCTTTCTCACAAAAAAAAAAAAAAAGAGATTAAGTTCAATTACACATATATTTGGGGGGAAAAAGATCCAGTGCTTTAGATTAAGCTGGCCTCAAAACTCCCACATTTGGAAGAGTCACCCACAGTGAGTGTCCACTGTGTACATGATGCTCAACAGTGTGCAGCAAAGACTAACAGGTTCCTCCCGGAGACCTCGTGATCTAGCCATCCTTTACCTGTGCCCACTGATACAGCTGTTCCAACTGTGTTTTGTCTAGATCAGAGGTACCTATAGCAACAATCTTTTTGCTCTGAACTAAGTTTTCTAATTCTTCCCAGTAAGGCTGCAAATGCTCCAAGGAAAGATTAACTCCATCTTCAATAGGAGGTGAAGCAATGATCACAGAATCCAGCTGCGCAACTCCAAGGACCGAACAGGCTGATGTGCAGGAAAACACAAAGAGGATAAACGTTTGTTACATGATAAAGACAAATATTTCTACTTCAAGGATCCCACTGAATTCTGTCCATACCGTTCACAAGTTTTCTATATAACAGATTTCACTCAGTTTCATAATTTATCTGTCATTTAGAACATTTCCATCTTTTAAAAAAGCATAAGTACCCATTCATCTACTTGCTTTGTGTGGCAGACAAACGACTCCTGCCTCCTTGCTGGGGAACTCACAGCTGCTACATGCTCTTCCTCCTTGTTTCCTAGGCCCCAGGAGTTTTGGGGAGCTTCCTTATCTTCAGAAAATTTTCTTCTCCTGTTCTATTAGTATCTTATATGGATGATCGTTAAGAATTCTGACCTAATATTTTGTAATTGGTAGTCACAGCAACGAATAAGCTTGAGACTTTGAAAAACTGAATTTATGGTCTTAATCTATGTTTGTAAAGGTAGATAATTTCTTAGTTTCTATAAAAATAATTTAAGGTTTATTTTTAATGATTCGAGTTCACTCCACAGTTATATTAAAGAGCTAATTACTTAAGTGTTCACCATATATAAATACTGGAAGAATATTTTAAAAGAAAAAGTACTGAATAACTGTAATACCACAGTAACCTAACCAAGTGCTGAAAATAGATAAAAATGCTTGTTTTTTGTTGTTGTTTTGGTACTTCATCTGTAGTACTAAGAGGGTTTAGAATATGATTAAGAAGAATTTCTATCTCCAAACATATAGTGAACATTTCATTATGTTACATCTTTTACACTCCTCTTACATATCAAAATATGACCTTACGTAAGTCAATACGATTCTACAGAACCCTGAAGAGATTAGGCTAGAACTTTAAAAGGTAAAATTGGAATGAGCTCATTTTCTTTTTTACCTGGACCTGAACACAAGATATAACTAATACACCCACACTAAGTTAAAGTCCACTATGAAGATAAAAAGTTACAGTTTTGCTTACCCATGTCAACTGCATTTCTAGTTGATGATGAAGAGTTTGATCCTACAATGAACAGTTTTGCTGGGTAACAGAGAAAAAAAAACTAATTACCACATTTGGGTAACATTCTACTATATAGTATTAACACTGCTAACAATACTAAGATGACAGATAATCCTGAATGAATTATTTTTCCTTTCCTAGTAACATTATTTTATATTTTTCATTTTAAGACATTAAAGTCTATGTCTATTCTATTTTTTAAATTATATGCTAGTTCCCAACAAATATCTGTTTGTCAAAACAAAAAAGAAAATATTAATTTCCCATTTATTAGAAGGTAGGTCAGATAAATACAGAAACTTTAATTCATAAAAATATACATTTTGAGTAATTTAACATTAATGGAGCATATTGTATACTTTCTCCAATAAACTAAAATCTAGATAAAGACCAAATTAAAATTACTTGTAATGAAGATAAAATTGGAAAAAAAACCCTAACAATCCCACCTTCCTAATATAATCATTTCATTTTTAGACATTAGCTTCTAGTTCTTGATCATATGAAGCAGAATATAACAATTTTTCTACTTCTATTTGGTTTGCCTTTATATAATAAATATATTTTTTTACATCTCTATACAGTATTTAGTTACCTTAAAAACTTTTTTGTCATAATAGTAACGTATTCATTCTAGAAATGAAGAAAACCTTCAAGAGTAGAAAGACTAAAAACAATTGCCAATAGTCTCATCACCGAAAGCAATTACTGTTTAGATTTTTTTGTACTCTGTATTTTTAATGAGTAATTTTACATACGCATTTTTAACAGTTGAACACTGTTCGGTAATTTTGATAGGGTATAATTTACTAAATGAGTTCCTGCTTTTTGAACATTTAGGTTAGTTCCAGTTTTTTTGTTATCACATATAATGCTGAAATAAATATCTTGGTAACTTTTTGTTCAACTTTATGCTGAAGCATTTCCCAAGTACAGATTGTCAGAGATGTGATTATGAGTCAAAGGATATGATCTTTTTTGTGAGTCTTGTTCTATTTTATTTACCTACTACATTAAAAATTTGTACCAGTTCACCAGACCACTAAAAGTTAGGAGTTGCTCTCCTAACAATATAGGATGCTATTAAAAAAATATATGTTTTTGTTAATTTAGTAGGTACAATATATACCTGCCCAGCACCACGTTAATTGGCATTTCTTTGGTTACCAGGAAAGCTGAGTAGTTTTCTATATTTCTAAGATTGAGGCTTTGGCTTGATTTCAACTCAACTTTATATGTATATATTTACTTTATGTAAACTCACTGTTCAAAAATCTAAATTTACTCAATAGACAAATAGGTGGCGTAGTAGGAGAGCAAGAAAAGAGAAAATCAGAAAGGGGAATGGAGAGAAACAGGGCTAATGAAATATCCTTATGTAAAGTGCCTGGTGTTCAACATATACAAGTTTTCCTTGTACAACATTTCTTATATTTGTCCTTTCCTTTCTACTACTAGGTAATCTTCCTAAAACATTGCTTTCCTCATGTTACTTCTCTGTCTTCACCACTCTGGTCCAATCTCACCTTCCATAATTGTACTCTATGAAAACCCTCCCCAGCACTCTCCCTCTGCCGTGAATTCATGCCACTTGAAATGCTCTCCTTTCTGAAAGATGAGGCATTTTTAGATAGGTCAAAAGAGGAAAGCTCTTCATACGGGGGGAATTTTGATGCTTATCCAAAATCTCAAGCTGTCCAGGAACTGAGGACAACTTGTAAGAGCTCCAAGATGGACCAACACCATGAAGAACTGTAGTCAACCACTGAGGAAGTGTTGCTTTTACTTCCTTTCCAACACAAATAGCAATGAGAAATTAACAGAAAGAAATGGGTTTTGGAGTCAGGCACACCTAGATGGATTCATGGTTCAACCACGTCCTGGCTGTATGACAACTTTCAAGTTATCTAATGTCACTTGTGCAATGGGGATAAGAAATCTTACAGAACTGTTTTGGGAATTATATGAAGAAATATAACTATACCAAGTGCCAAGTACAGAGTCTGTACAAAGCAAGACTCAACAAATGGTAGTTATTATTAGTAGAGTCAAAAGACAGTACCCTATCTCATCTTACATGTTCACTCCAATAATAATAAAATAACAACCACAACAAAACCACAGATAGTAATAAGTAGTAGTTACCTAGCACTTACTTTGTGCCAAGCACCTTGCTAAGTGCTTCTTTTACTTCATCTAACTTACAAACAAGCCTGTGAAACAGGTTCAGCCCCATTTTATAGATGAGGAAACAGCTCAGAGAGGTTAAATAGCTTGTTAGCTCAAGATTATACCAGTCAGTAATCTGCACACCCGAGAATTTCAATCTAGTTAAGCTCCAGCTTCTGATGACTATGCTATGCTGACTGTAAGACGAGGGCAAGAACAGCTCATCTTTTCATTCCTTGAGCTTAGCACAGTCTCTGGAAAGTAGGAGCCACTCAATACGTTTGTTGATGGGTATAATATGTATTTTATTTCTCTTCCTGCAACTTGTTGCCCAGACTTCTTTCTACACTCCCAGGTGACCTCAGCCGTTGCTTAGCAGTGGCAACACCAGGAAGGGAGGGCTCACGCTTGCTTTGGGTAGACATTGCTCTTAATTCTTTCCATTTCCTCCACCTTAATCTTCCTACTGCTCTGAAGTCTGACACATAAATTAATGAGAACATCATGAAGAAAAGCAAGGTGAAGTTCTATTCTGACTCCACTGAGGTAGCCAACACTGACCTCCTAGAACTCCCTCTTAGAGTTAACATTTAAATAATGTTAAAAAAGAATTTTTGTATTTCCTGTACTTAATGACTGAGTCACTCATTACCAGAAGCAAAAAAAGGCTATTCTCATACCTGACAAAACCTCACTATCACTTCCACTGTATAACAAATGAATTGTAAACGCTGGACTTTACCAGAAACTTTCATTTCTTCTCTTTCATCGGGATTTATCTTTTCTACTGCATGAGACACACTACATTCCAAGACGTCTGGAAACTCCTATAATAAACATATGATATTTACAATAAATATGAAATTAACATTTCTGATTATATGTTTAATATATATATAATGTATATTCTGGTATATATTTCCTATTGTCCATAATCCCCTTTATAAGTAGAGAACCCATAAGACAACAGGGTTCTCTACCTGAGGTCTGCATGGGCTTCATAAGGTTTGTAAAGCCCTGAAATAAAAGTAAAATGCGGTGTGTGTGTGTGTGTACAGATTTTCGGAAAAAATGTCTCATTTTGATCAGATACTCAGAGAGATGCATGATCAAAAACAAACAAACAGGGCCAGCCCAGTGGCGCAGCGGTTAACTGCCAGCACTCCACTTCGGCGGCCCGGGGTTCGCAAGTTTGGATCCTGGGTGCGCACCGAGGCACCGCTTATCAAGTCATGCTGTGGCAGCGTCCCATATAAAGTAGAGGAAGGTGGGACCAGATGTTAGCCCAGGGCCAATCGTCCTCAACAAAAAGAGGAGGGTTGGCATTGGATGTTAGCTCAGGGCTAATATTCCACACACACACACACACACACACACACACACACACAAATAAATAAATAAATAAATAAATAAATGGAGTGGTATGTGAGGAGTTAGAACCACCAGCACAGTAAATAATTTTACTAAGAAAAGAAACCAATGAAAAATAATAAATATTATCTATCCTGGATAATGACATGTTAAAAACTTTCTACATTAAACATTTTAAGACAAAAATGTTTTTTTTTCTGAGTGCAATAAAAAAAAGTAAAGGCTGTTCCAATTCATTATAATGAATGATGTATAAGGAAAATGATAAAATGTTAGTACATATAAATCAGAACCACATTAACTCACATTTACATGATTAAAACAAAGTAAACAGCGAGGCCTTTCCCATGGTTCTTGAGCACATTAAATGCCGGGCACATATCAGGGCTCAGGAAGTGTTTACAAGTCATACATAGAGTGAACGGTCATTTCAGAGAGATGGACACCGATCGAAGACATTAATCAATGCCTCCCTAGCAGCTATAGAGTTATAAACCTGCAGTATGCTCAGGGGAACAAGTATTTCCAGCACACATCCTCTTCCATACTTTTAAAGTAGTCTATGTAATTTGTTATGAGCCTTTGGCTGACTTGGATTCCAAAGAGTGGTTTACAGACAGTGTTTTGTATATTAACATTTATGGTAATAGCCACATACTGACATTTAATGAAACACAGTTCCTTACTGTTTCATCAGAAACTGACATTTAAAAAATTACTTCTAGTGATGATGTTATTTGGGTAATAGTCTGCCAAAGCTATCTACCAACCAAAACTGTTTGATAGTCATTCCTCTACTAGGCCAAATATAAACTGGAACAAAACACATTGTGAGGAAACTATGGCAGGGCTTGAGCACAGAGAATCCTAGCATCTTGTCTAGTTGAGAGTTGGCTACAGAGTCGGATTTTCTGTTTTATGCTTAGGCCTACTGGGTCAGACTGCCATTTCAGCAAATCAGCCACAGGGAGGTCATTATTTGCCTATTTGACTTCCCTGTCAAAACTGAGGACATTAATTTCCTGCTTATTTCACTTCCCTTTGACCTACATGATTTCTTTATTCACATTTTACTCACCCTGACCAAATCCGGGCTGATTTGGGAACTCCACTCATTCAAGGTCTTTTGGATACAATCTCGAAGCTGCAAAACGAATGCATTTTGAAACTGTTAATCAAACTCTATATACTTTTCTGTAGTACTTCTACAATAAGAATGTATTAGTTTGATAAGTAGGAAAAAGAAGATAGCAACAGGAAATACCACACAAACCAAAATTTTAACTCTATAAGGTTTTTGTTTCCTTCACAAAGATAAATTTAGACCTGTTTTTGTCCTACTCTTAATTCTCAAATGTTCTTGACCTAAAGCAGTAATCTAATTATTTTAAAAGTGTTTTTTGTACCAATGAAAACTTAAGTAAACTTTTGAGACATAAAAGCATTTATAAAGAAACAAAAAAAATTCTCAAGAATAGGGTTTATAAATGGAGGAACCTGGATTCTGGCACAGGCAGCCTGACTAGAATTAACATTAACCACTATGCTATATTCCTCAAAGATAAACAAATGATTCTCTACGCGTGGCCAGAGCACCGCCTACATCAGATTCACCTGTGGTGTTTATTAAAAATTCAAATTCCTGAGCCTCATCCTAGAGCTGCTGGATCACTCTCTAAGGACAACAGAACTTGCATTTTAACAAGCATCCTAAGTAATCTACATGTACTCTAAAGTCTAAGAACCACCTCAGCCATATCTTGGCAGAAGTCAGCTTGCATAATGTCAGTCCATAAGTCATTTCCTAACACTTAGGTACACCTCCAACCTGTCTTCAATGTTTTCTTATATAAACAAACAAAAAAAATTTTTTACACTAACATTATAATATGTTGTAAATTCATTAAAGTGTTTATTAATCTTTTATCTTTTATGTCAGTGTATTTCAGACTTATTTGATTGTGGTCCAAAGTAAGATTTACACTCACATAGTGAGTGAGGACCTACATACCTGTAATGGAACAAAAATTCACAAAACAATATTATACTCACTACATGCCAGGCACTCTGAAGGCCTCTATTCTATTAATTAGAAAAAATATGCTGCTGCATGACTCACTAAACTGATTTATGACCACTAATGGGCCAACACCAGCAGTGTGAAAACACTGCCTCATAAATATCCAAGGGCACAGTGCTTTGCATTGCAGGCAATCAATGAAAAAATAAATGCGTAACTAGACGCAACTCCCTGAATTGCAAAAGCACTTTCCTAATAGCAACAACAGAAACTAAATTTCTGAACTCACTATCTGATCTATGATTGCTTATGACAAAGACTGATACAAGCACTTTACTGCTTACGTCTTACTACAGATAATTACAAGGGACAACTGGTTTATCAATTTAAGAGCTCAGAGTGACCTATGTTAAAATTTACAATCCACAACAATAATTTATGTGCTATACACGATAACCACATGAATTCAATTTACAAGGTCTATATCTTTATGGAAAGTATATTTATAATCAAATTTAAGTCAGTAGATAAAAATTAGCTGATAACCATTCAAGACAGAATCACAAAACAATATTCTTTTTTGTGTGTGTGAGGAAGATGGGCCCTGGGCTAACATCCGTGCCCATCTTCCTCCACTTTATACGGGATGCCACCAAAGCATGCTTGACAAGCAGTGCGTTGGTGCGCACCCTGGATCCAAACCCCGGGCTGCCGCAGCGGAGCGTGCGCACTTAACCGCTACGCCACCGGGCCGGCCCCACAAAACAATATTCTTTTAAAAATTAGTAAAAGTTGAAGCTGCAGGACCAACTAGAAATTAACAACTCTATCAGAAGTGCTTTGGTTCAAATCATGGGAGAATGTTTAGAAAATTTCCTCTGGAAAGGTGGCTCATTTGCATACTTGAGGCTTTCCTAATGAATTCCTCAATTCAGGAAGATAAGCATATTTTCAGAGGATTCACTCCTTTCTTGAGACACCATTTAATTAATCTTGGATTCTGCAAAATGTCAGGACAAATCATAGAACAGTCCAATGTTTCAATAACATGAGAAATTCATTGATTCTATCACAAACCTAGTGATTCTTAATCTTTTATACATTACCTATATCGACTGAACATTAACCTTGTACTTTTTTGTTCTCTGTTCTACTCATTCTTATCACATATACACTTTATCACTGAAGATAAGTATCATCATCATTTAGTGTAGCATTAGATCTGGAGTTGTGTAAGAGTACCACGTGATTCAACTGGTCAAATACCCTTACAACAAAGAACTGGGCAAAACAGTCCTATAATGTCCCATTTAAAAACAAGATTTGATTTCATAAAATTCTAGTGAAACAAAATCTGGGCAGAGATCATAGAATTAGAGGAAAAAAACATTACAACTAGAAGAGACCTTTTAGGAAATTTAATTGAACTCTCTACTCAATGTGTAAATTTTCTCAAAAATGAGTAGTTTATTCAGTTTCTTTATTCAACCAGGTTAAACTATTTCAAGTAACATATCCCTAATTTGGAGCTCTGGTTGTTACAATGTTCTTCTTTACAAAGAAACAAAACATGCCTCTCCTGGGGCCCGCCTGGTGGCATAATGGTTAAGTGCGCACCCAATGAATCGGCAGCCCGCGGTTTGCAGGCCCAGATCCCACTGCGGACCTTACACACCCTTTATCAAGTCATGCTGTGGTGGTGTCCCATATAAAGTAGAGGAAGATGGGCACAGATGTTAGCCCAGGGCCAATCTTTTTCAGCAAAAAAGAGGAGGAGCGGCAACAGATGTTAGGGGCTAATCTTCCTCAAAAAAAAAAAAAAAAAAAGAAATGCCTCTCCCATTCTACCTAAGCTGTCATGTTTTCTCTACAATACGCTGCCATATCTTCAAGTTTTCCTGAAATGTTTTCTAGTTTTAGTTTTGTCCCTCATATGCAGCACCCAAAGTAAAACATGCAAACTAGAATCCTTTGAATAATGTTTTTCAAATGTGGGGTGTGACTCACCGCATTAAGAAATCAAATTTTTAATACTTAGAATAGAAAAAATCAGAATACACAGTATAAAGTCAAGGTTAATATCTTTTCATGAAACCTGTCTGTGTGGGTGTGTGAACAAACTGTGAACTGGATTGCAAGGTAAAATGCATTTCTTACTGGGTGGGCCATCAAAAGACTTTGAAAAGCACTACTAGAGTGTGTCATAGTGAGATAACAGAAAATTTCACCCAATATTATCAACATACATGCAAAATGCTGTATTGAACCACCAGCCCTCGAGGAAATTAAAGGTCTAGTACTAAACACCGAAATACTTAACTTTGGGAGAAACAGTCCAAGTGGGGGTGGTTTAAACAAAACAAGACATACAAACTGAGTTGGAACCTGAACACAGAATATGGTAAGGATTCTGATTTCCTTAAGGCTACGACCAAGAGTTCTCATCTCACAGCGGTGCTCCCTCCCAACACCAGGCCTGGGTACAGGTCCAGTGCATACTCAAAGGGATGCCATGTGCTGCTACACAGCATATCACCGACATCTTCTATAAAAGAGCAGAAACTCCCTAGGAATATACAGCAGGTGACATCATCATATGACATAGTTTAGGAAAGTTTCTCCTTTTAATCAAGATTTATTTTATCTTTCTGACTGAACCAGATGATAAGGGAGATAAATGCCTGTACGCTCTTTTCATATATTAAGTATTTTAATCATCAAAACCTGATGAAGATATTATCTAACTTTAAATTTACATAAATAGACTCGCAAAAGTAACTTTTCCAAAGTCACAGAGCTCCCAAATTCAGGATTTGTTTTATTATTATTTCTTAATACTAAAATCGTCCCATACCATCAAGATGCCTCAGCGATTAATTGTGCAAAGTGAATGACTGACTCACACATACACTTGATCACTGAAGATAAGTATCATCATCTAGTGCAGCATTAAGGAATGACCAGCTATGTAACAAATATGTACCAAGTGGATAATTCCAGATTTATCCCTGCCGCTTCAAACCAGTGATTAGTCTTTAGGGAAATAAACTGAGGCAGATTCATCTTCGGCAAGAAAAATATATACCTTATTCCATAGCTGAACTGGGTTTAGTCATTTGCTTCACAGCAATAAACTACTGTCAACATGCTAACAACTGGGATTATAACTACTACTTCATCTGAATCCTTGAAAAGCTAATCTCTAAATTATTTCTGTACCTGGACACCGTGGGGGGAAGGGAGAGGGACAGGGCGATGTACCGGCCTTCTCTACTCCCTGCCAGAGAGGGGGATCCAAAACGTTCGCGAGTTTGGCCATCAGCCGTGAGCACTGACGGAGGCGTCACTCGGTGTGAGTTGCGCCTGCCAAGGTTTTTCAGACGCGTTGCCCCCCGCAGCAGGGCTGGATGCGACGGCGCGCGGACAGCGGCCCCAGGCTCCTCCCGCGGGCCGAGCCCAGGCGCGCGCCTCTCCCGGCGCCCGAGCCCGACCAGCCGCCCGGCCCGGCCCCGCGGCCTGCCTGCGAGCCCCGCGTCTCCGCGGACGCCGCTCGGCCACCCTCACCTCCTCGCTGTGCGTGGACGGGCACTTCTTCCGCAGGCGGCCCCAGTTCAGCAGGTTCCCGGTCTGCAGGTGCAGGGTGCGGGCCCGCGCCAGGAGCGCCCCGGCCGCGCGGCTGTCGGTGCCCATGGCAGCGGCCGACGGCGGGGGCCCGGCGGGGAAGGAGGCCGCCCCGCAGGACGCGGGGCCCGAGGCTGGAAAACTGAGCGCGAGGCTGCCCGCCCCGCGCTGCGGGACCTCGGCCGGCGCTCGGGCCCGAGGGAGGCCGGGGGCGGCGGAGCGGCGGCCCGGGAAGGACGCGCTGGTGGCTGCGGCTCCCGCGACTGCGGCCGCCGCGGGAGAGCGGACACCCAACTGAGGGAGCCGCTTCCTGGAAGACAATGACTAAGCAGAAATCGCGGCGGAGAAAGTGCTTCGTAACCGTTACTCGTCCCGCGGCGGGGCCGGGCGGGGCGGGGCGGCGAGCGGGCCGCGGGTAACTGGCCCTCGGCCTGCGGCGGGCGTGGCGCCGGGCGGCGGGAGGGCGCGCGGCTGAGAGAGCGCGGGGCGCGCGAGGCGAGGCGGAGCGGGGCGGGCAGCGCGGGGCCCGGCGCTTCGCAGGGCGCCCCCTGCCGGTCAGAGGGCGGCGCGCCGGCCGCACCTCCTCCACCTTCTGCCGCCAACTGCGCTCGCGGCACCGCCTCCCAGCCAATGGGCGGTCACGCTGGTGATTTCCTTACACACCTCTTTAAAAAGACAGCGAAAGTGTCTACCAAGGCTTTGAAGGACTAGCTGGTTATAGCTTTCAGAACCAGGTGTTAAGGCACAAGCGCCCCTTCTTTTTCTCCATTGCTTTACTACCCTCTTAGTTCATTTCCGTTCTCAAGGACTTTCCCTGGAACTGCTCATTTTTCTACGTATCCTTTAATTAAGGTCTTTTGATTTACACTATTTGCGGGGCAGTGTTTGAAGTCAAAGAATAAGGCTTAATCTTTGCCCTTGAAAAACTTAAACTCTAGTTCCGGAGACAAAGTCCAAGCATATGAAACAGTAAGCGATAATATAAGAATATCGTAGGGCGGTTTCCAGAGGAGTTCAGATGAAAGAGAACACTTAAACCGGGGAGATTGGGGAAGACTTGATCACCCATTCCCTTAGAGGTGTTGTGATTCTTTACTCCTATTAAATTTCATATATGGTAGACTTGATATGAACCTCAAATTGAACATTTATCGAGCTTTCCTCAAGAGACGTTTCACTTTTCTTGAAAGTAATCAGGTATAATAAAAGGCAAAACGCTGTTGAATAGAGATGAATTCCAGTTGGCAAGAGTTAGAGGAGGGGTGGAAAAGAAGATCCTTCTCGTAGGAAGTTAGAAACTGAGCCTAGTCTTGAGTAAATATTTGTTGGCTGAATGAAGGTGAGTAAGAATTCATTGAAGAGAAGGGTAATCCCAGATGCAGGAACAAACATGGGCTATTATAATTAATGTGAACATTTGATTCTTATGCTGAATTTGCTATGGCATGATTTCTTGACTTTTTGTACATTCTCTAATACTATGCATATAATACTTGATTAAAGCTTAGAGGTTACACCTCCTAAGCTGTTAGACCTGCCTCCTTGCTGCGAATTTGTATAGCATATTGGTCACTGACATAAACCTGCATGGCTTGCAAACCTAACTTTACCAGGTTCTGGCTTTTTTTTTTTTTTTTTGAGGAAAATCAGCCCTGTGCTAACATCTGCCCATCCTCCTCTTTTTTTTGCTAAGGAAGACTGGCCCTGGGCTAACATCCGTGCCCATCTTCCTCCACTTTATGTGGGACACCACCACAGCGTGGCTTGCCAAGCGGTGCGTGTCAGTGCATGCCCGGGATCCCAGCCGGCGAACTCCGGGCTGCGCAGCGGAGTGGACGCACTCAACCGCTTGTACCACCCGGCCTGCCCCTTGGCTTTTTTAACTTAGACAGGTCACTTAGTCTCTCTGTGTTTTGCTTTCTCCAATCTGGGAAAATGATGGGTCTCTCTGTGTTTCATTTTCTCCAATCTGGGCAGATGATGGTTTAAACCATATGAAATTGCTGATAATTGACCACTTTTGATCTACAGAAATGGCTCATTCCCATGGTTCCACCTGATACAGTACTACGTTGGGTACGTGTGAGGAATTAACAAGAGAAGGAAAGCCCTTAGTACAGTACTTGGCTCATAGTAAATGCTCAGTGAGAGCTGTTGTCAATGCCTCTGCTCTTTCCGCCTTATCTAGTTCTCACAACTTTGGCGAATTCATGACATGAATTCACAGCAGCGTTGTGATATGTTTGTAAAATTTACACATGTAAAGTCATTTACTCTTCACAGCAACTCAGATAAGCAACTTGTTGAAAATCTCACTATTAATCAGTGTTGGACCCCCAATCAAAACCTAGCCCTTCATCTTCAAACTCCTTACTCTTCCATACTATGATTTACTTTATGACACAAAAAGTGTATTTACTGAGGTGATTTTAATTCTTGAATGTGTGTGTGCATAATGTATATGCTTTTTGTGCTAGTACAGCTTTATTTTACTATATGTTATACTTAATGATACCCTTGCCATGGCACCATAGTTTTGGGAGAGGGAAACTTAATCTCTAGATTTATTTGGTGACCAAAAAAAAAGAATGCACAATCAGAAGAACTTTATTGTATACTATTATTTTGAGTGAGTATTTTTTCTCCTCTCTAGGGAAGAGGAGTAATATTGCTAACATTTCCATCTTTGGGAATAGTATAAACTTTGGTTTTAGATGTTTTAAAATTCTTCTGCAAATGTTTGTAAATACAAAAAGTTGCTAACATCAACGGCTGTTTTTTTTCATTCTCCTTTTCCTTTCCAGGATCTGATACTACTGTCTATGCCCTCCTTTAAAAATCTCTGCCCTTGCTTGGCTTGTAATACACTGTACCAGAGTTTCTTCAACATATTTGATCACAGAACACTTAAAAAAATTATAATGTACTGTTGGAAGCCCATTGGGAGCTCTTGAGCTGTAAGTGTTTAGATTAAAGCAGCCAGCAAAAATGGTCTCATGGATGAATTAATTGTTGCAGGAAGTGATCACATTTTTATTCATAATCTATTTTTACTTTATATAAGAACAAACAAAATTTGAGAAGGGACCACCTGGTGCATTTGATTCTTAATAAGGTAAAATGGCTTTAAATTCTCAAATTTTGGGTTAATTCCTGAAATTAGTGTAGTTGCTATGTTTGTGTTACCATATTCAGGAGTCACTAATTGGGTCATGGCCACTCTAGAAGTGAGGGTTTTTAAAAGAAGTTCTCTAGGATTTTTCTAAAACTCAAATTCTTTAGAAGTAATACAGTTGTCACTGTATTTGTCATACAATTTGGAGGAACAGATCTGTGGTTTAAAATAGAACATGAGCAAGTGCAGAGGAATGGAAACACCCACAGCATTTTCTGAAGAGAGGAATGGGAGGTATGTGGCTTGAGCAAGGGTACCCCTTAAAGGTGAAGGGAATGAAAGTGTGATTAATGGAGGTTCATTATCATCAAGCTGAGCCTTTTGGGTTTGGTTTAAGAAGCCTCGACCTTGAGTAAAGCAGAGTCTTGACTCTAACAATAAATAAGAAGGGCTGGCCCCGTGGCTTAGTGGTTAAGTGCGTGCGCTCCGCTGCTGGCGGCCAGGGTTCGGATCCCGGGCACGCACCTACGTACTGCTTCTCCGGCCATGCTGAGGCTGCGTCCCACATACAGCAACTAGAAGGATGTACAACTATGACACACAACTATCTACTTGGGCTTTGGGGGAAAAAATAAATAAAATTATAAAAAAAAAACAATAAATAAGAAAAACAATCTATGCTTAAGAATATTTTCTCAAGGGTCTAATACTTGTCAGGTGCTAGGCTAAGCATCACAAATTCACAGTGAGCAAAGTGAGACTTTGTCCCTGTTATCATGTAATTTACCATCCAGTGCAGGAAGCCAACATTAATCGTATAATTACAAGTAAATGTAAAATTCTATTGTGGTTGTAGGAGAAGGGGTACAAATATAAGTCTGAAAATGGTATGTAAAATTGTCGTGGGGGGTCGCTCAGTGCCAAGAGACCAGCGAGAAGACTCCGGTAGTCACCTAGGCATAGGTTGATGAGAACCTGGCTGTGGTGAATGAAGGCTGTGAAGATGCATCGAACAGAATACGTGTGCCTTGTTTTGCCCTAGTTAATGGAAAGGAGAGAGATCAGGTTATCATGGTGGGGTTAGAAAAACTGATAAGAGTTACTTAGAGCAACCAAAATAGAAAATAGGGTGGGGAGAAAAGTCAGGGAGCCAAAATGCAGCAATTAGCCTCTTCATGTTATTTTTCCATATTGATAAGAGCAGAGCAAAATTGATGAAATCCTAGTACAGTCTACCCCTCATTTATCATATCCAGTTTTTAGGTGCGTGCAGTGGGCTGAAGTCACTTTATGATAATTATTTATTACTTAGCATATTGAGGATTACAGTAGCCCCCCGTTATTCAGGGGAATAAGTTCAAAGATCCCCAGTGGATGCCTGAAACTGTGGATAGTACTGAACCCTATGTATGCTATGTTTTCTCCTATACATACATAGCTATGATAAAGTTTAATTTATAAATTAGGCACAGTAAGAGATTAACAACAACAATTAATAATAAATAGGACAATTATAACAATATACTGTAATAAAAGTAGATCTTAGCAACCTCAGGTCAATAGTAGATCTTAGCAACCTCAGATCAACCGTAGATCTTAGCAACCTCAGCATACGATTTTTCTTTCCTTATTAAGTTAAGAACGTTCACCTTTTCATTTAAAGGAAGCAATTTCATTTAATGGCTTCTCTTTGCCAACATCACTTCTCTTGCACTTTGGGGCCATTATTAAGTAATATAAAGGTTACTTGAACACAAGTGCTGCGATACCAAGACAGTTGATCTGATAACCCAGACAGCTACTAAGTAATGGGCCGGTAGTGTATACAGTGTGCATAAGCTGGACAAACGGATGATTCACGTCCTGGGCTGGACAGGGAAGATGGGAGAGTTCATCACACCACTCAGAACGGCAGCCCAATTTAAAACTTATGAATTGTTTGTTTCTGGAATTTTCTACTTAATATTTTTGGACCACCATTGACCTCGGGTGACTGAAACCTCAGAAAGCGAAACTGAGGATAAGGGGGGGCTACTGTATAGGATGTATCCAAAGGAGTGATCTATTTGTTCATATAGACAGTGTTCCTGTTAGCACAAATCAAGTGCCTGGCACGTGGTAGGTGCTCAATAAATATTTGTTGAATGAATGAATGAATGAGTGCTATTTCTGATGGTTTGTTTCAGAGTTGGGGTGAAGGTCCACATATTGGTTATTCTCTGAGGTCACAATCATCCAGATTAATCATCCTCACTTAGCTGCTGCTAAACTATTGCTGCAGCAGCTGGAGCCCAGGGGGAGAAAAGGACCCAAGCAATCCCCTCTTCCCCATCCTCCAACCCTGGCCTCACCTCCTCCTGCCATGTTTATCCTGCTGAGGAGTCTAGTCAAAGGGGAAAACAACCCTTTCTAAGAAAGCAGGCAGGATGGGCAATCCCAAATGGGTTGTGCCTGCTAGAAAAAGGGAAGCAGAATCAGCCATTCACAGGTATCAGGCACAGGACCACAAAATCCCTGGAAAATAAAGGGCATGAATAGCATTTATTCAACCATTCAGGACGTCTTACTGAATAGATAATGTGTCATCCAAGGACTGTTCTAAGGGATTTGGACTCGCTCTTCAAGACAGAGATGTTTCTTACTTTTAGTACAGAAGACATATAACAAATAACACTTTGAAATGATTTCCATTAATATTTAAGGCTATGAAGAAAATAAAAGAACATTGTGATGGATGTATGGGAGATTGGCAATCTTGATAGCAACACCTGTAATCTGTTCATTGCTATATCCAGGTGTTGTGCACCTGAGTTGCACCATTAACAGTCTCAACTGTTATGTTTTTCCACTTTGGGGAAGAAAAGGTCTAGGGTTGAGTTACTTCTACCAAGGAGAGTGAGCGGATTTTTAATGAGGCTGTGCAGAGTTATTTTCAGAAGGCAGCACTTCCCTGAGTGTCCCTGTGGCTTTAGGGTAGGCCTGGCTCACCTTCACAAAGCAAGTCCGACCCATTCTCGTGATACCAGACAACTTGCCGAGAATTCTGGGCAGCAGTCTTCTGAAATTCCAATATTTCACCCTGAATAGGGCATAGCACCCATAGACCACCCAGGTAAAATGACCAACCATCTTATGGAAAATCCAACCATGATGTTATCTGAAAATGAGGATTAAATGAAATTCTGGGCTTTGGAGTCATCCAGAACTAGATTTGATTTCCAGTCCTATCTCTTCCCTTTAAGGTATGGACTCTGGAGCCAGACTGCCTGGGCTGGAATGTCCGTTCTACCACTTAGTGGCCATTTGACCTTGACCAAGTTACTTAACATTCTGTAACTCAGTTTCTTTATCTGTAAAATGGGTCTAAGTATAGTACGTTGCTCATGGTGGTGTTGTGAGAATTAAGTGAGTTAAAACCCATAAAGCTCTTAGAACAGTGCTTGGAACACATTCAATAAATGTTAGTTACATATATGTTTGTGTGTGTTTGACATAAATATGAGTGTACTATTATTTTAGGGAATTTATTTTAAATTTAATTATATATTATTATATAGTATATGTAGGTCAGTACATAGATGTCTACCTCATCCATATTAAAAACAACCTAGTTTTCTATTATATGAATGTACTATAATTTATTTATCCTCAGTATCGATCAATGACCAGGTAGGTGGTTTTCAGGTTTTTGCTAGAACAAACAATGTGGCCATAAACATTCTTAGTACTTGCCTCTTTGTACATGGGGGAACATTTTTCTCAGATAGATAACTGGATGTGGAATTGCTGTCCTGAAGAGTGTGTGTGTTTTCTACTTTAGTAGCTACCACGGAACCAGTTTACACCCAAATCTAAATTACGTAAGACTATCTATTTCCTCCCACAATTCCCAACACTGGACATTGTCAGTCTTTTCAGTTTTTGCCAATCTGTTGGGCAATAAATGATATCTCATTATTCCTTGATTACTAGTAAGATTTTTATTGTTTTTTAATGTATTGTGATCATGCTCTACATAATTTTGCATCCTCTTAAAATTAATATTGTATCGTATTTTCCCCATGTTATTATATTGAATTATTTTCTAGTCTGTGTTAACACACAGACAAGACCATCACTAATTCTTGTTATGTTTTTTTGGCCTTAGAACACATTTAATCAAGGCAGCTATCACACATCTATTGATAATATGTAACTTCTTGAGAAAAACAAGCTTTTAGCAAGAGGTGATTTAGACAGTTAAAAAAATCCACAAGCCAAGTTTCTTCTTTCTTGCTTCCTGTTTCTGTAGCAATTCCAATGGAGCATGTTAGACAACATTGCATACCTCTTCAAAAAGCGCTGGGGGCTGCCATCCAATTACTGAGTTGGTGATTTGCCAGTGGGACACAGACCACGTGCCTCACAGCTATAGGAATTCAATGCTACGTTATTTGATAGTGTGCTCTGTGGGGAAAATCTTCAATTGCTACTCAATCCTAAATTTCTTCTGAGGTGTCTTCCTGTGTCGCAGAGCCTGCAAGCTAAACACTGTAATTAATTCTCAGAATCCCTTGCAGTTCTTGTGCTAGGCACAAATTAGATAATATCAATTCCAAATACTAGTTTTAGATTTCAAAATTAGAAGTGCGATGGAAGGCATCTCCCTGCATTTTCAGCTAATGTTTTGCTGCAGCCGTTGTCTGAGGTCCTATCCCCAGCTTTGCAGGTGTCAGGGGAGAGTTATGGCTACTTTCGGATCCCTGGATCCTACCAGTGGCCATACGCTCTCAAACTCAGCAGATTCAGTGGCAACCTCCTAATTGCTCACCCTTCTTATTGTGGCACAGGAGCAGCTCTCCTGGAGGGACCGTTGAGCAGTGTCGTTGTGGGGGTTATTCCTGGGGGCTCAGTCCATGGCTTGCTTGTCCAACCTTCAATTTTGTAAGCACCTAACTTTCTGTATTAAATAACTTCTGCTTAAACAGAATGGTTTCTGTTGACTGCAGTTGAACTCTGAGTGATACCATTTCTGTTCTTATAACCACATTTGAAATGTATCACTGCATTGGAAATGTAATACAAATTTTAGTTTCTCACCTCTGACAAACAAACATCATTCTATAATTTTTAAATATACATTGATACAAGTATTAGCATTTGGGCAAAGTGCTGACTTTAGTTTGCGATTATATGCACAAAATAGCACCCATAAGTATGATAGACATATTTTAAATTTATTTTTGTTTGAAAATATAATAGCAAAGTTCTAGGAAGATTAAAAATAGGGAAAAACCCATAATTCTGATGTGCATTTTTGAGGATTATATTCATAGGTAGATAGGGGAATGATAGATGATAGCTAGCCAGAGAAGCATATAGTAGAATGGTTAGGAGAGGAAGAATGTTGAGTCACACAACCTTAGTTCAAACTTTGGCTCCAACACTTGCCAGCAGCAGGTTTTGGGTAAGTTTCGTATCTTTCTAAGCCTTCGTTTTCTCATCTGTAAAATGGGGATAATCCTAGTACGCACCTCAAACATTTGTTATATAAATAAGGTAATATATGTAAAATTCTTATCTTAAAATTCTCTTAATGTCTGGCATATATAGCTCAATAAGTGTTAGCTGTCCTAGGAACAGATAAATTACTTTTTTTGCATAATTTACTCAGAAAACACAAAACTATTAGGACAAGGATTCCAAAACTTTCTGGCAAGAAAACTGTACTTATTGGTTTCTAGTTTTACTTATTTATATATATTATTTCATAAACTTTATGGTATGTTGGCTGCCTTCCTCAAAGATTCATCCAAAATCCCTGAGGAAATACTAGATGATAGAAGAAATTACCTTCAATTGTGTTCAAAACTTGCTAATACTTGCTAATTCTGTACGTTATAGTTAAAATCTGACTAGTGTTGAGCCAACTTTGGGCTTTCATTAAATTGTGGGATGGTGATTTGGGGACCGGTGGACCTTAGGACCAAGCTTAAGCTGTCAGTGACAGTGGAATGATTCTGTCTTAACTGTTCCTGATGTTCCCAACCCAAGATGAACATGGACTAAAGTCAAAATAATATGTTTGCCATTAAATGACAAATTACCATTGAAAAACTGAAGGGGTTGGGGAAAACCTCGGGGGCTGCTGAGGAATCAGGAGCCCAGGGAGCAGGGGAGCAGGGGCTCGGGCTCGGGCAGTAAGTGGCAGAGGGACCTCAGACAAGCCACGATCTTTCTCTGGTGTCATTTGTGAAGATTCACAAACCTCATTTGTGAAGAGAAGGAACTGGCTTGGATGACACTATTTCCCAATAGCTGGCCCATTGGCCAAAAAGAAGGACTTTTCTGAATAACTGGCAACTGGGAAAGCAAAGTTTTATTATCATAAGAGTTGAAATTCAGAGATAAAATAGGGAACAGTGTTACAATACTTAGAGATATAATGAGAAATTTGTCCGTATTAGAAGATACTGAGTTGAGATACTCACATTCATATTATGGTCTTTTGGATTGTCAAATACAATTGTACAGCAGGAATCAAAGACTGGCTGCTGTGTACAGCCAGGTGGATTATCTTGGTTTAGGCGATGGGGACTGGAAATCCACTTTTTAAGCAAGTCTTCCAGGCATCTCCTAGAGCCACTACAATTTGAGAACCATTGGTCTCGTGTATGTATTTTCTTTGACACATGACCACAGAGACAATTCAATTTGTTAAGGGATCCTAACTATTTTGCCCAGCATTTCTTTTTAAAAAATATTTTCTAATTATAAAAAGAATGTAATTTTATTGCAGAACATTTAGAATATGCAGAAAAGTAGAAAGGAGAAAAATCATTTATACTACTCAAAGTATCTACTTTGTTTTTTTAGACACATTTTTTACATGACTGTTATTCATAGTCTCAACAATTATCTTCCTTTTTTTAACTTAACATCATAGCAAACATTTCCCCATGTTATTAAAACTATTTTAAGCATCACTAGCATTTTTAAACCTGCATTTTTCTTATGACAAAATTAATGCCTATTCATTAGAGAAAAATTAAAATATACAAATGAAAAGGAGAATAAAATCCATAATCCTACCATCCAGAAATCACCACTGTATCATGATGTATCTCTGTCTAGACTTTTTTTGCACATATAATATGTATACTTATTTTTAAAACAAAACATGATCATACTGTTTGAATTGTTTTGTAATCTATTTTTATTTACTGTATTGGGAATATTTTTATGTTAATAAATATTCATATATATATTTTTAGTGACTTAATAGTATAATAGTCCATTGTATGGAGATGGCATAATTGATTTAAATAATCTCATATTGTTAGACTTTTTTTGTGATTATATTGATAATTATCTTTATAGCCAAACCTTTGCATGCTTAACTCTATGTTCCTTTTTTTTATTGTGGTAAAATATACATTACATAAAATTTACCAACTCTATGTTCTTGACAACCCTGGTTAGTATAGTTTCTTTTATCATCTCCATTTGAAAATGGTCTGTTAATTCTTGCTTTTGTCATGTCATACTATATCCTGTTAATGTCCCTTATTGTTGGGTTTAGGACTGTTTCTAGTTTTTTGCTGTTACAAACTACTTTGTGTTGAATATTCTTGTGACATTGTTAGGCAGTCACACTAGTAAGTCTGTAGAATAGTTCTCTAAAAGAAAGATTGCAGGTCAGAGGAATACACATTTTAAATGTTGTCGCATCACTCTCTAAAAGATGAAACCGATTTACAGTCTCAACAGCAGAGTATCGAGAGGCCTGCTTCTGAACATCATCGCCAACACCAGATGTTATCAATTTGTAATCGCCAGTCTGACAGGCCACAAATGATATTTTATTTTTGTTTCAATTTGCATTTTTCCATGTTAATAATGCTGCACTTTTTTTCACTTACTAGTTGGTCATTTGTCCATATTTTGTGAGTAGCCTGTTGATGCCTGCTGTCTTAGACCTTTTGGGCTGCTATAACAAATTACCAAAGACTGGGTGGCTTATAAACAACAGAAATGTGTTTCTTACAGTTCTGGAGGCCGGGAAGTCCAAGATCAAGGCACTGGCAGATTCAGTGTCTGGGGAGGGCCTGCTTCTAGTTCATAGATGGCGCAAGGGGCGAGGGGGCTCTCCAGAGTTCTTTTACAAGGGCAGAGCCCTCATGACCTAATCACTGCCCAAAGGCCTCACCTTCTAATACCATCACATTGAGAATTAGGTTTCATCATATGAATTTGGGGGGTACACAAACATTTAGTCTGTGGCACCTGCCAACATCAAATATTGATTACCTATTTACACATGCCATTAAAGTTAGGCTTTGCCACATGACTTGCTAATAAAATGTGAGCAGAAGATATGGGAGTAAAGGTCTAAAATGTGCTTGGGTGGTGGGGAGTGCTCTGCTAGTCTTCTGCCATCACTGTGAGAAGCACATGCCTTGGCCAGCCTGCTGGCCAAAAGGGTGAGAAACACATGGAACAGACCTGGACCCAACCTGGAGCTTGTGACAAGCCCAGCTAAGCCCAGTGACCGAACGACCTTAGTTGACCTGCATGTTGTTAAGTGACAATAAATGTTATTTTACACCATTGAATTCTGGGCCTGTTTATTATTAATCATTTTTGTGGCAATAGCTAACTGATACAATGCCCTGGCCACTTTTCTACTGCAGTGTTTTATTTTCTCACTGATTTGTAAAAACCAAGGACATAATTGCACTGTTAGTCTTATGTCACATATAGTTTTCCCTTTTTGGCATTTTCTTTTTAGTTTTGGTTACTATGTTTATTGATTTACGGAAGCTTTTTATTTCTTTATAGACAAATCTATATTGTTTTCCTTTATGGCTTCAGCTTTTGGTGTTGTGCTTAGAAAGACCTTTCCACCTTAAGATAACATAAATATCTCCCTCTATTTTCTTCTAGTACTCTTATTGCTCTAGTTTTTACACTAAATCTTTATGCCATTAGGAATTTATTTTGATAAAGAATATGAAATAGGTATCATCAAATTCATCTAATAGGTATCATCTAATTCATGTCGTGTAATTGACATATAACATTATATTAGTTTCGGATGTACAACATAATGATAATAATTTGTATATATTGTGAAACGATCACCACAATAAGTCTAGTTAACATCCGTCACCATACATAGTTACAAATTTTGTTTACTTGTGATGAGGACTTCTAAGATCTACTCTCTTAGCAACTTTCAAATATGCAATACAGTATTATTAACTATAGTCACTGTGCTGTACATTACATCCCCATGACTTATTTATTTATTTATTTATTTTTGAGGAAGATTAGCCCTGAGCTAACATCTGTTGCCAATTCTCCTCTTTTTTGCTGAAGAAGATTGGTCCTGGGCTAACATCTGTACCCATCTTCCTCTACTTTATATGGGATGCCGCCACAGCATGGCTTTGATAAGCCGTGCCTATGTCCGCGGTGGGGATCCGAACCTGCAAACTCCTGCCCAGCGGAGCAGAGCTGGTGAACTTAACTGCTATGCCACTGGACCGGTCCCCCCCCATGACTTATTTATTTTATAACTGGAAGTTTGTATCTTTCAACTCCCTTCATCCATTTCACCCACCTCCCGTGACCCCCCCGCCCCCGCCTCTGTAACCACCTATCTGTTCTCTGCATCTATGAGCTTGGGTTTTTTTTTTTTTTTTTAATTTCACATATAAGTGAGATCGTATGGTATTTGTCTTTCTCTGTCTGCCTTATTTTGCTTAGCATAATATCCTCAAGATCCATCCATGTTGTCTCAAATGGCAAGAGTTCATTCTTTTTTATGGCTGGATAATATTCCATTGTATGTATACCTCATTTTCTTTATGCATTCATCCATTGATGGACACTTAGGTTGTTTCCATATCTTGACTACTATAAATAATGTGCAATGAATATGAAGGTACATAGATCTTTCTGAGTTAGCGTTTTCATTTTCTTCAGATAAATACCCAAAAGTAGAATTGCTGGATCATATGATAGTTCTACTTTTAATTTTTTGAGGAACCTCCATACTGTTTTCCATAGTGGCTGCACCAATTTACACTCCCACCAACAGGGCACAAGTGTTCCCTTTTGTCCACATCCTTGCCAACACTTGTTATTTCTTGTCTTTTTGATAATAATCATCCTCACAGGTTTGAGGTGATATCTCATTGTGGTTTTGCTTGGCATTTCCTTGATGATTAGTGACGTTGAACATCTTTTCATGTACCTGTTGGTCATCTGTATGTCTTCTCTGGAAAAATGTCTGTTCAGATCTTCTGCCCATTTTTTAATTGGATTCTTTATTTTTTGCTATGGAGTTGTATGAGTTCTTTATATATTTTGGATATTAATCCCTTATTAGATGTATGATTTGTAAATATCTTCTCCCACTTATTAGGTTATTGTTTCATTTTTTTGGTGGTTTCCTTTGCTGTGCGGAAGATCTTTAGTTTCATATAGTCCCACTTGTTTATTTTTGCTTTTGTTGCCTTTGCTTTTGGAGTCAGATCCAAAAACTCATCACCAAGGCTGATGTCAAGGAGCTTACCGCCTATGTTTTCTTTTGGGAGTTTTATGGTTTTAGGTCTTACATTCAAGTCTTTAATCCATTTTGAGTTAATTTTTGTGTATGGTGTAAGATAGTGGTCCAGTTTCATTCTTTGGCATGTGGCTTTCCAGTTTCCCTAAAACCATTTATTGAAGAGACTGCCCTTTCCCCATTATATATTCTTGGCTCCTTTGTTGTAAAGTAATTGATCATATAGGCGTGGGTTTATTTCTGGACTCTCTATTCTATTCCCCTGATCTTTGTGTCTATTTTTATGCCAATACCATACTGTTTTAATTACTATAGCTTGGGTCTGTTTCTAGTCTTTCACTTCTCTTCCATTGATCTGTCTTCTATCCAGTGGCACACTATCATGTTATTTTATTTTATTTCATTTATTTTAATCTCACAGTGCGATTTAATTTATCTTGATAAAACTATGCTATACCATTTGAGGATCCACACATAGGTGTTAAAAGTGCAAAGTAAAGGAAGGAAATGGTGGTCACAAAATTTAGTGGTGTGGTCACTTCTGAGAGTGAGGGTGGGGTTGTGAACTGGGAGGTGCACACAGCTGGCTTCTGGGGTGCTGCCAACATTTTATTTCCTGACCTGGGGGAAGTTACATAGGGATTCATCTTATGATAATTCTTTAAGCTGCACCAATATGTTTTACTTACTGTTTTTGTAAAGACGATATGTCTCACAATTTAAGAATGTTTTCAGAAGTTCTTACTGTACTCAGAGTTCAAGCACGTGTGTAGAGAGGATTTTAAAAATATCCAGAGGAGTGGATCTTTATACTTGGAAAGTTTGGGTATCATCGGTATAAAAATTATTTTGGAATAGTTCAGAGTTCACAGAAGCAGAAGGTTCATGAGGATGGTTGTTCAAAACCTCCAAACCTTCTCTTCCATAATACAATCAGACTTTCAGGTCAGGCGCCCAAATGTCCCTCTTGTCCCTCCTTCCCACTCTTCCCAGTGCCCACATTCCGATTTAGGTAGGCACTGCTTTGAGCCTGGCTCCTCTCCCACTCCTGCCTGGCCTCAGTACCTTTCTCTGGTCTGTTCTGGCCATCATTACTACCCAATTGAAATGCTGTGAGTATGGCCAACTGTTAAGCAGTGGAACTATCATTACTGAGTGTTCCTCACACACAGCTTCTGATCCAGAAAGTTCCCTTATCAACCGCTTCCAGTGAGTCTCACTGCCTGTTGGGTAAAGTCCAGATGCTCTATGGCCAGCACTCCTGGCTCCGGTCTGCCTTCTGCCTCACACCTCTGACTTCCTACTCACACCCTACATATGAGGCAGCTGGACTTTGTGCTTTTCCTCCTCTGTGCCACATTTTCCAGCCTCTGTGACTTTGCTGTCACATCTCAACATCCCAAACAGCCCTATCTTCAAGGCCTACATCACATGCTCTCTTCTTCACAAAGCCACCCTTGCCTCTGTTCTGTTCTGCTCCTCTCATGCCCTCGTTCTCCTCTCCCCTGGGATGTGATTGGTTAGCAGTCTGTCTGATTATCCTCCGACTCCCACCGCTCTGATACTCAATGTCCTTTTCTGCTCAGAGTCTCTCCAAGATTGCCCATGACCTCCATGATAAACAAGGGTTAAGGCCCTCAGACCCCCTCCAGTCCTGTCTTAGGTCCCTCCCATGTGGGAAGCCTCTGCTCCAACCAGAATCTCCTCTGCGTCTTGAAGCACTTGGTGGTACCCGTGCCATGCATCAGTCCATTCTCTCCCTCCATCCTAGCTGCCCTCTTCTTCATTGGCTTGTTGAAACTCAGCTTGTCTTTTTACACTAAGTTTGGATGGCACCTCTTCTCCATGAAATGTTTCCTCATTACTCTGGTTAAACTTTCGATTTCCTACCTCTGAACTTTTGTTTTAACATTTAATTTCTGTTCACATTTATCACATATGTCCTTAAATTCTCATTTTTGTACTTGCCTATCTAGCCAATTAATTATCAGCGCCTGGAGCTGATGTGCTATTTCTTAGACTTCTTCTACTTTTACTTTTTACTTTTGAGTGTTGTGTCTCAGTGCCATAGGTTACTTGGTGAAGACATGTTGTTTGAAATGCTAACCATGTACCTAATTCAATTCTGAGTAATTACAGGTTTCCCTGGGTTAGGCAACTGTACGTTGACCTTCTTCATATCTTACTTTTCTTGCTTGCAAAATGGTGATAATTTGTTCCATAAAAGAATGGATGGGACAAAGCTAAATTGGACATATGCTCTATACTTTTCAATGTCGTGTAGTTTTTTTTATTATTTAAAATAAATTTACTTCCCAATTCAGATATAACAGAGGAAGCCTGTTTCTCGGGTGTGGCTGCATTCCCCAGCTGACTTGTGGTAAAGGCTGATAGGGTTTGGATTCTAGATAGCTTAGGGAAAAAGGAAACACCAACACACAATTTCAGTAAATTCTACTTATTAAAGCTCTCGGAGCAGAGGGCTAAAATGAGCCCTGTACACACAGGGAAAACAAGAGGTGTCTTTTCCTTTAGAAGTTAGAGCCGAGGCATGAACCCACCCTGTGCTGTATGTGCCATCAGACCCCTCTACCCACTCCCCTGCTGGACATCACCGTTGGAGGGCCCACCAGCACCTCCAACTCTTGACAGCTAAAGCTGGCTCCTTACTTCCCCTCCTAAACTGTTCTATGTCTCACTTGGAGCACCACCTTCCAGCAGTTCCCCAGGAACCATAGAAGCCAGGAGAGCCCGCCTGTCCACTTTATTGCTTCCACCCCCCATGCTGATTTTCCTTCTGAAAACCAGCATTGTTTTCCATCCCTCCTCTTCGTCCCCTCCATTCAACCACTGCAGAAGCCTCCTATGCTGTGGATTTCCACAGTGCCACCTCGGTGATCTTTCTAAATTGCAAATGAGCATCTCTTGCCTCTATTTAAAACTGTTTCTGTTCTCTCTGAGCAAGATGCCACTCTCTCCCGTCTGCCTGGTGACAAACTCATCCTTGGAAACCCTGCATACATGTCTTTTCTTTTGGGGCTTTTTTTTTGTGTTTTTGCGAGGAAAGATTTGCCCTGAGCTAACATCTGTTGCCAATCTTCCTCTTTTTTTTTTTTTTTTTTTTTTACTCCCCAAAGCCCCAGTGCATAGTTGTATATCCAAGTTGTAAGTCCTTCTAGTTCTTCTATGTGAGCCATCACCACAGCATGACAACTGACAGACGGGTGGTGTGGTTCTGTGACTGGGAAATGAACCCAGGCTGCTGAAGCGGTGAGAGCACGGAACTTTAACCACTAGGCCATCAGGGCTGGCTCTCTTCCAGAGCATTTTTTTTTTTTTTTAAGATTCGCCCTGAGTTAACATCTGTCACCAATCTTCCTCTTTTTGCTTAAGGAAGATTCACCCTGAGCTAACATCTGTGGCCAGTCTTCCTTTATTTTGTATGTGGGTCACCACCACAGCATGGCTGATGAATAGTGTAGGTCTGCACCCAGGGACGGAAACCAGGCCGCTGCAGCGGAGCGCACCAAACTTAACCACTAGGCCACCAGGCTGGCCCCTCTTCCAGGCCATTTTTGATTCTTCTAGTGAATCAGTCTCTCCCCTTCCCTCTGTGAAGCTATCCCGCAGGTCCACAACTGAAGTCTCATACTCGCTCTAGTTAGGGGTTCCAGTATGTCTTCTGTACTAGACCGTGAGTGCCAGGATGGCAGAGTGTCTTACTTGTTTTTTTATTGCCGCACCCAGCATGCTGCCCAGTACCTAATAACAGATGCTCAATTAATGTCTGTTGACTTGACCATGCAAATAAGTCATCACATGCTGGTGATCCAGCAGAAAGGTGGAATATATTGTCTTCTCATTTAAGTAGGCATCTTGGAGCCCCCAAACAGCTGGTAGCCACCACACGACTTTGCTCTCCCCTGTCCCTCTGTGCACTTGACAGGGCAATCTTCCTCCTCTCGTGCTTTATCTACTTGCCATCAGCCACCCCCTCCACGTCAGTAAGGGTCTTTTCCCTACCGTCTGCATGGTGTGGTGGAAGGGTCACCAAATTTGGAATAAGTAGACCTAGAAACTCATCCTGGCTCTTCTAGCAACTGGTTCTATGACCCTGGACAACTCAAGTATTATTTCTCAGCCTCAGATTTTCCTTCTGTACAGTGGCAGGGGCAGTGGGTTAGACTACAATTAGTGGTTTTAGAAGTGCTCAGGGGTAGGGGGGCAACAGCTGTAATTGGGGCCTGAATCCTGCCTTCAGCCAGAGCAGTGCTCTCTTGGGGTGTTTCATTTGTTTACAGATCTTAGTAATATTTAGTTTGAACAGAGCTTCCTTAGTCAAAACTTGTTTGAAAATCCCTGGCTTAGATGAATTTTAACATCCCTTTCCTCCTGTTATCTCAGGAACCACAGTTCCTCATTTGTTAATAAGCAAAAGGCTTTGCTGGTCTTCTGAAAAGGATTATTAACTGCTGGGAAGATCTCGCCCCCTTTAGTTTTCCTAAAATTGAAATCTAATCGTAGGTCCAGCTGGTTCTCCTAACTGACTTGACTTGTACAGTCCTGGTTTGTTTGTATTTTTATTGTCTTTCCTGCTTTTGCTCTCAGTTCGTGCTGAGATTTGCTGGCTGATTATAAAACACAGCTCTGTAATGAGGTCATCTGGGAGATATGCTTGCTGCTCTAAGGGATCAGAGGCAGGCCCAGACTTGTTTTCTGAGTTGATTGAGAAGAGAACCACTGGGCATTGGCAAGATTCATTTTAACACTTGCCATTTAAAAAGCATTTGTTAAAAAAAAAAAAATTAGGATGCAAACTAAAATTCAGTGCATTTGAGTATACAAGAAAAAAAGGCATTTGTTGGGTACCTACCACGTGGACGGTGCTGTGCTGGGGGTGGTGGGGGAAGGAAAAACCGAAGATTACACCGTGTCTTCTCTTAGGGACCCTACAGATCAGAAATCTTCCAAGAAATGATTCAATTAACCTAAAATTTTGAGGTTCATAAATGTTTGTTTCCTACTAAAAATAAAAAGAAGTTGTGAGTCATTTTGACCTTGTTGGTATAACCTTCAAAGATGACTCCAGTACAGACTTGCTCTTTGTGATCTCAACCTGAATTCTTTGTAGTTTGTACGTTAATGGTTCAATAGAGAGAAGGCACATTTCAAATTCTGTAATAACTGTTACTTAGTGACTGACTTACTGTTTCTTTTATTTTTTAAAATGAAGCAACCTCACCAAAGAAAGCATGGACTTTTGCCTCCATGTCTTTCCATGTGCTGTCCCTCAATCTGGAACATTCTTCTCCTTGTCCTTGTATCCTCTTACTATGGTTAACTGATTCGTTAAGTCTCTAGAGCGTGACGTCCTTTGGGAAGCCCCCTAAGTCTGGGTTATGCACCCCTCTTGTGTCCTCCTAAAACATCTTGTACTTACGCTTGCTGTAGAGAGCACTTATATTTTATTGTGTCAGTCTGTTTCATTATCACTACAGTCTGTAATACTAATTTATACATAGGACTTACTGGGTGCTGACCATAAACACACTAACATATATGAATTCACATAATCCCCTCATTGCTATGAGGTAGGTACTGTTATCATTACCACTGTATACATGGGGAAACTAAGATACACGGGGTTAAGTGACTTGCCTAGGGTCACATAGCCAGCACACGGCAGAGCTGGATTCTAATCCAGACAGTCTAGCTCCAGAGTCTATACTCTTAAGTGTGATGCCTTTCCAAACCCAGGACAGTCTTGCTCACAGGTGTATCCCAGGGCCCAGCAATTAGAAGACATTAAGGCATACTTGTCGGAAGAGTGCATGCATAAATAAAACTAAATGTAACCCAGCCAAATCTGCCCACAGCCCACCTTCCAACCCTATACCCATGGAGGTACATGTCTGATGAATAGACGCATATTTGTTGTGTATATTTTAATTTACATGAAGTGGCACAACCTCCTTTTTCACTCATTACTTCACTAACATCCTTTCATGTAAGTTGTATGTATCATCATTATCTAGATTATTGCCTTCAATGATGTATAGAGTTGCATTGTTTGAGTGTACTATAATCTGTTTAATTATTTCTCTATTCTGGGAAATTTGCATTGTTGCCAAATGACCCTGTAATGAAGGCCATTGAAAATTTATCTGTGTTCACTTGTTTGATGTTTTCTTAGGATAAATCCATAGAAGAGGATTTGTTGGGTCAAAGCGTAAAACATTTTAAAGACTTTGGATACATATCACTATATTGTCCTTCAGAAATGCTGTTTGCTGTGCTTTTATTCAGTTCAGGGACATCAAAGGATTTTTGTGTGCCTAGCTGACTGTTTTGTTTACCGACTTCTGTGATAAAATATTTGATGCTCTAGATTTCTCATTGTGTTTCTTTGGTAGTGACTTCCAAATTGATGTCTAAGGGCCTTCATTATTGTTTGTGTTATTATTTGGAAACAAATACTCATTTATACGAAGGGAAGGAAATCTGCACTAAATCCTTTGTTAAAGCAACGAAACATCGTTTTTTGTAATAAGAATAATCCACCTTGATTCTATTTGTAAATGCCAATATTAGCATTAAAGATGTCTTTGTAGAAAAAAAAAGAGTGGATGAAGCATGACCCTCACCTCCAGGAACTTCCTGCATAGTAGCCTGGTCGTGGAGAGCCAAAATATGAGGTCAGAGTCAGAGATTTCAGGAGAGGCACAGACCCAGGGCCAAGAGTCTGAGGAGGAGGGAGAGACTCCTTCTATCTGGGAGCTGGGGGCTGACTGTGTGAGCTCAACATTCTCCCACAGGGAGCCAGAGTCTCAGCCAGACAGTGACCCCTTCTCTGGGTGTGTCAGGACAACCCGGAATGTGTCTTGTTCTGCATTTTGAATTAGTCACCCAGATGACCTCAATTTTAAGAGAAATATTATGTATTTGATTTGTAGAAGTCTAGTAAAGACAAAACCAAAAATTGTCTCTCAATGCCAGAGAGTGAAGAAATTAGACTTGCAGAACCATCTGCACAGCGGCATTTCCAAAGCGCAAAGAAAGAGCCACTTTCTTTTTAAAAGGATTTTGAGTCTAAAGAGCTTATGTAGAGGAAGCTATTGTGAGCCACCCCAGTTCACAATGCCGTGGGAATACGGGGAGCAGAATGTCAGCAGAGGTTAGCGGAGGAGAACGACATGGGGGGACACATCCCTGGCTGCCCTGCAGCTCCTTCATCCCGAGTGCTAGCGGACCAGGCATTTATAAGAGCTGCTAAAATTAACAGGGGTTTCAACAGCACTCATTCATACATGTTCAGATAGGCATTAATTTTTGTGGGTGTGTGAGGAAGATCAGCCCTGAGCTAACATCTGTGCTAATCCTCCTCTTTTTTTGCTGAGGAAGACTGGCTCTGAGCTAACATCTATGTTATTGCCAATCCTCCTCCTTTTTTTTTCCCCAAAGCCCCACTAGATAGTTGTATGTCATAGCTGCACATCCTTCTAGTTGCTGCATGTGGAACGCGGCCTCAGCGTGGCCGGAGAAGCGGTGCGTCCGTGTGCACCCGGGATCCGAACCCGGGCCGCCAGTAGCAGAGCGCGCGCACTTAACGGCTAAGCCACGGGGATGGCCCCAGATAAGCGTTAATTTATAGGTCAGATATATTACAGCAGGGATGTGAGAAAATTTTGCTCTGACAAAGACTGTGCTTGGTCTTGGCCCTGCTTCTTGAACACGCTGGACTCCTTCCCGGCGCGTGGGTTCCTTGCCTCTTCTCCTTCCCCTGGGCCCCTCCAAATCAGTTCCCTTTTCCATTGACTCTTCCCAAGTAACTCCACTGCTGGCTAATCTCCTGATTTTTGGAAATACTACAACATTTTGTAATTTGTTGTAAATGGGAAAGGTAGTACTATATGATACCCCCTCACATCAGGTTCTGAGGTTTAAGACCTGCTTCTGCCAATTTCTTGAGCTTGCCACTTAACCTCTCTGAGCCTTCACACTAATAGCAGTTCCTGCAGTGTGGGGTTATTACGAGGATGAACTGAGGAGATAAATGTAAAGTGGTTGGCAAGTGCCAAGCATGCACACATACTCATGGACCTATCCCGTACAACAGGGCCCCAGAAGCCTCCCTTTGTCTGTAGGTCCTTTCTGGTCCTGGTGGTGTTCCACAAGTGACTTTGGGGTTGGAGGTGGTCTTGTCACCCACCACATACGGTAGACACAGACACAGGGAAGACAGAGACTGAAGCTACTAATCTAGTGTCTATGTCCCTCGTAACAGGGAGGCTCCCTTCTGGGCTACAGAATGGAATGTGCTAGAGCAGCTTAATCTCTGGCTTATTTGTTAACCAAGTCAGGGAGAGTTTGGCTGAGGACCCTAAACTACATTTGGGGAGTTAGTCTTCATTTACCCTATTGCCTGCCTCATCTTGATCCTTTGGTTTTTTTTTAAATGCAAGAAACTGAAGCCAACCCAAACAGAAGAAAGGGGTTTACTGGCCCAGAGCTAGCAGAGGCCCCTGGGGACCCACTTCTCCGTTCCAGGTGCCATCCATTATCAGGCATCCTGAAGGTGCTCCCAACTTCCTGGAACTTAGTCATGGACAAAGCAGGCTGCAGGGATTTTTCACGAGATTAAAAAGTAACCATTCTCAAGGTCCCACTCTGAGTAAACAAAAGCTCACTGGGGCAGAAGCACCACAAGCTCACAGTTAGTTGCTTGAATTTGGCAGCCTGATCTCAGGGCTGTGCTGCTAGGGCAGAAAGAAACAGCAGACCTGAGCCATGTGGATTCCTGGGTTTTGGATCTGCCACTATGGGCAGGAACAGGCTTGTCTTTGCATGGAGATTTTCATTTTTACAATTCTGAGTTCTCAGTTGTTTAATCAAAAGTAGCTGGAACTGTGGGGTGGTAAGTGGGGTGGCATGAAAAGACCTGAGTTCTGGGCTGTGGGTTCAGGATCTGGTCCTGACCATGACTCATGGGGAAATTCTTTTAAAAACATAAGTGCCATTGCTCTGTGCCAGACATTTCCAGGCTGTTAATAGTTGCTACCATTTGCTAAGCACTTACTCTGCGCTAGGCAGGCACTGCGCTGTGTGTTTGACAGGTGTTGTTTCATTTAATTCTCATAACAACCCTGCAAGGTAGGCCTTCGTGGTAGGCATTACGTCCCCACTGTGCAGATTCGAAACAGAGATGCAGAGAGGTTGGTAACTGGCCCAAAGTCAAATCATTAGAAAGGGGCAGAATTGAGACTTGGACCCAGATCTGATGGATGCCCAAGCCTGTGCATTTCACAGAATCGAGGGAAAATATCAACAAACTCTTTCCTTCCCCCCAGCTCAGTAAAATCAATGGGAACAGATGTGCTTCCCCTTCCTTGTAACATAGCCTCCCATCTCCAGCATCTTGGAAAGGGGGCGTAGATTTGCCTCCAGAGTTGCCTCAGAGAGGGAGGCTCAGGCTGGTGACAGAGCCCAGCACTGTGGGGCCAGTTATTGCCTGGTCTTGGTAGAAATGAGGTCCAGGTAAAACCTGTACTGTGGGAAATGGGGTGGAGGAGGGGCGTGCGTCCTTCCTCTCAAGGGAAAGGTACCAATCCAGTCTAGATTTGCTTGTTTGTAAAAAGCACCCACTACACGGGCCTTGGTGACATTTTTGCCCTGTGACCCAGACTGTGAATGTCCGCTGCAAGGAGAGTTGTTTTAGGTGGGAGGATTCGGGTTGGGCTGTATTCCGGGCTGAGGTCAAAGTTGGATGGAGCCCAACCGATGTGCTTTTCAGATGGGCCAGCTTCTCTCCTGCCCCCATCCCAGGATCTTAGCCAGCACCTGACCCAGCCTTTACTTCACAGGCCCCAGGGCAGACAGAACTGAGAAGGGATTTGCCCAAAGTTTCAGTGGCTTGGAGTAGAGTCAGAACCAGAACTCCAGTCCCTGTGCTCTTTCCTCTGCCCTGCTAGGCCTTGTAACTCCTGCTTGTTCCTGGTAAATGGTCACATTGAGAGCCTTGAATGGGAGGTCTGCAGGCCCAGTTACCTCTGTTGGCATTTAACTCCTTTTATGTTGAATTTTCTCTTCTAGGAAGAGACATTTTAGTAAGCGCAGCCATTTACTGGAGTTTTGCCACCATCTTTCCCTTAGGAGCTGTGAGGAGCTTACAGGTGAGCCAGGGAGAACGCAGCGGGCCTGACTTGAGGATGCCTGAAGGGTTAGGCCAGGCTAGCAGGTTACTCATTCAGCAAATGTTTACGGAGCCTTATGCCCAGAACTGGAGGCTACTGCGGTCATACTATCAACCCTGCCAGCAAAAGAGCTACCAGTCTAGTGGGGGCCATCCATTCAGGCGAGGATGACTCAAGGTGTTCCAGGAGCAGAGCTGATGGTGATGGTATCTCACTCAGTGCGGGGCTCAGGGAGGACTCTCAGCAGCTGGGAACTGAAGAATGAGTGAAGGTGTGGGTGAAGGTTCCAGGTTAGAGAGAGGTGACACTTTGGGGGCCACACCTAGGTTAGTGCCTGGAGCAAGAGCTGGAAGAGGGGAGAGATGAGGCCTGAGAGGAAGGCAGGGGCCAGGCCTTGTGACTCTCGATGAAGACATTGGAGGTTTACATGAGAGCAGTGGGGCGTGAGACCTTGGTTCCATCTCTTGCTTGCAACCCAAACATGTGTGAGAAAGAAACCTTTTGAACCCTGTGGTAACTGCCCACAAAAGAAGGTGTTTTCCTAAGAGCTCTGGAGGCAGAAGAAGTCAGGACCTCTGTGCCAGGGATAATAACTAACCCTGGCGTTCCATGCTGGCCACCAAACCAGCTTTTGCCCTTGGACATGGTTTGGTTCTAGATATTGGGGCCGGGGAAGCTCCCATGCATCCCACAGCTCTGTGCTTTATGCCCTGCTGTGGACCACAACACACACTAGACAAGGTTATGGTGGGCTTGTGCTGCCACCAGCCATGCTGCAGAGGAGGGCCAAATTTGGCTTGAAAGCCAAGTGCCATATCCTGTGTACTTTTTTTGGTTTGTTTTTATTTTTCTAAATGGGACTATCTTTGTATGTTACTATTATGAAAGTAATATATGTTCATTATTTAAAAAAAAGTAACATCTCAGAAGTGTATACAATTGCAGTGGAATTTTCTGCCTCCTGTCATAATCCCATTTTCCCAAGGAAACTGTTATCCTTCCAGAATTTAAAAGAAATGTGTATATATATATGTATAGACATTTTCTGTTGCATTATCCCAAGTAAAAACAGGATCTCAGGCCCCTCAAAGTGTCCTCCAGTTCTTTCTGGAAGTCCCCAATAGGGTACCTCTCATGTGTCCATAAACCTGTCTGTCGTTTGTGGCTCCACGTGGCAACTTCTCTGTTCCCCTTCTCCCATGCTTCTTGTGTATTCGCTGCACAGAGAAGCTTGGAGAAGTTCACAGAAGCCAAACACCAGAGCCCAGGCTGTGGGTGTTGTCTCCAGATGTTTCCAAAGTTTCTAATCCTTGAATGGCAGAGTTGGGGTATTGAGTTTCAGGCAGAGGTGGGAAAAGGGCAATTTGCTCATCATGTGCCAACCACTCTTTGCCATCAGATGCCCCAAGGCTGCTCTGCTTAGAGCCTGAGTCTCAAGACACCTCTACTGAATGGTCCCATCAGTTTCTAAAGCCTCCTCTAAGGGACTCAAATTCAGTCTAGGCATCAAGTGGAAGAGGAGAAGCTCTTCTCACTCATTGTTCTTCCCCACTTCTTTTTTTTCTGGGGAGGAAGATTAGCCCTGACCTAAGATCCGTGGCCAATAATCCTCTTTTTGCTGAGGAAGACTGGCCCTGGGCTAACATCCGTGCCCATCTTCCTCTAGTTTATATGGGACGCCACCACAGCATGGCTTGATAAGCAGTGCACAGGTCCTTGCCCGGGATCTGAACCTGCGAACCCCAGGCTGCCAAAGCGGAGCACGCGAACTTAACCGCTATGCCACTGGGCTGGCCTCCTTTTCCCTTTTTTTTTTTGCCTCTGCCCACCCTCACAAATAAATGTCTCTTCTCTTCTGTCCTTTGTCTTCAAAGAGTTTATATTAATTTGTAGAAGCTCTTTATATATTATCACTATTAATCTTTTTATTTATGCTGAAAATATTTGTATCAGTTTATCTTTAACATCGTTAGTCTTATCCTTTGTTCTTAAGAAGTTTCAAAATTTATTTAGTCAAATCTGCCCAATTTTTCCCTTACTTCTTCTGTGTTTTCTATTCTGCTTATAAAGGACTCTTCCGCCCCAAGATTATAAAAATATTTTTTCTAGTAATGTAGGAGTTGTATATTTATGTTAAATGCTTCCATCTGTCTGGAATTTGTTCTTGTGAATGTCATGTGGTAAGTGGAATTTCTTTAAAATACCCCATAGAGTTGGATGTAGAAGCTAAAAGCTAAGAGAAGAGACAGAGGGAGTGACTCAGCTGGCTGTTGGATGCCCTGCACAGGGGGAGCATGTTTGCTGAAAACAGAGGACTGTGCTCTTGGCCAGCTTGGAGTTCCATCTGCTTCCTGCTGAGAATGGCTCTAAAACCTTGTGTCTTTAGAGCCAGCCTTTCCCATGTCATTTTAGTTCAGGCTTCAGAGGTTCCAAGGGAGGTGTTCCAGGCTGCATTTTGTTGCATGTGGCAGCAAGCTGAAGAATCACTGTGGACCGTGGGGGTTGAGTTTCAGAGAGGGCCAGGACTCTCCTGTCCACAAGGCCCAGCCCCACCCTGGTGGGGTGGGCAAGGA
Organism: Diceros bicornis minor; assembly: GCF_020826845.1. Taxonomy (NCBI): domain Eukaryota; kingdom Metazoa; phylum Chordata; class Mammalia; order Perissodactyla; family Rhinocerotidae; genus Diceros; species Diceros bicornis. The sequence continues at coordinate 29,978,112 of NC_080743.1, forward strand.
ACCATGAGTTCTGGGCTGCTCTAAGACCCACGGCATTGGGCCGGCCCCATGGCCTAGTGGTTAAGTTTGGCACACTCCGCTCTGGCAGTCTGGGTTCAGTTCCTGGGTGCGGACCTATACCACTCATCAGTGGCCGTGCTGTGGCGGCGACCTACATACAAAATAGAGGAAGATTGGCACAGATGTTAGGTGAAGGCGAATCTTCCTCAAGCAAAAAGAGGAAGATTAGCAAGAGATGTTAGCTTAGGGCTAATCTTCCTCAAAAAAGAAAAAAAAAAAGACCCGTGGCATCCTTGATACCTCCTGGCTAACTTCATCAATGATGATGCCTCAGTGCCTGGCACATGTTGGGGCCTCAAAAATATTTATTTGTTGAATTGTTAGAAAGCCATTAGGAGGAAAGTGGGGATGCCCAAGAAGATGATGGTCAAAACAGGAGAACTTTGATGGCAGTTCTGTGTAGGGGAGATGACATCCATCCATTCATTCATCCAGCAAATATTCATTGAGTACCTACTATGTGCCAGGCACTTTTCTAGGGGTGTAGAAGTCCCATTAGAAACGGGGGTCAGGGCCGGCCCTGTGGCTTAGTGGTTAACTGCGCGTTCTCTACCGCTGGCGACCCGGGTTCGGATCCCGGGCGCGCACCGACACACCACTTCTCCGGCCATGCTGAAGCCGCGTCCCACATACAGCAACTAGAAGGATGTGCAGCTATGACATACAACTGTCTACTGGGGCTTTGGGGGGAAAATAAATAAATAAAATCTTTAAAAAAAAAAGAAAAAAAAGAAATGGGGGTCCATGAGGCCAGCACTGAAGACTTAAAATCACATTTATCTTTTCTTCCCCCTTTCACAGAGCTGGATGTTGACATTCTTGAGGTGTTGTACTCATTTGCTTCTGTAGAAAGAAGCTTCAAACAAACCTGGGGTTCATCGAAACATGTGCATTCCTCAGACAGCTGTGTTAAAGTCTTCCTGAAGCGACTGTTATGCCAACCCTTTAGAGTGACTTAGAATCAAAGGTGGCTTTAGAAGGCATTTGGTCATCTACTTCAACTCCTCACTTTATAGATGCAGGAATTGCCCAAGGCCAGTGCAGAGACTTCATGGGAATCAGTCTCCTGACTTCTTATATGGTGTTTTCTGTACCATACTGTGCTGTCCGTATTATAATCTTAAGCTTAGAATTTGGAGTTGGATCTTTTTTGTGAATGAATATTAGGAGTGACTACTTTCTCTTTGCTAAGAACTCTGCCCCTCATAGGGGTGAGTCCTGCCAGCCATATTTCTACCAGGTAACCCTGCTCCATAACTGACTAAATTAGCTGGACCCTTTCAATTCTCATTTTGAGATTTTGGATTGAGTCCTGGAGTTGGGAATTGAGTCATACAAGTTGCCTAAGCTGTAGAGGGAAGGTCTGTAAATTCCCTTACTGAGGTCCTACAAGCTGTCCTCATTCTTAGATGTCATCCTTCTGATAAAACCCTTGTTTTATTGATGCTAATTCATTTGGTTTCTGTTATTTGCAACCAAGGAAGTCTTAACCAAGAATCTTAGAAGCTGAGGACAAAGCACATCAGTTGCTTTTAGATCTGAGCTTTATTTCAGACCTTGATTTAAAAGTCATGGTTCTTTTGATGTAGGTTATTATATCATTAGCATGGCAATGCTGTTAAAACACGAGGGCTCTGTGAAGACTTAGTCTACCTGGAACTATGAAGAGATTGAGCAATCACTGTAAGGGGCTTGTCCTCAAGGAGCTTCTGTTCTATTATGTTCTGTTAAGAGTCTTGACTTGTGTATTGATAATTGTTATATAAGACAGTGTGAAAAAATGCTTGAGTTGAGTGTTCCAGAGGGCAAACTCCTTTTAGAAGCAATCTCAATTTCTTCACTTATAAAGTAAGGATAATCATACCTTCATCGTAATGTGAAGAAGAGTACATTATATTAAATAAAATAAAATGAGATAACATGCGGTGTAAAAAGAGCCAGACTTGGGTTCAAATCCTACTCTGCCTCTCATCAGATGCATGAACTTGGCAGATCACTGAATTTCCCAGAGCTTGAGTGGCCTCATCTAAAAAGTGGGGGTAAGAATAACTACATCGCAGAATTATTTTAAAAGCTTCTGGCTCATCATAGGAACTTGACAAATGTTAGTGTTCCTCTCATAGCTATTATGTCTTTTCAGCCTTCTCTGTTTGCCATGGGTGGGTTGCAGAGTCACAGCCTTTGCCACATGATTATTACAGCTTGGACAGTTGGGATTTATAAACTGGGATGAAAATTTGAGAATGGAAAGGACTCAGCCCAACCGGCTGAAATACGATCTCTGAGAGGAACCAGGCAGGTGCACATAAAGCCTTTTGTATGGCTGTTAAGATGAAGGGTAGCTCAGCTGTGTGTGTGTGTGTGTGTGTGTGTAAATATTGATCTTCTGAAACTCCAAAATTTGGTGTCTGGAAACTCACCGTGTGTTTCTGAGCAGTGTCTCTGAGCTGAGGGCACTTGGGAAGGGTAGAAGTGTGGCAGTGGGGCTCCCTGATCTTTGGTTCTGGCTTTAATGGCATTGGTATAAATGTGCTAGAGGACATCCTAGACCAGTAGGCCACACATAAGCAATGGGTAGAGTTTTTGTTGTAATTTTTGTTTACACGAGGTGGAAATTCTTGACTATAAGACCGAGAAATAGCTGTGTCTTCTGGACAAGGCAGCAAACCCAGGTGTTATAGGTATGGTGTGTTGGAAAGAATATGGGGATTGGGAAGACAGATCTGGGTGAACCCTAACTCTGCTACTTACCAGTTACATGGTCTTGAATTTCTCTGAGCCCCAGGTTAATCCTCTTAATTAAAGTTGGGATAATAACATCTAGAATTAAATGACATGAAATAAATTTCATGTATGTGAAAGCACCTTACATGTGTGTCCTTACTTTTGACAAACTAGCTATAAAATGACACAAACATTGTTTTGAAGACTACTTAAAGGTCTATTTTAATTAAAAGAAACCAATTCCTAGATCTCAAAGTTCTCTTGAGATTTCAGGTATCTTTATCTCAGAACAGAATGGATGACAGCAATGCCCACTGGCTGGGCCAGTTCCAAACTCCTGTCCCCAGGCATCACGGGCAGCAGAGAGACAATCATCATCAGATTGTCCTGACCTCTTAGCCTCTGCACCAAGATGTATAGGTACTTGGCTGGGTCTCACTAAAGCCAACCACTCAACTCCTCAAGGTAATGAGTTGTCATGACTTTTTACTTTAGTTCTTTAGAGTAGAATAGTATCCTTGATGGCCATCTCTTTAAGCTTTAATCATGGTATGGAAAGTCGATTACAAATGATTAACTTTCTAGAAACTCGTTAATTATAAATATTTTTGATGCCTGTGTTGAAACTTACCCTTCAATTAATGATATCAGATTGATGTTCCTTAGATTTTTTATGTATTGACTACATACGCACAACTGTCATTAGATCACACACACACAAATGGTGTTTAGATGTTTATGGCCTAGAAACTGACAGACAAGTTGACATAGAAAATGTAGCTGCTTTAAATAGAATCATCTCCTACTGGCTGTTTACAGCGCCTGAACGTGATTATTTTTCCATTTTCTTCTCAGGTCCTCAATGGCGTCCCGTCAGGTAGTCAATAGTTAATGAGGCTTAGTCTCAGCAAATACCACTCAGGATTCAGTTGGCAAAGGGACAATCTGCTAAGCATAAGCCAAAAAAATTTTCTGGGGAGTGTTCAGGAAACAAATGTCCCAGTTTAGAGTCTGGTGACTTGGTGGCTACAGAGCTGGGCTGTTAGCACTTTAGTTAGTGGGCTGAAAGTGAGGCCCAGCCCACCCAGACAGAGGCCTCTTGCTCATTTCAGACCTGCTCATCTGAGTAGCTGCTACGTGTAGGGAGCCAGAAAAAAGAAGCCCAAGACACGGTTCTTGCCCTCTGAGGTGGTAGAATGTGAAACAAAACGTTACTTTCTGTAATGTTGTGCAAATTTGAGAGAGATGAGACTTTTGCTGTGGAAGAGGAATGAGAATACGGGATGTGTGCTGGGCTCTGAAGGCTCACAGGGCCTGCATCCTGAGGTGCGCATGGATGGTGAGCACCGAAGTGGGGTGAACATCACCTAGCCTTCTGAGCTGTTAGCCAGCATCAGTTGACTTGAGTTTCTTTTCACGCTCAGAATCACCAGGTTGCAAGAAGGCAATTTCTGCAGAAATCCAGCTCAATCGATTAGGCAGTTCCAAGAAATGAGTGGGCAGGCTTGGTTGGAATGTCTTTGTTGCAGCCACCACAAAATATTTATCAATGTATTTATCAACACTGACTGCAGGAAACTAGACCACATTAATCAGGGCGAGTTCTGTTCTCTGAGATGATATAATTGGCATTACAGGGGTAAAAAGCTGACATAGCCTGCACCCAAATTCCCCCTGGGCCTTTGTTAACCAAACAAGCACAGGTTCTGTCTTGTCAGGAGTTCTCGTAGCCCCAAGCAGACTAGACATGGATCTGCTCCAGGCTCCAGCCCCCAGCAGAGCCTGTGTCCTCCAGGAGTCGATTAGTGGACCTGGCCCCCAAGGCTTTCATGCTTTCACAACCAGCACCCTTGTTGTCCTGGGTTTTGGGCTATAAAAGGTCCAAAGCAGAACAGTCCAGGAGCACTCAGGCATGACCTTCCTGGAAGTCTCTCTTAGGATACTGTGTCTTTCAGAAACAACTCTGCACTTTGCGGCCCCTGGGCAACAGAAGGTTACTGGGGGATTATCCAAGGATTAGGGGGCTTTGCTGAGCAAGCATATACAGGGACTTTCTGCCAGAGTGATTTTTCTGAAACAGATCTGATCACGCCACCCCTCTATGTCCACATTTCCTGCAGCTGTATTTGGAAAAGTGTCGCCCAACCATCCTCTATATCAAACTCACCCAGTGAAGGGAGTGGTTATTAAAATGCAGATGCCTGGGTCCACTCCCTGACCTGTTGAATCTAAATTTCTGTGTGCAGGGTTCAGGAACCTACCATGAGAACAAGCTCCCCCACTGATTCCTATGTTCACTAAAGTCTGAGAACCAAAGTACATTACATGATAAAGTCCAAACTGCTTAGCCTGTAGGACAAAGCCCACCAGCATGTGGCTCTGCCCTTCTGCATCTTCTCATCCCCCCCGGAGGCACCTGCCACACCCCACAGCCCCCGCTTGTAGCCAAACTCATGCTCCTCGCAGAACTTACCAGAGCCCTCTCACCCCCACGCTGCTCCCACTGCTCAAAGCACCGTCTCTCCCCTCCCTTCTTACCTCCTTCCCCTTCTTATTCTTCATTCTTCTTAACAATTAGCTCAGTCACCTCTCCTTTGCATTAGGCATGCCTCTTCTACTTACCTCTTAGTGGTGCTCACACTGAATCCTAACCGTTTGGGTCCTTGTCTCTCTCCTCCTTGGACTATGAGCTCCATGAGAATGGGGACTGTGTCTTGTCCCTGGTTGCCCAGTGCATACTATGCTTCCTGGTCCTTCGTAGAGGCTCAGAAATAGTAGGGAATGAATCACGTTCTCAAGTTAGGGGCACCAGAGCCTTGAGTCTACTTAGGTTGAGTACATCTTGTTAATAAAACCAAATAGTGGCAGTGGTAGTTCTTTTTAAATTCTGGTCTCTCAAGGACAACAAAGGGATTAATAAATAAGAAATAAACCCAGGCTATGAGATTAACCATGTATTAGAGATTGGTAGGCATAATACATGCAAAAACTTATCGATGGAGGTACAACCATAGTGTGGCCCTGTCCTAATTGTGCAAAACTGTACTCACGGGGCTGGAGTTAGATGGCGGGGGTGTTAGATGGGTCGGCCACAGCTGGGAGTCAGGGAACCCAGGGCTGAAACTAAGATAGAGGACCAAGACCTCCAAGAAGAAAGGAGTCAGAGGTCTGGGTAAGCATTGGCACTCTGAAGATCAAGTAACGTCACCAGGTCCTGAAGGCAGCAATTAGAGTAGGGCCTCGAATACCATCTTCATCAAGAGCCAGGAGCTGGATGAAGACTGGGCTAAGAATGGTGCAGGGTTTGGAAAAGGCAGGGCTGGCTCTACTCTCCAGGAGCTCTTGGAACAGCGTGGCAGGGCTCCGTGATGAAGTTTCATAATGAAGGCCTTGTTTCAGGTGGTTATCTGAAGGGTAGTTGTGGGGCCTGGGTGTGGTTCATGGGAACATGACACCTAGGGGAGGGTGGGCATCTGGGCACGGTGGTCAGGAATCCCTTGATAAAATCCTTAATAGCCTCTCCTCTCTCTCTCTCTTTTAAAATAAGCAACAGAAATTTATTTTTCGCAGTTTTGGAGGCTAGAAATCTGAGATCAGGGTGTCAGCATGGTCGAGTTCTGGTGAGACCCTCCTCTGGGTTGCATGGTGGGCCTGTGAGTTTACACGTTTGAAACTTTCTTAATGCTTGAGCTGTTTCCTTTTGCAGGTGTCTCGGATATAAGATGGAAGTTCCTAAACACACACCGCCTGCTTTACCCCCACACACCTTTGTCAGCCTTGGCCTGACAGGAGGCTCATGTCCGGCCTCCCCACATTAGCTGAGTCTGTTCCCAGAGCCCCAGGGAGTGTCAGCACCAGAGTGTTTGTTTCAAATGTCTTGCTGCTCGTGCTTCTTTAGCTTTCTTAAATCTTTTTGTCTTTTTATTTCCAGTTTGGCCAGTACCTGCCATTCTTTTCATGCCATGAAAAGGTTGAATGAAATAATATTTCATCATCAGATTTCCCCTGGAACCATGCTGTTGGGGAGTATCGTGAAGGCAAATTGACCCTGTGTCCCCCAGCCTCTGTCCTGGGGCCTGGTGCCCCCTGCTTGGCTATGTGCACGACCTCAGGCATGTGCTCGCCTCCGGGTGGTGTACGGCCATCCCTGGGCTCTCTGCACAGAGTTTCAGCACCTTTTCAAACCCCTTCTCCATCCTACCCTGCTGTCCCAAGGTTGGTTTCTCATTAGTGTTTTAAGCACTGCCACATATCCCATTCCTTCCAGCTCTTCGGTGGTAATTGTAGAAATACTGTGTTTCAAGAAGAGACTTTGACAAGTATATACATGCAGTTTTTGCCTTTGCTTGATACCAGTCTGTTTCTCTACTGTTCTTTTTAATTAAAAGGGAGGAAAGTGTGAGCATGGGCTCAAGACAGGACTAGGGCCGTCAAGACTTGAGCCTGATGCTGGCTCTGGCATTAAGTCTCCTTCTGGCCTTGGCCAAGTTTCTTAAATCTTCCTTTTTTTTTTGCTGGCTCTAATGAAGAGTCTAACCTGTTTCTTGGGGACAAGCTAAATATTGTTAAAGATGCTAATTATCGAAAAAAATCTTCTCAAATATCTTCTCAGCTGCACAGCTGCATCCTTTGGCAAATTCCAAATGTCTTTCTGCAAGGTCCAGGGTCAGATACCCTAGTTTCCCTCTGCCTGAGCACCTTCAGATAGCTGGCCCATTTTTCATGGAAATAGGGATATCAGGCATGGATATTCATTAATTGTAGCTATTTAAAAAAAACCCAAACTCCCAAGCAAATTCAAGTAGAATGTGGTTATGAAAGCCAAGGCCTGTTGCCAAAGAAAGATGTGTGTGCGTGTGTGTGTGTGTGTGTTCTTGCTATAGGCTGTGTGCTGTGTTATATAACATCTGATCCTTGATCCCTGGAGGTTATCTGGTGAGTAGCTGGTTGGATTTGGGGCTAACATGCCTTGGGAGCTCTTTGTAGCCTTGCTGGGAAACTGGATGACTCTGTGGAGTTTCAATCCTGCTGAATAAACAATCTCTTTCTCTGGTCCATTTGACACAGCCCAGCTGGTTTCAGGTCCAGCAATCTTGCTTACTGTGTTTCCTAGAGCAAGTGGTTTGAATGGTGAGTGAGGAGCCACTGCTGAGCTCGCGGCAGCCTATCCTGGCCTTGCAGAAAAGGTTCCGAGTAGTTCTGAGGACATCGGTTCTTCTATGCAGTGGTTTCTAGGCTTGCTCTGTTGAGGAAATTTAACATCCTAAGCAGCTGCTTGAGTTTCTTTGGAAGGAGTGTGTGTATTACTTCCCCTCTGAGCCAGGCTCCTTCTTTGGGGCTGGCCCAGGGCCTGTTGCTGCCAGTGCACAGGGCCTAGGGGACTATTACCACATTCAATTAGTTTAGAAGGACTTATTTTTAGCTGTTGGGTGAATCAAAAATGAAATTTCTATACATCACTTAAGTCAACCAAGGTAGGCTGCTGTAAGCAAGGTACACACTCGTTTGGGCCACCTAATGGTCCGGGAGGGGCGTGCTGCATTGCTGGGCAGTTCTGTTCCACACATACACTCAGGGACCCAGAATCCTTCTATTTTGTGGCTCTGCCATCCTGAGTCCTTGAGGTTATTTCCATGGTTGAAGCTGGGTTACCACAGAACCAAGTTCCAGCCAGCAGAGTGGGGGAAGAGAGCATGGAGGGGGGCTCCTGCTCCGATGTTACACATATCACTTCTGCTGGAGAGAACTTAGTGACAAGGCCACACCCTACTACAAGGCTTGAGGAATGCAGTCCCTCCCTGGGCAACTACACAAGTCATTACTCTGTTATTGTGGAAGAAGAGAATGGATGTAGTGCATAACTAGCAGCCTCCCATATCCTATTCTTTTAAATCCTTCAGATAGTTTATGAGTTCTATATTCAAAGCCTGCCCTCAGGGCTCGCTTCATGGGTGTGAGGGCTGTGAAGTTCTGGATAATCTTTTAACAAGCCCACGTTTTCATTTTGCACTGGGCCCCAAAATTATGTAGCCAGTTCTGCCTGCCATTTCCCAAATTAGCATTTTCATTCCACCCAATGTAATATTTACTGAAAATCCATTTTATAGTAAGGCATCATGAAAGATAATATGAGGGTTGCAAAGGTAAGATTCAATATCAGGGATCTTACAATCCAGTAGAGGGATGAGAGAAGTGGAGTAAATTGTCATTCAATAGAGTTGCCCACACACTGCTGTGAATAGTCACAGGAATGAAAGGTGACCTCTGATGGGTGGTGGTGTTGGCAGGGGGTGGCTGTTGGTGGTGTCAGATATTAGCCCTGGATAGCAAATTTTTTAATGAGCTATTTCAAGCATACAGAAAATACAGAGATTGATGTTATAAATATCTACGTGCCTACCACCTAGCTTCTCAATTCTGTGTTGCCATGCTTGCTTCAGACAGTTTTAAGAAATTTAAATATTTCTTAAACATACAGTTGAGGCTCCTTCGTGTCTCTCCCTGATCTCATTCCCCTCCCTCCCCATCTAGAAGCAATCACTTCCTGAATTCAGTGTTTATAATCCCTATGCATGTCATAGTATTTTTTACTGCATGTACATGTATCTATAAATAATCTTTAGCACTTTTACATGCTTTAAATTTTATAAAAATGGCATCATACTTTATTTATTCATTAATTCAACAAATGTTTTTTGAGTAGCTACTATGGCCAGGCATTATTTTAGGCACTGGGGGAGGGGGCTATGGTGCCCAGCTCCACCGAGCGGGTCATCACCATTGCTGGTGTGCTACAGTCTGTCAAGCAGATCTGCCTGGTCATGTTGGAGACGCTCTCCCGTCTCCAGAAGGGAGAGTCATGCCATTCCATAGCAGCCTACTCCAGCCAACTCTCCAGTCATCTGTGTGGGCTGCCAGATTGGTGCAGCGATGCTGCAGGCTACCCCCACACCACCCATGACCCAGAGGGACCACCTCTAGATGCCTACGTGATTCAAGGACAACACACCACTTCTCCACTCTATCCGGCCAAGCTGAACCAGCTGGCAAGACAACACTCTCACTTTGCCATGATGCATGGTGGGACCAGATTTGCTGGAATTGACTCCAGCTCTCCACAGGTGAAAAGTGACTGGGCAAGTTTGGATGTATTTACTCAAACCACCCATGAACTCACCATTCCAAGTAATTTAATTGGCTGAATAATCGGGCACCAAGGCGCCAACATTAATGAGATCTGCCAGATGTCTGGGGCCCAGATCAAAACTGCCAATCCAGTGAAAGCTCTTCTGGTAGGCAGGCTACTGTCACAGGTTCTGCTGCCAGCATTAGTCTGACCCAGGATCCAATCAATGCCAGACTTTCCTCTGAGAAGGGCATGGGGCACAGCTAGACAGTGTAGGTTCACTCATAATCCCTTTCTGCTGTTTTTCCATAATCTAGCTGTGTAATTTCTGGTCAGTCATTCCAGGTTTTAAGTAATTTGTAAGTGTTCAGTGTCTACACGACTTTATCATCCGCTAAGAATTTAAAAATCACATTCTCTGTTCAGCTGTTAATGCTGGGATCCATATTTAGTTTTATAAACTTTTCCCTGTTTTTAACTTTGTTTTGGTTTTTTTGGCTAATGAATTTTTATTTCTGTTTGTCCATAAGAAATGGTAGAATGAAATGTTAATAAATTTCAGTTTAGTTCTGTAATGTCAAGAATTTAAAAATTAAAAAATGGATTGGTTAATAACAAACAAAAAGTAAAGAAATTAAACAAAAATTCCTGCCTCCATGGAGCTTGTACTCTCGGGGGGCAGAGAGACAATAAGCAAGAAGAGTAAGTAAAAACATATAGTATATTAGACAATGATAAATGCTAAGGATGTAAGAAAAAGGAGAGGAGGGGGTATGATGTTAGGATGGGTTTAGGGCAGCTGAAATTTTAGATTGAATGGCCAGGGAAGGCCTTGCTATACCTATCCTTCTGCCATTAGATATTTTTTCTAAGCATTATGTTTGAGGTTTGTCTCTTTTGAAACATGTATTTCTTTTTTTTTTATAATTTTATTTTATTTTATTTATTTTTTCCCCCAAAGCCCCAGTGGATAGTTGTATGTCATAGTTGCCCATCATTCTAGTTGCTGTATGTGGGACGCGTCCTCAACATGGCCAGAGAAGCGGTGCGTCGGTGCACATCCGGGGTTCCTAACCCAGGCCGCCAGCAGCGGAGCACGCACACTTAACCGCTAAGCCACGGGGCCGGCCCTGAAACATGTATTGCTAATTCATTCATTTCCATTGCTATATAACATCCATTGCGTGAATAGGCCACAATTCATTTTTTCATTCTGTTGCTCAGTATTCAGATTGCTTTATGATATTTTGCTATTGGAAACAAGGCTACAAGGAGCTCACCTGAACACCTCTCCATGTGCACATGTGCAAAGTTTCTCTAAGACAGAGCAGACCTAGGAGGACACTTGTTGGGCCAGTGGACATGCGTGTCTTGAACAGCATTAGATGTTGTCAAATTGCTGTCCAAACTGGTCATGTCGTGTAACTCTCTCCAGAAAGGGTTAACATAGCAGCCTGAAGCTGCTGTCTTTAGAAGGACCTGCTTCCAAGAGCGGCCCTTGGCTGACATCTGGGAACTTGGATTTCTGGAGTGTTTATACTGTTCTTTAACTGATAAGGGTGGTTTCCTGTGCCTAGACTGTAAACACTGTGGTTTATGCTGAACACCTGATTTCTTTCTGAGAGTCTGGAATTTTGGAACATGCTAGTTAGAGTGTGCTTATGTGACACAATAAAAACCAAGGACATTGAGTCTCTAATGGGCTTCCCAGGCAAGGAACATCCCATACATGTTGCTGTGTTTTTGCTGCTGGGGAATGAATGGACTCTGTGTGATCTCTCGCGAGAGGGAGAAAGCCTAAGGGAGCCTGTGCATGGATCCCTCCAGACTCTGCCCATGTCTTTTTCCTTGTGGTCTCTCTGTTCATTCCTCCTACATGGCTATAATAAATTTTAGCCGTGAATACAACTACATACTGGATTCTGTGATTCCTCCTAGCCAGTCTCTGAACACAGGGGTGGTCTGGAGACCCCCATCACACATTCCCGCCAGTAGTGAGAGTTCCCATTGCCTCATGACCTTGCCAGATTTGGTATCTGTTATGGACTGAATGTTTGTGTCCCCCTACAATTCATATGTTGAAATCTAATCCTCCATGTGATAGTATTAGAAGGTGGGGGTCTTTGGAAGGTAATTGGGTTATGAGGGTGGAGCCCTTATGAATGGGATGAGTGCCCTTAAAAGAAGAAACCAGAGAGCTAGATGGCTCTCTTTCCACTATATGAGGATACAACAAAAAGTCAGCAATCTGCAACCCGGAAGAGGGCTCTCGCCAGAACCTGACCATGTTGGCACCCTAACTTCCAGCCTCCAGAACTGTGAGAAATAAATTTCTGTGGTTCATAAACTGCCTAGTCTATGGAACTTTGTTAAAGCAGCCCAAACTGACTAAGATAGTATTACTCGACTTTCTAGTTTTTGCCAACCTGATAGGTGTGAAGTAGTATCCTGTTGTTATTTGGATTTTTATTTCCCTGAATTACTAGCGAGCTTGAACATCTTTTCACATTCATATTTAGTGAACATTTGAATTTCCTCTTCTGTGAAGTGCCTATTCATATTCTTTGCTCATTTTTCTTTTGGGTTGTTTGTCTTATCTTATTGAATCATAGAAATTCTTTATATGTGGATATGAATTCTTTGTTCATTATGTGCATTGAGAATCACTTCTCCTTGTCTGTCTTTACTTTTTAGAGTGTGTTTTGTTTTATGGAAGTTTTTCATTTTAATGTGTTCAAATTAATGAATCTTTTCCCCTATGGTGTGTGTTTGTGTCTGTGTGTGTGTGTATGTGTATTTGTCTTGTTGTGTGTCTTTTGAGAGGTTGTATGGAGTAGTAATTAAGACTATGGGCTCTGAACCAGACTCCATGGGTTTAAATCCCAGCCCCATCACTGTTCAATTCAGGTTAAGTTACCCTCTCTGGACCTCCATTCACTCATCTGTAAAATGGAGATAATCACAGTTCTTGCTTATTAGGTAGTTGTAAGGATTATATGATTAAACATGCAAAATGCTTAAAACAGTGCCTGGTGCATAGTTGGTGGTCAGTAAGGTTAGCAACCAATATTACTGTTTAAGAACACTTTTCTTATCCCAACATGATGAAGACAGTATCTTATGTTTTCTTCCTAAAATTCTCAAGTTTGGCTTTTCAAAAGTGGTCTTTAGTTACTCTTCTTTTGCCTTTTCTGTTCCCCTCCTTTCCTGAACAAATTATTCTTAAGGCCATGAAGCAGGATGGAGCAGGGTAGATGTCCATGTCGGGCTGAGCGGGGAGCCTCAGTGGCCCTGACTAGAGTGTAAGAGCTTAAGGGAGGTGAGGGGGGGCATCCATGTAGGAAGGTGGCCTGGTGTGGAAAGTCAGACCCTAGTCAGGGTGAGGAGCATATGGCCCAGTGGTGGTGAGGGTGGCCCAGTGTGGGAGTCAGAGCCTGAACAGTCAGAGGAAAGTGTGGATATCAGAGCCCTAGTTGTGTGAGGTAGGATCCATGTGGGAGTGAGAAGAGTGGCAGAGATGGGACATGAGTTATATCCAGGAGGATTGATTAAATGCATAAATATGTATGTAAATATATTAGAGATTGTGGGAGCCAGGCTGTCAGAGAAGGAAGTTAAAAATATGGACGAGGAGAAAATTAAAGTGAATCCTGTGTTGTTGGATTGGAATTGATCTCATGATTGTCAATATGTACATTGATATATATAGAAATAAATATAGATGTATATGGATATCTATCATCTGCCTACACACACACATATATATTCTCTGTCTACTGAGAGAGTCTAGATGTTGGCTTCTAAATAGTATATTCCCTAAAGGGAATTAAAGCTTTTTGGGAAATGGTTGATTCCAGGTGGGGAAATGGCAAGATGAACCTGGAACTTCTTGTTGTGCCAGAAAGCAAGGAGGTGCTCAAAGAATGATGTAGAATGCATCAAAAGGACAAAGAAGCCAGCTTGATGGATTTCTACTAGCTAAATCAGGGACAAATTGAGCATTAAAAAAATAATATAGTAAAGAATTAAATGCATTGAATAAAATAGGAAACCATGAATCCATGCAGATATAAATAAATAAAGAATTAAATTATATTAAGCATTTGACGAGGAATGGGATAATTTACATAGCTTCAAAAATGCCTCTCCACAAAATACTTATTACAAAGGGAAAAAGAGTAATTTTACAGTGGAGAAGTCTGACAGATGCCTCTATAATCAAGTGATCAAAGTTAACATCATCAGTAATGGGTCAAATCAAAATCCCCTGCCGTCTAATAGGATGCAATGGAAAGAAAACAGCATCGCTTCTGAGATATTCCTGCCAAAGGTGCATAACCTGAATCTTGTTACAAGAAAATATCAGACAAGCCCACATTGAGGAACCACAAAACTCCTGGCCTATAATCTTCCAAAGACTGAGGAGCTGGTCCAAGCTGAAGGAGACCAAAAAAAAAAGCCAACTAAATCTAACATGTGATTCCGAATTGGACCCTTTTGCTATAAGGGACATTATTGGGATAGTTGTTGAAACCTGAATGGGGTCTAAGGATTAGATGGTGGGGAAGTATCCACGTTAATTTACTGATGTTAATGGTTGTATTGTGGTCATGTAAGAGAATATATTTGTTTGTAGGAAATATACAAACTATTCAGTGGTAATGAGGCACCAAGTTGGCAGCTTTCTCTCAAATGGTTAAAAAAAAAAATTTCTTTCTACTGCATTTGTAACTTTTCTGCAGATTTGTGATTGTTTCACAATTTAAAAATTACTAAGGGGTCAGCTGGGTGGCGCAAGCGGTTAAGTGCGCCCGCTCTGCTGCGGTGGCCTGGGGTCCGCTGGTTCGGATCCTGGGTGTGCACTGACGCACCACTTGTCAAGCCGTGCTGTGGCGGCGTCCCATATAAAGTGGAGGAAGATGGGCATGGATGTTAGCCCAGGGCCAGTCTTCCTCAGCAAAAAGAGGAGGATTGGCAGATGTTAGCTCAGGACTGATCTTCCTCACACACACAAAAAAATTACTAAATAAAAATGGCTTTTTATTTTTTAAAGAGAGTAGTTTGATCCATTTGGAATTTATTTTTGTGTGTGATATGAGACAGAGAGAACTAACGTTATTTTTTTATGTTTTTATGTGAATAATCTGTTTTTAATGCTGAATACAAATTTTAAAAGTGAAAAACTAATCAGTTTAGAATCTCAGAGAGTGATGACAATTAAAATAACAAAAATATGTAAACTTACCTTATAATTGCTTAGCATTCTATAGTTCTCAAAGCTCATGTCTTATCCAAAAAAGAGAGCCCCTGTTCAAGGGGGGACTAAAAATAAATGGGGACTTTCAGTTTCTTCCCTGACATTTTTGCCCAAGAGCCAAGTTTAAAAATTAATCCACCTACTGACCATGCCATTTTGTTTCTATAGAGCTTCTTAGACAGTCAGCTGAGGGGATGAACATGGATGTTCGGGCCCTGGGACCTCAGACACCTGGTGGGTAGGTAGGAATTGATGCTGTGCCTATAAGATGTTTTATTCCCTGAGGCGAGGTGGATGTGAGGCAGGTAAAAACCCAGGCTCAGCTGCACCTTCCTATGGGCTGGCTGCTGTGGGTTGCTATCGCTAAGAATCATCTTGTACACTGGGGCATCAGCCAAGATTGGAGATCTGAAATGATAGTTCCTGAGCTTGAAAATCATCCTCATTCTCTGTCCTTAGACTTATCTTTGAACATCTGCTATCCCAGTTAAACTGGAGTTACTTGAAGTCCCTACAAAAAAACAGGGGAGAGGAAACAAGTGGTCTTGGGGTCCCTCTAAGGCACCCAGAGCTGCCTTTGCTGTCCCTCTAACATAACTTCTGCTTACTTACTAGAACAGGGGTGGGCACAGTATGGCTGTGGGCCAAGTCTAGCCTCACCCATTTCGTTAGGTACTGTCCACCCCTGCTTCTGTGCTTCAGCAGCTGAGTTGAGTGTTGCAACGAGAGACTATATGACCTGCAAAGCTGAAAATGTTTACTACCTGGCCCTTCAAAGAAAGTTTGTTGACCCCTGTGTGAGAATGTTAACACCATGAAAACAGAGGCTGTGTCTTGTTCGCTGCTTTATTCCCAGAACATGGAGCATTGAATGTTCTTTTCTCTCTTCTCTCTTACCCCTTTGCTTCTCCGGTAGCTCTAAGAAGAACGACTCGGCAGCCTGTATCATTCAAGACCAAAGAGATTGCTGAGCTCTGGTGGAAGACGAGAATAGCACCACTCCTAAGCTGCGTGCCCAGAATGCTGTCTGACCAGGTGCTGTCTGTGCAGTGCTTTGTAGATGAAATGTGCCTCCTGAAACTCACCACGACCCAAGACTATGGGATTTGGCTACAATAAGCTGTGATCCCTCATGAAAGTTACTAAGGTACAAAACCAAGAGGATGACTAGTTTGGGCAAAGCTTGACTTACTAAACATGTACATCTGAGCCTTGATATCAGGCATCTGCTCAGAAAGCTGAGTGTGTGTCACGGTGAGCTTTGGGAAAGGCTCTGAGGAGAGTACGTTTTGGGGGTCCTCATACCATACATGCCTCAATACTTAAAAGTTATAAGTCAAGCTAACAAAGTGCTAAATAATGACCTTCATGATGACCTAGGTTCATATTTTGACTTCTTGGTTTCTTTAGAGTTCCACACTGGACTATGGTAGTACAGAGCCAGCTGCCCCATGGCCCACCTACTCTTTCATCTCTCTCCTGGTTTTCCAAGGGGCCTAATGTGTTATGTATAGACACGAGCTTGCATGATCAAAGATTACCTTTGACCCAAGAAAGAGCCCCATACGGGCCCTAGAAGCAGACTTTAGACCATTTGGGTAGCAAATTCCAGAGTTCTAGGTCTGGTGGGCATGTCTTCTTGGACATGGGAGTGAAGTAATTAGAGGAGGACCAGAGTGGGGCCTACAGGGAAGGCTGGATGGTCAGCCAAGTAATTTAATCTTTTCTTGGACTTGGTTTCCTTTTCCATTAAATGCAAAACAAAACAATTAGATAAGGGCTTAGTTTTTGAACATTGAGATATTTTCTAGCTCTGTAAGCCTGTGGTTCTATGAATCTGAAACTTCTAGTACCTATGCTTTCCCCAAATTGACAACCACCTTGGACAAAATGTGGTAGCAATTCTGCCCTGTCAACATCAGGAGTCACAAATTGTTCCTCTCAGGGGACCTCCTGAAGCATTGAATTACCACACTGAGGAAACCAAGCCCCAAATATCCTGGGCCCAGTGCACTGAGTCTTTCTGGTGCCTGGAACAGCAATCCCACAAGGGTGATGCTGCCATATGTCTAGGGAAAAACTTTCTTTCTTTCTCCATAAGCCCCACAGGCCTGCTGGTGCAGAACTTCCTCCTTGTTCGCCCCGGTGCAAGTGTCCAGGCTATCACAGAGACCCTTTTTTCCAAGCCCAGGAGCTTGCTGACCTGTTTTCTGCCCCACTTTTCCCTTCCTGTCTCTTTAGGAGCGCTACAGCAGCAGGGACAAATGAAGCTCTCCATGAGCTTTTTACTCGTAGTAAAAGAGATTCTCTTTTGATTCCAGCTATGTTAAAATCTTGAGCTCCCCAAAGAAGCACTAGAAGCTTAGAAAATCTGGCAGCAAGTCATATTCCTGGAACATCGCCTGAGTGGTCTTGTTTTCTGAATCGACTCTCTCCATTTTCTCCTCCTCTTCTTTGTAAATCTCCTTTATTAAATCAGATTGGGGGCTCTTTCAATAGATGAACACATTCTCAGGAGATCTTGGCCAAGCTCTCATCTTGAACACCCAAACCCAAGCAAACTGTGTGCATGCCCCCTCCTCCTTGATGTTTTCCTGCTTACGTTTTGTGACTGGTATTTTTAAAGCATAACATCCCTGTTGTTCAACATACCCTTTGCTGCTGTCTTTAGCTTTTTGAGGCATCATATTCTGGGAACTACTTCTTTTCTAGATATTTTTTTGCTGGGTTTTTATAGTGTTCAGTCTGGCAAGCATTTATTGAGTGTTTTCTGTGTATCAGGAGCTGGGGAAAGGATGAAAAAGACACAGGGCTTGCCCTGGAGAGCTCAGGTGTAGTAGGAACAGACAGTGAAACTGAGACTTCCTCCCCACAGCAGGGGGAGATTTTACCCACATCTGACTCTTCCGGTCCATGATACCGTTCTAAGACCCTCACAATGAATGACTGCTTATCCCCCTCCCTGCTTAGTCTTCTTCTGTGGTATTGTAGTTGCTAATTTAAATGACAAAACAAGCCAGGATGCAACAGCATGGTGTCAGTATCAATAGCACACTCCTGGGCTTTCCCAAACTCAATTCTAACCCTAGTTAAAATGGTTTCATGGTTTTGGTGATTGGTAGATTTAAAAAAAAGTCAACATCAGATTAAGCTCTGATGCTACCAAAGTAGTTTTGTAATGCCTATAGGCAGTTATTCACCAAGCATCCATTATGTGCAAAGTGGCGAGCCAGTAGCTGTGCGGGATTTAAATCTGTCTGCCTCTAAGAAGCACAGGACTCTTCTTGCTGAGGAAAAAATGTCACCACCTTGTGTTCACTTTCTTCCATGTCCCCTTCTCAGTTCAGTAACAGTTACTGGGCCTCAGATTCTTTCTCTTTCCCTTCCCCCCCATTCTCCCTCCCTCCTGGACTCTGGAGTACACCTATGGTATAACGTGCATTGAGTAGCACTGTTCTAGAAAGGGTTTGAGCGAGGAACCTCATCTGTGGGTCACAGAGAGGAGACTGCCTTGTTAAGGAAGTCTGTTTGTTCTCCTCATCCATGTCTTTTGAAATGGTTTGGCTTAAAACTATTGTTTTCTGATTCTTGGTGAGCTTTAATGTGAACAGCTAGCTGTCCTGTGAACCACTGCCTCCTGATGCCACCACGGAAGATGCCCACGTCAGCACTGTGGAAATGGCACGACACCATATGAATGAGGCCTCGACTTCTTAAAAAAATCACAGACATGTTGGATCTTATATCCAACCAAGGATCCACTCACCTGTCCTTGCCTGTCTCCTGTCCCAATTATACCCCTGAGGTAGGCGCTCAAATAAACTGGGCAACCACATGGGAAACCTAGCTTCAGATAATACCTAACTGACAATGGATAATGTGTACCTGCATTGCCAGTTGGGCGTTTTCTTCAAACCCTATAAAGCACACTTGACATGGAACATCAAGCCCAGTCCATTCACTTCCACTCCAGCATTGCAGAATCGTGCTGGGACTAGCACTCCTGTGGCAATAACTCTCACAGACACTCACAGCAATGGAGGAGGCCACACACACACCAAGAATGTCTAATACCATACCAGATGGTGCACACCAGGGAGCACAGTGAATTCGGAGAGTTTGTGATGAGTACACTTGCATTTTATTTTCTCCTTAAAAATAAAACACACACACACACACACACACACGCACGCACGCACCCACACACTGAAAAGCAGACCCACTTGAAATGAGAGCAATACTAAGGCCAAAGCTACTAGCAGGATGGAGCGGGGCTTCTGTTTCTGTGGTCTGGATGAAAAGGGTTTTGTATTTGTTTGGCCAGGTCAGTTTCACCATCAGGTGTTCCAGGCGAGTGAGTCGGCTTTGGTTTCCTTCTGAAAGAGCCCCCTTTGGAGTTCACTGTGTGCCGCATGTGTGTTTTTCCCTGCTGCCCAGGGATTACTTCCGCAGGCAGGTCCAGACAGATGACCACAGGGCAAAGGCTCCTGCACTTCCAGCTGCGCAGAGTTCCTTTCAGGCTGCAGCGAACCAGCAGTGTGGAGGATCAGACCTGCGGAAGCAGATCAGATGGACTCTCATCATTTTGGTTTTCTGAAGAGATGGTGCAAAGGCTTTTAGACTTTAAAAGTTAAACAGCTGTCAGTCTCTGAAGGAAGCTCTGCTGAGGGCACTGTAATTCTGTCAGACCACCAAGGTTATGGGTTATCTTTGTTTCTTTGTCTGTGAAAAGGTCGGACCAGATGATCCTGCAGGTCCCTCTGGCTCTACACTCCAGACATTATAAAGACTAACACCTCTTGTATGTGTACACGCTGACATCTGAGAGGGAAGCTACACTCTCTGTGCCATTTCCAAAGGCTGTTATGGTATCTTTTAGTTTGTTTTTTAGCCCAAAAAAGTCACCATGCTCCTACTGTCTTGAAAGCCAAGAAGCTATAATTTAGGTCATCCTTGAGGTGCAGAATTCCCTTTGTCTACTTCCTACAGAGATGGCTCCTGGGAAGCAAGGAAATTTGCCTGGGGAAAGGGAGGGTGGGGAGATATTGGAGCTGGGGTTCCGAATAGCAGGGTCCAGATCAAAGCTTGGGCACTAAGTCACCAAGGATACCAAGGTAAGCTTTCTAACTAGAGATACATGGTCACCATTTAGAAAGTGTAGGTTGAATTCCGGAACCAATACCCAGCTGTGGGGGTGGGGGGAGGAAGGGGTTGGACGTAGGCCTGCCTAGTCTAGACAAAATGTGGTTTATCAATTATCTGGTTAAAAATCACACATCCTGTTAAAAAGGATGACTAACCTAGCATTTAGGGCAAAGAACATGCATTGAGGTGGGGCAAGGATCCCAATCAAGGCTGCAAGTACTTCAGAAACGAATTGATAAGGAGAGATGTAAGTTATACGTAGAAACTCTGTAACAATGTGTAAGAACAAGGATCAGAAATTGATCTGAGTTGCTGCTGATTTTGGAAAACGTGTGATGGTCACTCAATTATTAACCCATTTAGGATGTTTCTAGGTTGACTGATCATTTATCTATCACCTAGTCATCTAGCAAAACCTTGACTCTCACCTGTTTTCACAAAACAGATTGTGAGATTCCACAAAACCTCATCCCAAAAGACATTTTCCAGGACCGAGTCCTTTAAGAATTTAAAACATTCTTGATAAGCAGACCCTCTGACCGCTAGATAAATAAATGTCAGTGTGGTTGTGGTTGTCGCTCACAAACTGGGGGTGTGAAGCCACCAGCCTGCTGAACTTCCTGAAGCTGCGCTCTCAGGTTTGTTGAGAGGCGAGTCGTGAATGTTTTCTAGAACTCGTTGAGAGATACAACATTTTCTTGTTTGTAGGATACTTTAAGGAAAATTATTTTAAAGTCATATAATGTAAACAAGAATGTAATTAGTTTGTTTCATGACATTTATTTATATACAAGGCTATACAGATGGATTTTTGCAAACTTTTGTAAAGGTAGTGTGTCATAAAGTCAGAGTTAGGTTTTGAATCACAAATTTATTATAAAATATACCAATTTAATAAATGTGTTGCAGTTGGTCTTCTAGTATTTATATGCTGAAATGTGACAAACAAAATAGAAAAATGGTCACATCCACTAAGGGGGAAAAGTTTTGAATTAAGTGCTGCAGCTCTTAGACCATGAGTGGCTCTCGCCTGGCCCAGAGAATACCTGGTATCAGCCCTTAAGAGAGACTATGCCACGGGGTGATGGGGAGACCATTGGTAGTTCTAAGAAACACTTTTGCTATCCAATTACATATTCTGAGTTATAAAAGATATTCATAACTGCAAGTGGTTTTCAAAGAATAATTTTCTACAGGTGTAAACAAGTACAAGATCAATAAATGAAAAAGAGTGGCTGGAAAATGTTAGCAAAACTAACTTTCTCTGGACAGGTGCCTTTACTTGGGCATTTCTGGGCCCTCTGAGGAGATGGGGGGCAAAGTCAGCCTTGCCAAGTAACTATTAGGTCTCTACTGGTCAAGAGGAAGGGGAAAATTCATCACAAGCACGGCCTTGGAAAGGAATGTTTCAATCATTAGTGGTATTGGTTTTTCTTGCAATTAATAAACTGATGGGAGGAATGAGAATTTTATGGGAAAGAAGGTTTTGCACATCTTTGCCTGTTGGAAAAATGCTTTGATTTTATTTGATTTACTTTCCAGGTAAGACTGGCAAGAATGGCTGAGCTAACTCATCCCTTTAAAATCCTAGGCTTAAGCCAAGGCACCTGGATCCTGGTGCCTCCTCCAGCACTTTCTCTCTCTCTCTCCCCCTTTCTGGGGAACTGGGATGGGGTGGGCGTGCTACTTACATGTGGCGCCATGCCAGCGCAGGAACCTGGAAGTACCTATCCCAAGAGTTATCACAGGCCAAGATACATACTTTCTATTGCTTCTTCCTCCATCATCTTGATATTTTTATAAAGAACAAAGAGCCCTCTTTCTAAAACAGATGATAATCCTTGCTCTAACCAAATGTGTCCACGATTGAAATGGAGTGCCAGTTAATTCTCTTCCTTTGAAACTCAAACATATGACTAGACATAGATGTCAAGTACCCCAACAACCAAATGTTTTAATATTCTCTCCTATTTTCCTTGCTTATTTCCAAAATCCAAGATTTTTTCTGTGTAAGCAAAAGCATGTGCGAAAGTTCAAAAATGCTCTTTCATACCATCCAGATGGTTTTCTGATTATAAAAGGAACCCACACAATTACTGACTGAAAAGTCCTTCAGCCCAGAACTGGTGGGAGTGGCAGGGGCATGGTGGGTATGTGGTGGGGACATGGTAGGGGGGTGCTCCCTGCAGGAGGCATGTCTGGGCCTTGGGGCCCCTCAGGCCCAGTGGACTGGTCCCTGAGCTGAGGATCTGCCTCAAGCAATGGACTGTGAAAAAGTGGAAGGAGTACCTTGGCTTGTTGGTTGGCTCCAGCAGCTCGAGGGTGCAAAGGGATGTCGTGGGTTTCAGTCTGCTGTTTAGCAAAGTTCACAAATACCTGGAGGCAAGAGAAGAGCAAGTAAGTAGATGTTTCCAGAAAAATGGTACCTTGCACCCACCCACTCACTTTGCTTTCTCTTTTCCACAGTTAATGTACAGCCCTGCTGGAGCAGCTTATGTTCTGTAGGAGGGGAGGCTGGCCCACCCAAGGAAGCCCGGCCACCAGGTCTCTGGACAGGGCTTGCTTTTTAGAATTCTGAGCTAAGCCAAAGGAGTTCCTGTGGGAGGACTCAAGGAACTTGGGGCACCAGGCCTTGGGGTAAACAAGGCAAGGCAGATTCTCAGCTAGCAGCGTCTTCCTAAACCTCTAAGGAAGAAGCTAAAAGCGAAAAACAAAACAAGAGTCTGATCTCTTCCCTTTTCTGTTCTTTATTCAATGGGCAGTGTGGCCGTGACTCCTGCTCTTGCCTTCTTCTGCTCACGGCTGCCAAGAAGGTGCTGGTGAGCCAGCTCCTCAAAGGGTAAGTGGAGACTTGCCTATTTACACCACTTTATTGAACAGTCTTTACGGATGTTTATTTAAAACAAATAGCAACAACAAAAAACCCCGGAAAAACTCAAATGTCTAAACAGATGAATGGATAATCAAAACGTGGCTTATACATACAACGGAATATTACTCAGCCTTTAAAAGAAGGATATTCTGACACATGCCACAACATGGATGAACCCTGAGGACATTATAAGTGAAATAAGCTAGACACAAAAGGACAAATACCATATGAGTCTACTTATATGATGTATATGGAGTAGTCAACATAAAGTAGAACAGTGGTTACCAGTGGCTGGGGGAGTGGTTAGGGGGAGCTATTGTTTAACGGGTAAAGACTTTCAGTTTGAGAGATGAAAAATTTCCGGAGATAGATGGTGGTGATGGTTGTACAACAATGTGAATGTACTTAATACCACTGAATTGTACTCTTAAAAATGATTAATTATGTTATGTACATTTTACCACATTAAAAAAAGTGATCGCATTAAAAAACCTGACAAATGGCACACACGTTTGTTAAAACTCACTGAATTGCACACTTTAAATGGGCACATTTTATTATATGTAAATTAAGCATCAGTAAAGTTGATTTGAAAAGAAAAAAAAAAGCCACCACCACAAACCAGGAAGGATGAAAAAAAGTCATAGTGTAGTGGGGAAGGATGATGTAAAGTTAATCAAGTTTGCTGATAACTAAAATATTGCTAGAAAACAATTTCTGATATACTAGGTTTTACCCTAATGGACAGAGGGACCAGAGTGTTAAAAATGAGGCATGTCGTGTGGATTCCAGCCCAAGTTGGGCATTCAGCCTAGTCTGCACAGCTCCGCTCTGCACGTGGTGCCCCTCAGACGACTTGCCTGGTCCAGTGTGGTCTGCGTGACGGAGTACTCCTCGATGAGCAGGCTCTCCTTGTGCGAGAGGAGCAGCCGGAAGATCCTGGCCAGGGAGGAGGAGGAGACCTGGAACTGGAGCATGTTGTAGTGCCTCTCCCTCTGCACGCTGCCCGGGAAGTTCCCCTGGAAGAACTGCTCCACGGGATTCAGGTCAGGAAGCAAGTCGTCCTTCGGGGATTTGATTTTCATTGTGACGATGTAGCCATCTCCAAACCTAGGGGACACATGTGGTGGCGTGGTACAGGCCTGTTAGTAGCTGGGTCTAAGGCAATCCCAAAATAAGGAATAGACTCATCAAAATATTGGGGATTAAAGGCCCACACTAGAACTTGTGTGCATGTTTAAAATAGGAGAAAAACCCCACAATAGTTCTTGGAGAAATAGTTTGATACTAGTTTTTAGACGGCTAAGTGCCTGGGGAGCCAGCCCTGGTGGTCTAGTGGTTGATTTGGCGCTCTCATCACGGCCCGGGTTCATTTCCTGATCAGGGAACCACACGACCCGTCTGTCGGTTGTCACACTGTGGTAGCTGCATGTGGCTATGATGCTGAAAGCTATGCCACTGGTATTTCAAATACCAGCAGGGTCACTCATGGTGGACAGGTTTCAGCGGAGTTTCCAGACTAGACAGATTCGGAAGAAAGACCTGGCCACCCACTTCCAGAAAAAATTGGCCATGGAAAGCCTAGGAATAGCAGTGGAGCATTGTCTGATATAGTGCCAGAAGGTGAGAGGATGGTGCAAAAAGACCAGGCAGGGTTCCTCTCTGCTATACACAGGGTCAACAGGGCTGCTAGGAGTCGGAATCCACTGGATGGCACTAACAACAACAAATGTCTGTGTGGTGAAGTGGGTCACCAGACCTGTGTCATAGCTTCTGTGTCCAACTCCTGGAGACAAGGATGTTCCCTGCTCCTTTCCCTCTAACACGTTTGCTGAAGTCAAAGGTGGTTTTAGCCCTGGGCAGAAGGTGTCATGAAGGTGTATTGGGCTGGTGCTTACTCAGTGGTAGAAAGGCTGGCTGGTCCTTTAAGAGACTGGCCTGGTGGGAGCAAAGGCTTGGAAAGGCAGCACTCCCCTGAGGAAGCTTCCAGAACAAATGAAGCGGCCAGGGCCATCGGTGCTTCCCTCCTCCCCTCACCAAGTGAGCTGGTCACCCACACGTGGGTGAAGAATGGTCCACCAGAGAGTGTGTGCACGGCCAGCTGGCTTCCCTACACACTTACATCAGGGTATACTGTGTCAGTTATAACTTATTTCAGTGCTTCTTCCATGTTCAAGGGTTGTTTCCCTCTACAATAAAATGCCTTTACCTTCAGCTCCAGAATATTGACTGTCCCTCCACGTGGGGAACTCTCCCTCTCCCCTGCTCTACCATGGGGATATTGAGGAATGAGAGGGAAGGGAGTAGGGGACATCCATGTCTCCAGCAGTTGGACACAAGAAGTTGCCGACACAGGTCTGGTGACCTCACATGCTGAAGTCCCTCTAGATATCTGTGTAGTGTCCAAGCTGTAGTTGCTCCAGAAATCATGGGTCACATACACAAATACAGCTAATCTACTAGACTTTTCAATCATTTATCTGCCCTGATGCATATGAAGGATGATGTGTACTGTGCAACATACTCCCATGGGCACATCATGATTAAACAACTTGGCATAGATAAGGTGGGTTATGTGCTGGTCCTTTCACCAACTAGCACAGTGATTTTTATTTTCTGGACTCTCAAAAAGTATTTTTTAAATAAATGAGTGAAAACTATAAATCCACCCTGTCCTAGTTTATAAAGCATATTAGAATGCGAGGGAGGGGCTGGCCCAGTGGTGTAACGGTTAAATTCACACGTTCTGCTTTGGTGGCCCAGGGTTCACTGGTTGGGATTCTGGGTGCAGACCTACTCACCATTTGTCAAGCCATGCTGAGGTGGTGTCCCACATAGAAGAACTAGAAGGACCTACAGCTAGGATATACAATTATGTACTGGGGCTTTGGGGAGGAGGAAAAAAAGAGGAAGATTGGCAACAGATGTTGGCACACGGCCAATCTTCTCAAAAAAAAAAAAAGAAAAGAATGCAAGGGAGCATGGCATTATTATCACAACCTTGTTTTAACTGACTGTCAGCTTTGGCACACAAACTATTATTATTATTATTCTTACTTTTTGCCGAGGAAGATTCACGCTGAGCTAACATCTGCCACCAATCTTCCTCTTTTTGTATGTGAGCTGCTGCCACAGCATGGCCACTGACAGACCAGTGGTGTAAGTCCGTGCCTGGGAACCGAACCCAGGCTGCCAAAGTGGAGCACGCCCAACTTAACCACCAGGACACTGGGGCTGGCCCATAAACTGTTATTAATAATGCATTGTTTATAGCAGTTGACAATTTACGGGGACAGGATAATCCTGCTGAACATTACTGGCATTGCTGGTTTGTCACATAATACTGGTTATTTCTCAAACTCAAAAGCATACAACGTGCCAGAAAGGAAAGCTGACTTGGAGGCTGTTTGCACTCCTAATCGTTCCCACATTGGTTGTGGACTCTTATTAAATAGGTCGTCAGTCCTGGATCTGCTGGGATAAATGGTGAGATAATGAGGCAGTGGAGGTGACCCTCCCTTATCCCAGCCAGGCTCTGCATATGCTCCAATCAAAACCCCCCGCCTGGAGACTTGGCAAGCCTTCAACCACAGGCAATTAGCCCAATACAGAGGAGTTTCTTTCAGCACAATGGCTTTCTCCACCTGCTGCTGCAGAATTAGGCCTGGCCACCATCTGCCTCTGCCCAAGGGAGGGCAGCAGGACCCTCCCAAGTGTTAGTCGAGAGCATAGGGCCCGGTTGACCCCTCTCCCAGGAAGGTAATAAAGGCGCCCCCCTCCCCCCACCATCTCCTTACTTGTACTTGAGGTGCTGAATGGTGCCCAGACACTGAAAGGCACCCTTCACCATGATGGCCAGCCGGGTACACAGGGCCTCACATTCTTCCATGCTGTGGGGCAGGAGAGAGGAAGTGAGGGGTGGGGAGGACTCCCGCCTGCCCACCAGCTCCACCCCAGCCCCTGGGAATCTCTTGCCTGTGGGATGTGAGGACCACAGCCCTCCCTTCTCTGATGATGCTCACAATGGTGTTCCACAGCATGCGGCGTGCCTGCGGGTCCATGCCTGTGGTGGGCTCGTCCTGTGGGGAGGCAGAGAGGGCAGGGGCAGGGCTTGAAGCTAGCCTCTCCTGGCTACTGCACCCTCCTTGGCTGCCCTCCAAGCAGCTCTGCTCTCTGGCAGATGCTGCACAAAGTCACTCCCAGTGGGGTGAGACCCAGGCAGGATACCCGGCGCAGGGTACAGAAGGCAGGAGGTGAATCAGGAGAGTCAAGACACATCGTGCACATCTCTAGACTCATCTCAGCCCATGAATGGGTTAAGGTTGATTAAGACAATGGCAGAATTACCTTAAAAAAAAAAGAGGAAAAAAACCCAACAAACCCCTACACGTATGTTTGCCAGGAGGCAGGGAGGTAGCCCTGGTGACTTTCCTGGTTCCCATCAAGTCCTGCGACCCATGCCCTCATAAACCCCAGACCGCGTGGGCAAGGGGGGCCTCGAGCCTGGGCCAGCTCCGGTGAGAGTCACGTGAGCCTTTGATCCAGGCCAACGCTCCTGTCCTCTTCGGATCCCAAACAGACCTCCTTGGGCAGTAGTAATTTCTGACCCGACACTACATCCCCAGGGGGGCTGAACTTTCTGCTGTGGGCCTGTGGCCCCACAGGAGACTTCCCAGGAAGTCAGAGTGAGAATGTGCTGTGACTCCAGTCCCACCCAAGAGCTGTGAAGCAAACACTGGGCTGAATCACTCAAAATGAGCAGTATAGGGAGCAGTCCAGACAACAACAGACTGCTGCATTTTCTAAATCTGCTGTCCCAACCATAGAGAGGCAGCACTCGGTTCAAGCCCTTGGGCCTGCCTGTCCCCACAGGTCGTGGTGCCCCTCACCAGCAGCACCAGCGGTGGGCGGCCTATCAGAGCAATGGCTGTGGAGAGTTTCCGCTTATTGCCCCCACTGTAGGTGCCGACCAGGCGGTCCGCATAGAGAGACAGGCCCAGGCTCTGAATACTCCAGTTTGCAACCTAGGGAAGAGAAAGAAATCTCATTTGGGAAAGACAAACAAGCAAACACCTCGAACCTCCACCAATTCAAAGCCTTGGGTTCGCAGATCTCACTCATCCAGGAGGAGAGACCCAGCTGGGCTGCAACAGGGCCGCCTGCTAGCTCATGTTCTCTGGCACGTGCTTCAGGGGCCAGGTGTCTCCTATCCACTCTGTGCCTTAGATCCCAGCGTGTCTTGGTCAGCTCAGTAGCCGGTGGGTGCAGCCCCCTGAAAATTGGCCTTCAGCCTTACAAAGAACAAGGCAGTGCTTCTCACCCAGTGTCCAGGACTATGGCTTAGGAGGGGAGAGGAAGAGTTCTAGAGTCTGTTTGAGAAGATGGTGGGTCCCAGACCTGTTGATTTCACCCCTCAACAGGGACACATTTGAGGTCTTGTGCATCAAATGTATACTTATTGAGCACCCACTGTGTGCCAGGCACTGTACTAGGCACTGGGGAATAATGGTGAACATAACCATTGACCTTGTACTCACAGATGGTGGGGGTGCTGACAGACAACCGAAATAAACAGAATGATGATAGATTATAACAGTGCTTTGAGGGAACTCAACAGGAAACTATGACAGAGAGTCACAGGTGTGTTTGCGTGTGTGTTTGTGTGTGTGTGCACGTGCACACACGTGTGCACAGGAGGAAAACTAGACAAGTCGTTGGAGACAAGCCCACCATGCTGCTGCCTTCTGCCCTTGTGCCTCTGCCTGGAATATTCTTCCCCTAGATAGCCACACGGCTCACTCTCTCAGCTCCTTTAGTCTTCACTCAGAAGTCACCTCCTCTGTGAGGTTTGCCCTGGGCCAGCCTACCTCCACGTGCCAACCCCACCCAACAATTCTTCCCTGCTCTATTTTTCCCCCAAGGACTTTTCACTCTCAAATATACGGTATATTTTACTTATTTATGTATTTATTGTCTGTCCCTCCCACTAGAATGTAAGCTCCGTTTTTAACTTTTTATTTGGAAACAGTTTCAAACTTACAGAAACATGTGAGAATAAGAATGGTACAAAGAACACTCACAAACCCTTTACTCTCTCTCTCTCCCTCTCTTACACATACACACACACATACACACAAACACATCTTTTTCAGATCCATTTCAGGGTGAGCTATACATCATGGCCCTTCATTTCCTAAATACTTCGGTATATATTTCCTAAGAATAGAGATATTCTCTTATATAACCACAGTACAGATATCAATGTCAGTAAATTTCACATTGTTACAATATTTTAATCTAATTTACCCTTCATAGTTGGCTTTTGTCAATTGGCCCAATAACATGCTTCATTGTATTATTTTCGCTTCAGTACCAGATGCAGTCTAGTGTCCATTATTCAGACACTGTGTTTACCTAGCCTCCTGTGATCAGGAACATTTCCATAGCCTTACTTTGTCATTTACGACTTTGATATTTTTTAAGAATACAGTTCCTGAATTCTTTTTAATAGAATGTTCTTTCTTTGGAGTTTGTCTGGTGTTTCCTCATGATAAGATTCAGGTTATGCATTCCCAATCAGAATATTCCGTAGGTTAAGTTGTGTCCTTCTCAGGGTATCACATATAGGGGCATGAGATGACCATCTGCCCCCCTAGGTCATGTTAAGTTTGATCATCCAGTTAAGTTGTTGTCTAATTTCTCCATTATAAAATTATTATTATGCTTCCATTGCAACCAATAAGCAATTTGTAGGGAGATAATTTTAAACCACACAAATATCTTGCTTCTTATAAAAATTTCCCCTAGATTTAGCAACCATTGACAATTCTTGTGCAATCCAATCTTTACTATGATCATTGCAAAATGATTTTCCAACTCCAGAACATCCTCCACACTAACCAGTTGGATCTCAGCATTTGACTATATGCAAGAACCCTCCCTTCTCTCCAGTTTATTTATCTATTTAACAGTATGGACTTATGAATTCCTACTTTTCTCCCAATGTTTTATAATTTATCATGGTATTTAATTATTTTGATGCTCAAATTGTTCTATATTTGGTCACTGGGAGCCCCTTCAAGATGGCTCCTGTGTTCTTGTGATATGCTCCCATCATTTTTTTTTCCTGAGGAAGATTCACCTTGAGCTAACATCTGTTGTCAATCTTCCCCTTTTTGTATGTGAGCTGCTGCCACATCATGACCACAGACAGACAAGTGGTGTAAGTCTGTGCCTGGGAACCGAACCCAGACCACTGAAGCGGAGCATGCTGAACTTAACCACTAGGCCACTGGGGCTGGCCCTGCCATCATTTTTTTGAAAGCTCTTTTTAACTTTCTGGCATCATAAGATGTTCCAGGCTCATTTTATACCTATGGTGACCCAGCCCTGAAATTTGTCATTTACCTGAGGAGTCATGGTTCTTTTTGGTGGGGAATAGTATTAGAGACAAAAATATGGCACGAAGTGTGCTCATTGCTACTGGGGTATTTTTGCTTCTTGGCCCTTTCAGAGGACAGATATATGCATACACAAACATACACACGTATATGCACATACAGATACATGCCTATGTGCAATATCCATGAGCACATACACATGCCCTCACAAACACATGCATATAAATATTTCATGAGTTCACAGTAAGATCTCCAATTCCAA
The DNA here is from genome assembly GCF_020826845.1 of Diceros bicornis minor. Lineage (NCBI taxonomy): Eukaryota > Metazoa > Chordata > Mammalia > Perissodactyla > Rhinocerotidae > Diceros > Diceros bicornis. The sequence continues at coordinate 30,008,958 of NC_080743.1, forward strand.
TCCATCCCCACAGGGCTCCTTCTTGCTTTACCCCTTTCCATATTTGCATGTCCCTTCTTCCACAGTGAGGACTCTAGCTCTCAAAGTCATTAACACATTTATTCATTTACTTAGTCCTATAATACATCAAAAATTATTTCAGAATTGCTTTGCTCATGCCACTATAAAAAACATATTGGCTAAAAAGAGCTTAGAATTTGTTTGTAGTTCTTTCCCTCTGCTCTACCTGCCCGAGACTGAGGCTATATAGTCAAATACTGTGTCATTAGTTATTTTTATTAGTTCTTTTCCTCCCCTTCTGTATGATTATAATATTTATTTGAAATAAAATTGGATTAATTTGTTTCAGTTTGCTTTCAGTGTCAGGATTTTCTTTTTGTTTTCATTTTTACTCTCTTCCTATTCTTATTGATTTAGTTTTATTTTTTGAGTATATAGAACATTAACATGCTTCCAGAAGTCAAAACTATACAAAAAGATATCTTGAGAGAAGTGTTATTCCCTCCCATTTCCCTCTTGTTGATCACCAGATTCATTGTTTCCAGGTTTATCCTTCCAACTTTATTTTTGTAAAGGTAAGTAGACATATGTATGCTTTCTTATTTTTCCTACTTTCTTACATTAAAAAGTAGCATTCTACACGTGCTCTTTTGCACTTTGCTTTTTTTACTTAACAATATCTCTTGGAAAATAATTCCACGTCAGTTCCCAGAGATTTCTCTTGTTCTTTTTTTTGTTTTCTTACAGCTGCATAAGACTTTATCGTGTGTATGTCTCATAAATTATTCAACCAATCATCTATGCCTGAACATTTAGGTAATTTCCAATATTTTGTGACTACAAATACAATAAATAACCTTGTGCATAAGCATTTTGTACTGTGGGAGGTATATCTTCAGGGTAAATTCCCAGAAGTGGGATTGCTGGATCAAGGGTAAATGCGTGTATGATTTTGTTAGATATGAGGGTAGGGATTTTTTGTTTTGTTCACCGCTATACCCCCATCTTCCAAAACAGTACTTGGCACATAGTAGACCCTCAGTAAGCATTTGTTGAATGAATGAATGGATAGCATGTTCCAGCTTTCCCATTTCTAAATAAATGCACTTTCATGAAACAGGCTTATGGTTTACCAAACATCTGAGTGGCCATAACAAACCATTTTTTACCCTCTCGATTTTCTCTGCTGGTACACCTCGAAGCCGGGCATAAAGATACAGATGTTCTCGCCCTGTGAGCAGGTCATCAATTGCATCAAACTGAGGACAGTAGCCCATAATTTGATGGACGTCAGAAATATTGGTTAAAATACTGCAAAAACAAAAAGCAATTAGCAAGTTTCCTTCATAGAGGGAGTGGTCCGAGAGCTGGGGCTGGAGAAGCTTCTGCCAATGGGATAAGGGAGCTGCCTCTTCTCTCTTCCCACTTTGCTTCAGAAATGTGTACAATGTTTAGGAATCAAAGCAGGGGCCCTTCGCTTAGAAACTGACAAATGTCAGGAGCTCTGAGCTTTGAATCCACACAGATCCTCCCCAGTTTCCCTGTCTAGGATCAACTGAATACCTGTTACCCACAGTCAGCTTTGGCTTTGGATGGCATCACCTCACACGTGAGTTTAAAAACAAAGGGAAGATCAGGTTTAAGAACACGACCAGTGGTTTTTGATCCCTTTCAGACGTTTGGGAAGTAGCTAGAGAAGATGCATCCTTCCCAATGGAAGTAAACTTCTCCACCTGTATTTATTGGCAGAGATACGGCCAATGAAAGAGGAACCTACCAGATTACCACCCAGAGCAAGAGGCTGGCAGGGAATTGAAATAGAATTCAAGTGAATTGAATTCTATTAGCTCCCTTTGACTAACATATTCTCTCCCACTAGAAAATATATTGCCTTGATGAAAAAATAAACTGTCCATAGACTGGTCTAATCTCTTCCCCCTCCCCTTATAGCCTAGGGTCTATGAATAAAGGATGGATGTAATAGGATGGGACAGAGAGAGGCCGAGCAGTCCCTCACTATGACAAAAACAACTTCAGATATGGATGGGCCAGTTAGAACTATCCAGGGAAGCAAGGAGGCTACTTCGCCAAATTCACAGGAGCTACCCCACCAGAAAATCCCAATCCTATGTCTTGAACCTATAGTGTCTTTCTAGCTTCTATCTCAGTTTCACCTTCTGGGCATCAGACTTGGACTATAACTTGATGTCTCATGGTAAATCCTCTTACATCCTCCTCCCCACAACCTGCTGCCTCCCCAAGACTCCTTGTGTTACCATCATGAAGTCATTTGCTTGGTTGCAGGCTAACCTGGATCTACAGATAAGATAGCCCCAGTAGTGGCTGGCTACACCCCTGCCAGTCCCTCTGCTCTAGACCCAACAAGAATCGCTGGGGAAGGCCAGAGAACCAAATTTATCCTGTCTGAGCCAGTGAAGCATGTTCAGGGCTCCCCCTGCCCGACCATGCTGAGGATGGCTCTCAGGTGAGGGAAGGAGGTCCCAATCAGGCAGATGCTGGGCAGACATCAACAGTGCTTCACTCCACTTATAAACTAGGGCAGAGGGTTCCTCTGGGCACACCTAATGTGTGTGCGCTCTGCTGTTCAAGGAGCAGCCTGGAAAGAGGCAAAAAGTGCGAGCTCATGTTCTCTATCCTGTCCCACAGACAACCAGTCTATTTACTCACACCTTATTACAGAGAGCAGCAGGCATCCTCCAGAATCCAAGGGCATATGCCAGTTTTCCGTTTATGAAGGCTCTTTGGCCTGGCAAAACCAAGCATCAACGCAAAGATAGCCAAGGCAGATTAACGTCCTGGAGGGACCTGAACTAGCCTCTATCTAGAAACTCGACCCAGAGAAAGCATGCTTCATCACAGGGGTTCTTCACCTGGGACCCAGGGGTCCTTCAGGATCACAAATGTGCTTCAGGGCTCAGTAAACTCCCTGAAAGTGTTTGCAAAAATGTGTGGAGGGAGGTAATAAGGGGCAATGATGTATTTTTATAGGCAGAAGGTGCAAGTGTTCATCAGATACTCAAATGAGTCCATGACCCCAAAAAAGTAAGAACCACTGACTTAGTGCTTCCCAGAACTTTCTAAGAATCCATGCTAACAGAGGAATCTCTTAACAATCATAATTCAATTCAATTTTCCAGAAGGTCTATGTCTTGGACTTTTTGGACCCTGCTTGCTGGGAGGTCCACTCCTCTGTACATATCTTTCACGCTCTCAGAGTCACCCTCAGATACAGGGTCTGATGCTCACCCTCCCTATGCTGGCACAGGGACACGGCACGGGACCTCTCAGAGATACCCTGAGATAGGATGAACAAGACACTCACCTCTTGCCTGCTACAGTGGCATCGCCTGAGGTCACTGTAGTGTCTCCAGTGAGCATCTTGAATGTGGTTGTTTTGCCAGCTCCGTTTACTCCCAGGAGGCCAAAGCACTGTGGGAGAACACACACCATCGGCCTCGCCCTAGAGCCCAAGGTCTGGAGTGTTGGTCCCAGGGCAAGTGTGTGGGTTGGGGGGAGGCATTTTAGACCTGTGCTGCCATTATGGAGGCCACTAGCCACGTGTGGTGTAGGGTAGCGGGATTCGCCACCCCAAAATACATCACTTTGGCATAAGGATGATTTTTGAGGTGAAGGCAATTGAGAAGCAGCAGATACAAGAAAAGCCCTCTGCTCTCCCCCTATTTTGCCTAAAAGCAGGACATAAATTTACAAGGTGTTCCCCTATCCTCTCTACAGGAAGGACAAAAGTGAATCACTGGAGAAAATTCTAGACCTTTATCAGCCTGGAGATGGCACCAGAGGAATCTACATAACAAACTTTCCTAACTAGCCTTTATCTACCATTAGTTCCCCAGATATTTGCCTTCCCACAATTTGCCACCCCTAGAAACTCAAAGTCCCTTTCCTTTGTCTTGTCACTTCTCTAAAAATGTATTGTTCCTTTGCTAAGATGCTCTCTAAGCCCAAGTTCTAACCACCATTTTGAGTCATTCGTTTCCCCTGTGTACATGTGATGCGCATGCTAATAAACTTCTCTTTGTTTTTTTCTTCTTAACCTGTCTTTTGTCAGTCCAATTTACAAAGCCCCAGCCAGGGAACCTAGGAGGGTAGTCCCCTACAGTGGCTGCTGAGCACTGGAAACGCATCAATCCAAACTGACGTGTGCTGTGAGTGTAAAACACACACTGGATTTTGAAGACTAAGAACGAAAAAGAAAAAGAATGTAAAATATCTTATTAAAAATGTTTTATGTGAATTATCTGTTGAAGCAATAATATTTCAGATATATTGGATAAAATAAATGATTAAGATGAATTTCATCTGGTTTTACTTTTTTCATGTGGCTACTAGAATATTTAAAATGACCTATGGCGGCTTCTGTTTTATTTCTACTGGGTAGCTCTGCTTTCAAGTTGGGGAAGAGACACGCACAGGAGCTGATTTTCTGAAACCCCTTTCACGTGTGGTCTGCAGAGTACCCACCTCTCCGGGGCGAACTCCCACACAGAGCCTGTCCACTGCTGGGCTGGAGGAGCCTGAGTAAATCTGCAAGACCCAGAGAAACTGGACTGAGGACTGAGAGAGGGTTAGAGCAGGAAGGCAAGAGAGAGCAAAGGATGAAAACTTTGGTTTTTGGTGGTAGGCGAAAACTACCAACACAAGGAGGTTACATATTGACACAGGTGTTCAGATAGGTGCTGTGAGTGCTGAGAAATCTCAAAGCTGACCCACTGAGCAGAAAAGGAACAGAGAAAGGTTAGCAGTGCTCAGTTGGAGTGGCTCTCGCTGAGCCCCTGTGTCAGTACCCAAGACGGATGCTGAGGAAAATGCATCGGAATTAGATGTCCTTGGAAGACAAGTTATGAGACAGAGATGACAACCCCACATAAAATTAGGAAAACGAATTGCTTGCATAGGCATATTGCTTATTCCACAGAAGGCAAATTACAATGCCATGCCATCTCTGGGTCCAACCGGCACCTCCAAACAAACACACCTATTCCCTTACCTTGGTTAGTTCATTTAGCCGTAAGATATCAGTTTTATTTCCTCCACTAATAATTCTTTGTCTCTCTTCAGCCACATCATCATCTTCATCTACGATGGGCTCCTTAGAGGGCTTCCCAATCCTAGAGGAAGGAAAAGGGGCAGGATTGGGCTGTTGTACAGCGTCCTTGGCTTTGTCCTTTTCATCTTACTTTCTTCCCATTTCCTCCCTTCTGCCCTTCTACGGCTTGAATTCTCAAAAGGACTCCCAACAGGAGAAGCATCAGCCATTAGGCAGAGAGGGCAAGCGCTCACGTCCAGAGTCAGCCCTGGGTTCCAGTCCTGGCTGCCTCATGTGTGACATTGGGCATGCCCTTGAACCTCTCTAAACCTCACCTCCTTCCACCATAAGATAGGGAGGGGATGATAATGTCTACCTCATAGGATTGTGGTGAAGATGAACTTGGCACAGTGTCTGGCACAGCGTCAAGACTCAAAACCTGGTAGCTGTCATCATTACCAAAACACTTCACCTGGGGTAAGCACTCAGTAAACAATAGTTACTAGCGACCAAGCCTCCTATGTCCTCCAGCCCATCAGGTCACCTCATGCCCCCAGCCATTTCATGCTTCTCCATCAGCTGGACGTTAAAACCCTAACTGCTCATCTAAAATCCCAGAGCCCTGCAAAGGCCCCACCTCCCCTCCCCAGCCGCTCTCTCACTTATCTCTTGAACTAACTCCTCCACCAACCATTTGATCTACCCTGGTCCCCAGCCCATGCCGGCCTTTCGCAACTCCCTCATAGTTCCAGGGAACTTCCAGTCCCTCAATGTTCTCTTCTTCCTGCCTGCCAGAGGGAAACCTCCCCATCCTTAAAGACACAGCCTCTTCTCTGAAACCCTCCCTGACCACCTCGGCCTACTGTCTTTCCTTCTTCTCTCACAGGTCACATCTAGTTCATCACCAAGTCTTGTCTAACAAACTTCCTACTACTTATCCAGTCAACCTATTTTTCTCCATCTCCCAAGGCCCCCACTCCTATCTAGGCCACCATTGTTCTTGCCTGGGCACCAAAATGGCTCCTGTCTAGTTTCTCTGCTTCCAGCCCTGGCAGGTCATGTCACTCCCCTGATTAAAACACTCCAACACGGATGGGCCTTGAGGGTACTATGCTAAGTGAAATAAGGCAGATAGAGAAAGACAAACACCATATGATCTCACTCATATGTGGAAGATAAACACACAGATAAAGAAAACAGATTAGTGGTTACCAGAGGGGACAGGGGTGGGGGGAGGGCGAAAGGGGTAAAGGGGCACATACGTATGGTGACAGATAAAAACTAGACTATTGGTGGTGAACACAATGCAGTCTATACAGAAACTGAAATATAATAACGTACACCTGAAATTTACACAACATTATAAGCCAATATGACCTCAATAAAACAAACAAACAAAAAACACCCCAATAGCTCTCTGCTGTCCTCAGGCTAAGTGCCATGTCCTCATCAAGGTGAAGGGGCATTTCACGACCTGGATCTGCCCACCTCTCCAGGCTCATCTCTCGTCCCTCTTCACCCACACCTTTCACAGCCATCCTATACTCCCCGCAGGCAGGCTGTGTCCTCTACAAGAGCACCCTTTCTTCCTCCCTGCCCCTCTCTTTGCCTGGTTGCCTCTCAGTATGGGCGTGGCTGCAAGCTTCTTGAAGCCAGAGGTTGTGGTATGCGTCTCTGGTCCTCTCTCGGGCCTAATGCAGTTAGGACTCACTCAATTGTGTTGATATCGGAGTTTGAAGCTAATGAGTCTGTTTTGGTAAACAACTTTCTGCCCCTCGTCCCCTGAAAGGCCTCTAAAAGATGTGGCCAAAGCTGTGGAGGGGGGCCTGCAAGGACGGAGGGTCCCGAGGACAGCAGTTCCTCTCACTGTCTCCCATAACTAGAACTACTGCCCGATCACGTCGTTTTCTTCAGCGTGTTGACACCCATCATCTCATTCAATCCTCACAATCCTGTGAATAGGGAGGCAGATTTGTTTGCAATCACTCAATTCCCTGTGGATCAAAATCCCAAAAGAAGCCTTCTGAATCTTCATTTATGTAAACGAGTGACCAGACTCAGCCTGAGAGCATGAAAGGAGAAGAAACGAACCACTGTCCAGGGAAGCTTGTTGTGAGGGTCCAGCGATTTGCAATTCTGGCCCCTGGGCTGGGCCCAGAAAAGGTCAGCCTGGATTGCAGAGGGGCTGCCTTCTGCAAACCTGAGCACCCATGTCAGGATGAGGCAGAGCGAGAGCCTGGGGAAGAATGGCCTGGCTGGGCTGGGGCCACGGCCACTGACCGGGCAGTTGAGAAGGCCTGGGAAAGAGTCAGCGTAAGCGGTGGCTACCTCCTCCATCTCCTGCACCCCCACCCCTACCCCTGTGATCACTGCCCTTCCCCCTCCACAGGGCCCCTGGCTGTGCTCAACTCGAACATCACCCCCATTTTACTCCCCTCCTCTCTGCCCTGCTCCACTTTCAAATCTCTAATTAGCAAAGGGGCCTGTTTGTCTATGAATGCATAAATTTGCTTCTTAGTACTTTGGATACCCCGTCACCATTGTCGTTTGTGATGCTATCATCCAATTTAAAATGAGTATCTGTTAATTAAATGAGACAGATTAAATATTAGTGATAGAAACCAATAACATTGTATTTTAAATATTTTAGAGTTTAGATTCTTCACAAATTCTAACACGCCTATTTTAACGTGCCTCTCCTTCTTGTATTACTCAGAGCAAGCCAGTCTTTAGGAACATAAAAACAACCATGGATGGGGCTCATAAGAAAAGAGACGACCACAGGGATGTGAAGTCGAGTCCCCGGACGGACACAGGAGCTGCCCCTGGCACCCTCAGAGCAGTGGCAGGAACATACCATTGGGTGAGGAAGAAGTGGTGCTGGATGAGGAGGGTGAGGAGAAAGTACACCACCCCTTCTGCTGCCATGGCAACCAGGTTCTTCCCAATCAGGTCCCACTGCAACGGATTTGAAGAGTGCTCCTCACCTGGGGATGGAGGTCACCGGAAATCAGCAGGAATTACGTCCACTTCAGCAGCCCCAGCTGTCCCTGGAGACCTGGTAGGACACTAGGCCCAGCTAGACCAGGCCTTACGCAAGGGATTAAGTGAGAGCTAAACCCAAGTCTCATCTTGGCTCAAGTCAGAATAGGGAAGAGTTGAAGACTGCCCTCGACCCCTCCCGTGGCTCCTTAGCCATGGAAACAGAGGCACCCTGATCCCTCTTAGGTGGCAGGACAATCCCAGATCAACCAGGTGCCCCCAGCCCCAGCCCAGGTGGCAGGTCTGATGTAGGAACTCCCGCTGCAGCCCTCCCAGCCTCAGAGGATCCAGGGCCACACTCCACCCACCAAACCGGGCATAGACGTCTGTCACAGCCTGGCTCAGCGCCAGGTCGATGAGGCCCCGACCCAGGCAGAAGTGGGGGAAGATAATGAGCAGCTTCCTCAGCATGGCGTTGAACCTGAGCAGTGTCTGAAACACAGAAAAGCAGGAGAGCCAGTAATGAGGCCAAGCCCACCTGCCTGCTCTTGAGCTGGGTGGGGCCTGACGCCCTTCCAGGGCAGGACAAGGGGGCCAGGGGAAGGCCTGTAGACACAGCGGCCGAGCAGCCAGACACCACAACAAGGATTTGTCAAACAGACATGGAAGCCTTGGAATACTCATAGGAGGTGCCTCTAGCCAGGTAGTATTTTCTAAACGTTTACAATGCGTACCACTGTGGGTAATTGTGAGGAACTTCCGAGTTACTTTCCTTAAGAACCTAGGTGACTTCATGGGCAAGAGCGGGAGTCTGAAGAGGAGCGGCCCTCCTGCTGTCTGCTTGGGAGCTCTCACTGCAGATGCACTTGAAATGACACAGGAGCCCTCCAAGGCATCTGTTACCAAGAGACGCAGCAGCTGCCGGGAGAGTGGCCCGGGTGCTCTCTCCTTTAGTGCAGCTGTGAGCCATCACTGGGGATGAAGCTCTTTCACTGGCTCTGTCTTAGCCCAGCTTGTACCAATGGGCGGAGGGGCCCTGAGCGTCTCCCAGCTCTGCTTCTCAGCTCCTCACAGGGAGCTACAGCTGTCTGTGGTTGTCGCCAGCAGAAAAGAGGGCCTGAGACTCTCTCTGGGGTCTGTGTTGAGTTGGGGACACTTGTTTTCACGCAGTCAGACTGTGCTTGCTGTCTTAGCCTTGGAGTGTCAGGCAGAGGCTCCCCCAAGACAGCAGAGGGGACACCAAGGGGTGAGGCTGACCAGGCTCCAGGCTGGGCCACTGCTGCCCACTTATCTGGCCCGTCCCTACCCCACACGCTCCTCCTCTCCAGCCTCCACACCTTTGCCCACACGACCCCATCTCTTTCTTTCTACTCCTTTTTTGCCTCTGGGCCTTTGCACTCGCAGCTTCTATTAACCATTGCTATTAGCAGGGAAGAATTCTCCTTCCTCTCTGCTCTCCGGCAGGTTCCTGCCTTTCTTTAGAAAGCTAGCTCCAATGACCCCTTCTCTCATAAGCCTTTCCAGATTCCTGTGGTAAAAATATCCACTCCTCTCTTACGGTACTTACCACATTGCCAGCATTAAGTATTTTTACCTGTCCACTTGCTCCACTAGTCAATGGTCCCTGGAGGACAAGGACTGGGTCCTAATCATTTTGGTGTCCTTCCTAAATACCTTGCACAACGATTAGCTCAGAGTAGGCACTTCATTATTTATTAAATGTGCTAATAAAACTCTACTTATTCCAGGCCAGGCTCAAATTGAATTTCCTTCACCAAGATGCTCCTGGCCCCTGCAGCCCAGCTCTTTGGTCCACTCTGACCTGTAGTGTTGCATCTGTCTTGCTCCTTTGACGTTCTGTCACACACTGTCTTATGGAATGTCACGTACTGTGGTTTATATCAGTTCCTAACTTGCTGTACAGATTGTTTTCTGACTGGAACAGGAGTTCCTGGAGGGCAGGACGAGTGGGTCACACTTGTTCGTATCAGCACATCCACCACATGGTGCTCACCTGTCGATCCCTCTTGACTGAGTAGGGACAGCAGCTACTGGGACCTGGGGAGCATCTTGTGGGAGACTGGGAATTTCTGCAGCTTCTGTCTGTCCAATAACTTATGTGAAAGCAATCAACTTTTATGCAGGGGAGGGGGGTGTGCTCAGTGAATGTTGGCTAAATGAGTGCAGCCTGTAGGAGGGAGAATGTTTTGAGTTGCTGTAAGCTTACTATTTAATTTTTCTGAAGTGACACACTCTCTTAAAACTTAGTGGGCTGTGAGCCTGTGACAAAAACAACTCTGAAGAGTAGCAAAAATTCCCTGGCCATCAAGGGTATCTGTGTTCTTATCCATCTCCCTTCTCGGGTCTGATGTGACATGGGACATTTTTATCAGTCATGGGACAGATGGGGTTCTGTTTCTAGCTTAGTGGTCACAGAAAGCCGGACAAGATCCGGGAAAGAGTCACTCTCAGGAGGCCATGGGACGGGATGGTTAGTGTAGATTTGCCTTGGGTCCTCCCAGAGAGACAGGGGTGGGGACAGGGGCCACAGCACAGCAGTGCAGATGTGCTGGCTGGTGCCCACCCTCCGAACTGCAAAGATCTAATGAGGGAAGGAAAGGCCAGAGAGGCTGCTGGAACACAGGCACATAGGCGAGCCCACCAATCCTTGCAAATGTTCCCAGGACAGCCGTGGCCAGGGCTCAGGCCCAGTGTGCTGGGAGTGGGAGTGTAGAGCAAAGACAGCTCTGTAGCCGTGGGATTGTTTTTAGGATTCAGTCTGGCCAGTTCTTTCTGGGTGAGGAGAAGTCTAGGGGTTGTCAATGGGACAACTGGACTTTATAGCTCATGAAAATGAGTCATTCAGCACCATAAAGTCAAATTCTGTCCTCAGGATTAATTTCCATGTAGAACAGCATATGTTAGTATGTTATAATTTGCTTAAGAATGTATGTTAGTATATATTTGTTTGTATGTCTCCAGAACAGATAAGAAATTCAAATGAGACATTGCCTCTGGAGAAGGGAACCAGGTGATTGGGAAACAAGAGTAGGAAGGAGACTTTTCATTGTGCACCTTTTTGTTCCTTTTAAATTTGGAAACCACACCACTGCATTACTTACATGTGTGTGTGTCTGTGTGTGTGTATAGAAAACCTAACACCCAAAGTCCCCAAAGGCAACCTTCTTGGAGGAGCAAGCAAATCTAAAAGCTTAGGATCATGAAAGGTCATCTATAGCTTGCAGAATGAGCTCAGAAAACCATGACGCTCAGCACACAAACAAACAAGGAGCGGAAAGACAGGAAGGAAGGGAGGAAGGAAGGAAGAGAGGGAGGGAGGAAGGGAGGGAGGAAGAATAGAAGAGACAGAGGGAGGAAGCAACATTCATTTATGCACAAAGCTTGTCCAGACACCAGGCTTGCCCACGGCTCTGCTTGACCATCACATACACTCTAGTATCCTAGTAATCAAACAAAGAAGCCAAGAAAGTCATGCTTACCCGGTTATTCTCAAATAATTCCAGGATGAAGGTGATGGCACTGCTGTTGATGCCGATAAACAGATTAGCACAAGACAAGGCCACATAGGCTGTGCTGGGGACATCAAACAGGAAGGATGCTGGGTACATCATGGGAATGACCGCCCATCTGTGTGAAATGACACAACTCACTGGGATGGAGTTCTAATTTCCACTCCATCTGCTGTACCCCTAGATCTAATGCATTCCCCTCACACATGAGGTGACATGTTTGAACTGGTGAGAGTCCAGGGGGACCAAAGAGATGCCTCAACCCTTGGTCTTTTTTCCTCATCTTTGAATGGAGATAACAGTGCCTGCCCTGACCACCTCATGGGGTTTTGTGAGGAGCAAATGAGATGGTAGCTGTGAATATACTTCGTAAATTATAAAGCTTTATACAAGGCATAGGAGCATTCTCCACCCTGCAATACTTCCCATTCTAATCTGGATCATCAAAGCTGAGCTGAGATCCCAACAGGCTCATCTTTACAGTTCACGGGAGCTGATGTGTCAGTCATGCTGGTTCTGAACTCTCTATTTCCAAGAGAGATGAATGGAGACCATTGCTCTGGCAAGACTCCACGGGGCTGCATAGGAAGGGCCAGGTATCATTAGCTCCATTTTACAGATGGGGAAACTGAGGCCCAGATAGGATGAACTGTCTACAGTTACATATACAGTAAGCGGTAGGCCTGGATATAAAGTTGCTTGCTTTGCTCTGTAATTCTACTGGATTTAATCCCTGTGTCGCCCTCTGGCCCTGACTCGCGAGCAGTTTTTCAGCCATAGTCTTCTACTGTGCGCAAAAAACTCTTCGCCAGTACAGATGGAGACACTGAGACGGGCAGATTGGCCACAGATGAATCAGCATCAGAGCTGGATGAGGAAGTGGGGAGTGACGGACTCCCAGACTTCAGTCAGGCCACAGTTTGAGTGGAAGAAGATTCAGGCCATGTGGCTGTCTCCATTGTCCCTGAATAGACTGGGCCTCAGGAATACCACCATGCATGGAGTGAGAAACAGAAGCCAGACAGATCCTGGTTGGCAGCCACAGATCCTGGTTGGCAGCCGCAGACCCTGCAGGGGCTGGAAGCTAACCTTGCCACTGGAAACCCTGTTTTCTGTCAGAAGGGCATGTCGTCCCCTAGCTTCCCTTTTGGCAGCATCAGCTAATGGCCCAGACAACTCACCCGTACAGCATGAGCAGTGCAACAAGGGCAGGAAGATTGTCTGGAGAAGTATAGGCTTTCTTCTGAAACCCGATGAAGATGCCCACCACCAGCGCAGCACTCACGGCGTAATTCATCTAGAAGAGAGGAGAGGAGGACAAGGCACTTAACCTCTCTGGACCTGTTTCCTGTTCTGTAAAACGAGGGCTAGGCCAGCCTCCTCCAGCTCTTATCATCTGGGATTCTGACTCTATTTGTCTAAACAGTTCTTGGTTAGCAAACACGTGTTAAGCTGTCCCCAGACCTCCTACCCCATCCACCCCCACCTCCCTGTGTAGGGAACCTTCAGCCTGTATCTTCTGAAAGAATAAATTATAAAATTCCACTGATCTCTTATTCTCTCTTTCTATTTGGTCACAAAGTTCTGTTGATTCTACTTTGTAAGCATGTCTCCAAAATACAGAAAATGTTAAAATATAGTCCTTGGCCTCACAAAGCTCAAATAGATGATACTCTTTCATCACTTGCTCTCCTCTCTTCCTTTCCTACACAGTTCAGTCCTAAAGCCATTAGGTGGGACAGGGACAGGTGGGCAGTCACGGTGGGGTTAGGGGAGGAGTCACAGTGGTCCTGAGCAGGATGAGAACCCGAGAAGGGTAAAGAGGGCATCCACAGAGTGTGGGCTGGTGTGGGGTGTTGGAGCCCCAGTGGGGTGAGGAGGGTGTTCTTACAGGGGACTGATTTGGTACAGGGTATCAGAGCCAGAGCAGAATGAGGAGGACCTCCATGTAGGGGGCAGCTGGCGCAGAGGGAAGAGGGTATCCACATGGGGATGGGGTGGCAGAGATGGGGGACTTATGACATACAGGTGTATTGCTCAGGTAGGCAAGTCAGCCGGGGGTGATAGAAGTCAGTTTCCCACTCTTGGAGAAGGGAGTTACAAATATGGAAAGACAGAAAACCAGAATGAGCCTGTGGTGTTGGATGGGAACTAAAGGTTTTAATGAGCTCATAGTTCAGTGTATGGATATATAGAGAGATATCTATGTACATGTGTGCATATCTATGTATGTGTATATATATATACTAGCTAATGAGGGTGCTAAGCTCCATATATTATATTATATATTATGTATATATGTATATCTCCTCTAGTTCTCTCCACTGAGAAGGCCTGGGACCATTGAGACCCCAGTGGCAGTGAACATATCTAGACCCAGATCTTGGTTTCTGAGGGTCATTTCCAGTGGAGGAACCGGGGCTTCTTGGGGAGATGGTTGATTCCAGGGTAGGGCTGGGAGGAGATGCAGGATGAGCTGGAACATCTTGTGCCAGAGAGTGTGGAGGTGCTCAAGGACGATGGGGACACAAGTCAAGAGGAGACTGAAGCCAGCTTGAAGGGGCTCCCACTGGCCAAACTGGGGGTAATTTCAGCATCAAAATAAGTAAGAATAGTATCAGATTGTAATCCATTAATTAATTCAGGAACCTTGACCCCATACAGGCATAAACGGAAAGTTTGATAACAAATAGGGTATTTATATAGCTTCAAAGTACCTCTCCCTCCAATTCTTATTGATTATAAAGAGGAAAAGAGTAACTTTACAGTGGAGAAGCTTGGCAGATGCCATATTAATCAAGTGATCAAAGTGACTATTATCAGTACCAGGACAAATTGAGATCAGAAGCTACCTGATAGGATGCAGGAAAAAGAACAGAGCATCCCTTCGTGGTACCCCTGCCATAACCTGATTGCAGCATGAGGAAACATTGAGCAGATCCACACTGAAGGACATTCTGCAAAAACAACTGGCCTGTGATCTTCAAGGTTGTCAAGGTCATGAGTGTCAAGGAAAGACTGAGGAACATTTCAGGCTGAAGGAGACTGGAGAGACAGACAACAAAATGCAATGAGTGATTCTGAGCTGATCCTTTTCTATAACTTGGTGAAACTTGAGTGGGGCCAGACGATTAGATGGAGGTGGTGCATCCGTGCTGGTTCCCTGATGCTGACAGTTGTGTTGAGGTTGTATGGGGTGTGTCATCATTTGTAGGAGGTACACACTGGAGGTGCTGGGGTGTGTGTGTGTGTGTGTGTGTGTGTGTGTGAAGGGCATCTTGTTGAGAAGTTACCCTCAAAGAGTTTTGAAAAAAAGTTTTGAACTGTACTTGCAATGTTTCTGTAAGTTTGTGATTGTTTCAAAATTTAAAAGAAAAAGAAAACAGATGACATATGTAAAAAGATAAGAACTTAAGACATCATATATGTGCTGAGTGAATGGTATAAACAGTAAGTGTTCATTCCGTCAACAATGACCCCCAGGCGTGTGTTGTCTTTTTGCCATTGGCTAAGAGGATGATAAGCTCCAACACTACAGATCTTAGAGTTCAGAGTGCAGGCCAGCCTCAGAATTCTGAGCATCGGGAAGACTGCCAGCATCATATTCACTGTCTTCTAACTCCTTATTGGATTGCCAAGTGACTACTTTGCTAGTATCACCTCCCACCCCAGATACCCACTCTGTCCTTCTAGCCACATATCTCTGCTTAGACTCAGAGATCTCTGTCTGTAGCCAGACACACACACAGGTCAGCCCCAAGCGTAAACTGTTTTCCTGATCTTTAAAAAAAAAGTAGAATGTAGGGGCCAGCCCGGTGGCGCAAGCGGTTAAGTGCGCGCGCTCCGCTGCGGCGGCCCGGGGTTCGCTGGTTCGGATCCTGGGCGCGCACCGACGCACTGCTTGTAAGCCATGCTGTGGCGGCGTCCCATATAAAGTGGAGGAAGATGGGCACCGATGTTAGCCCAGGGCCGTCTTCCTCAGCAAAAAAGGAGGAGGATTGGCGGATGTTAGCTCAGGGCTGATCTCCTCACAAAAAAAAAAAAAAAAAAAAAAAGTAGAATGTAAAAACCAGCACTTTAACAGCTTTGCAGAGCAGGTGAGCTAGCTCCTTTCATGTTAAAAGCACAGGCCAATGTGGGCACCTGTAGGTGATGTTCTTGCTCAAAGTGAGGCTTGTAGGTTCTGACCTCGTCCCCATGTGTTCAGGAGTGTTTTTTCACGTAGATACAAGAGAGCAGAAAGAATTTGGTTGCCACTGGTAATTTCTGATTTTGTATTGTCAAGTGATGATGGCTGCTTAATAAGTTGAGTAAGATAAAAGAAACTATGTCCTCAGGAACCCTAACATTCACCAACATTATTAAAAGCCCCAGTGGAGAATGTTGTCTGTGTTGGTCTCCATCATGATATATCTTATCATCATATGAAGTGGAGACTCACTTTGGTCTTAGAATGTTGAGATAAAACAAAAGATCTCGTTACCCAAGATGCCCAGAACAGACTAGAGTTGGTGTCGTAAGGATCCTGCTACATTATAACTGGGCCTTTGCTGCCAATTCATTTTGACCCTGTGGCCTGTCATAATGTAACCCATCCTGACCCCTCTCTCCTGCCATCAATCCTGCTGTTGATTTTATAAATAATTTTTTCTTCATTTTCCCTAATCTGGTATAGTGAAGGTCTGATAGCTTTGGGAAAGCAAAATAAGACCACTGGGTAGGGTTGCCAGATTTAGCAAATAAAAATATACAGTGCCCAGTTAAATTTGAATTTCAGACAAATAATCAATAAATTTTTTGAGGATAAGTATGTTCCATGCAATATTCGGGGGTGCACACATTTATACCAAAAACCATTCATTGTTTGTCTGAAATTCAAATTTAACTGGGTGTCCTATATTTGTCTGGTGACTCTACCACAGGGGAAGTTCCATCCTTACCCCTTTGGGGGTGGGGCAGGGTTTAAGAAGAGGATGTGGGGTGAAGGAGCCCTTCAGCTCCAGATTACTCCCAGGAAGCCCAGCCGCATGCCTGCAGTGCAGTGATTATGTGGTGGGTCAGAAGGCCCCCTAAGGTGGGGCATGCAGAGCCCCCTCTCAGCAGCTGTTAAGCTGAGCCCCACGTCCTTCCCTAGCTCAGGTCTCCTGGTTCTGTGCCTTTCTAAGAAGATGTCAGGAGACAGCAGACACACAAGGCCCTCGGCAAGCCCCTCCCAGCAGCCCTGGCCATGTGAGAGCCCCACCTGCTGTGTCCCTTCAGTCAGAGCAGACACAAGCACCCGCCCACCTTGGGCCCAAGGGGGCAAAGGAGGGCCATGACCTGACACGTACAATGTCCCAGAGGAAGTTGGTCAGCCAGTAGGTGGTGGGGCTCACTCCGCTGATGAACTGGAGGTGCTTGGCTTTGTTGACTCTCTCCTGGATCAAATAAAGGACAAAGCTGGCTGGGACGAAGGACATGGCGAAAATCACGCAGATGGCAACCATAGCATCCACCGATGTGGTCAGCCTGCAGCAGGACGGGGACACAGAAAGAGCGGGGTGAGGAAGGAGGAGCAGAAGTAGGAGAAGAACAGAGTAGGCTCTGGGAAGGCCTCACACAGTCCTAGGTGACAGCTCCAGAGTCCCCATGCCTCCCCTGAAGCTTGTCATTCTCCTCAACTGTCTACATCAGACTAGGTCACGGTTAAGTGGGTATTTGTGGGTTTCCTGTTCCATGTTAATATTGAATATTGTTCCACCTTAGTATAAAAGTCTAGATAAATTTTCTCTTTGTTACATTTTCTAATTATTTGTTGATAGTGTATAGAAATGGATTTTTATATTAATCTCATATATTCCAATGCTCATATCAGTTCTAATAATGCGTCTCTAGATTCTCTTGAATTTTCTTTGTAGGCGGCCATATGATCTGTGATTTATCTTGTTAAGTCCTGTTTTCAAGAAACATATCATAACATGGGGAAATGTTCACAATGTAAGTTTAAGTGAAAAGAGAACCGGCCAGTTATACAGGAGCTTGGCTCTGTTCACCCTTTCCTGGATCAAACAGAAAGCATCTGCCTAAGGGGGCAAGTATGGGCTGAAATCCAACCTGAACTTGACACATAGGCCATGACCCCTGGCATGGGATGGAGCCCACCTAGAGAAAGGAGCCCCTTTGACTAATTCCCACAAAGGCACCGTAGTGCTAGTCTCTGCCCTGATAAAACTACAGACAGCATGATCCCCACGCAGAGTAAGGATAGAATAAAGGACTGAAGGGAAACACATAAAAATGTTGAGAAGAAACTCCCCAAACTGTAGGGTTATAGACAATAAGTTCTTAAAACTCTCTTCTGTAAACTTTCCTTAATGAACATACATTATTTTATAATCACAAAAGACTCCTATTTCAGATTTCACATTCAAAAGTCTTGGCAGGAGGTACAGTAACTTGGGCTGAGTGAGAATTAACATAGGACAGACTATTCTCCCTCAGTCTAGGGCCTCAGAGGGTGTCCAGAGGAAGGCCCCAAGGGGCCAGGGCCCAAGTTTTAGCCGATGACACTGGGCATGTTCAGTAGCACTCAGAATATACTGGAAATGAGGACCCTCATGGCCTCCCAGAAGAGGTTGGCACTAATGAAGGCATTCCACCAAATATAGGCCTCGAACAGAGCACACGTACTATAAATCGCACAAGATTGATGTTTTACTTCCTGAAGCTGTTAGAGCCTAAGCTTGAGGAAGGCGAGGATCTGTCGACATCTCCAAAGCCCAACTGTTGGAGGGAAATTACTGGAACCCAAGATCATTACTGCTTGGGGAGACGAAAGATTTACTGAACTTTTCCAGTTCCCGGCAGTCCTCTTACATACTGGAAAGCAGAATGTTTGCGTAAGCTCCAGGGGCAACTTGTTATCAAGAGCCAAAAGGGAACAGAACCAAACATATGCTTACTTTCCAAATAAACAGTATGAGGAGAGAAAATGGCCAAGCAGTGTGGTACACGGAGCGTTTGAAAGTCATGTTCGTGTGTGCCTGCTTCGACAAGCTTGCCATCCCGCCCAGCGGCTCATGTTAGTGAAAATCCTCTCAGGGTATCAAAAATGTGGAGAGGGTGGCAAGAGGGCCGTGAGGCTGGGGGCCGCGGTGGCTTACACTGTGATCTCTGAGAGCTGCTCCTTGGTCAGGTTCAGGGGCTGGCTTATGACGGTGATGCCATACTCCTCGGGGTTCCTGTGCTCGGGCAGGCTGGCCCGTAAGATGGCATTGTGACCCACGTTGAGAAAGCTGACCAGGGCATGCCAGCCTTTGTTGTTAAACCACACCTACAGGGTAGAGATGGGCTTCGTCAGCCTGTGCTATTACATGAGACCAGAGACGCTGAGCTACAACAGCTGTTTAAAGAAAAAATTAGCTGCAGGAAAAAGAATGTGAGAAGGAGGAAGGGTTTGGCAGCTGGAAGACATTCCATGCTAGGTTTCAACAGGAGGAGGGATAGAATTTAGCTAAGCCAGGAAAATAAAAATAAAATAACCAGCTCACATGAATTTTTAACTCTAAGGCAGATTATGCTGGGCCAATACCTTAATGTTGTCTTCAGTTTCTAGATGTTTAAGGAAAGCAGACATTTCCTTAGAGAGCTCTCTGGTGATAGGGCCCTAGAAAACCATAATAAATAAGCAAGAGGGTTTTTTTTTTTTCTCCCTTAGTACTCATGATAATTTCTGTTTTATGACACTTGGCAGGTTGAAAGTCCTACCCAAATCTCCAGTCAGCTTACATACCCCGCTCACGTTCATCATCTGGCCAACGTCGCTTAAAAATCCAACAAGCGCTTCTCCAGTGATGGGGAGAACTGGGAGCTTTCCTCCGATGGAAATTCCTCCATACCTGACAAGGGAACAGAAAGTCCTCAGACCAGTGCCATGAACTGTGTGTGTGCTTCACACTTGCCACAGCTCTCTCAGTTTCGTAGGGAAATGCGTCCTTTTGGGGGAATTGTCTGAACTAGCAAGTGACATGGCCCCACTTTACAAACCAATTTTCAGTGCTTCCTCATTGCCTCCAGAATGAAATTCTGATTCTTTCTGAGCTTGGTCTCTGCCCACCCCTCCAACCTCACCCCTCCTCATGCCTTCCCTTGAGTGGCATATTCCGGCCATGTGAAATCACTTCCAGATCCCCCAGCAGTCCAGGTTGCCTCTGTGTCTCTCTGCTTTCGTAGGGCTGCTGCTTCCCGGGGGTGCTTATCCCCTTCTTGAGCATCTGGCCAACTCCCACTCATCTGTTCCATGTCATTTTCTCTTCGAAGTCTTCCCAGACTCTCCCCTGACTAAAACCAATGATCCCTTTTCTGTGACACTTCTGTACTTTGCAGGTACCCCTGGCAGCACTGGACTTCCCTTATCTAATCAGGACCAGTCCTGCCTACCTCTCAGCCCCACACCTACCTTAGGCAGCCCCTCCCTTCTCCTGCCTCAACCCTTGCTCTAGGTCCTGAAGTGGGATCCTAGCCTTGGGTCTCCCATTCTGACCCATCTTCCACACTGCTCTGAAGTCTCAAGTGACTCTACTCAAACACCGACCTGAGCGTGTCACTCTCTGGCTTAAAACTCTTCAAAGGAGGATAAAAAGCCAAACTCCTCTACAAAACAAAATTAATTTGCCAGTTAGGCAAGGCAGAGGAGGAGAACTTTATTCCTCAGGGACTCAAATTGTGCCCCTCTCCTCCCTTTCTGCTTCAGCTAAGGCCCCACACTTCCCTCTAGGGAGCAATTCTCAAAGCTGGATTTCACTTTTATGGTCTAGAATCCCCCAGGAAATCAAGTCACAGAAGCTCTTCTTTCACTCTAAACGCCCCGTCCCTGAGGGGGCCGGGAGGCCAGCTCACTCCCAGAATATCCTGGAGGATTCTCCAAACCTCTGGAACCACTTGAGCCTGCAGGATGCCTCAGGAACAGGGTGAAGGGGGCAGTGTGGGGCTGGACCAGGCCCTTTGAGGCTTAAATGGAATGAGCCAAGGGGCGCCAGGGCTCAGGTTACAGTCCTCTCATTGCAGCATTCTACACTGTCAAGCGCTTGGAGGTTTTAGAATCTCCCTTAAGTGAGAATGCTCTGGGGCTCCTCTTCAAGGAACACCACCTCCTATTTACGCCCTCCAAGGAGACCTACCACTGAGCATCTTCTGCTCAGTGGTCCAGCTGCCTCTAGCCACATACCCTTCAGGACACGTCTTGGGAATTCCTGAGCACGGACAGAACAGCCCATCCACATGGTTTGAGGTGTGGCTTTTTTATGTGCAATTATTTTAAATGAATAAGTCTGAGATTTTAATTTCTTACAAAAATAGTTTCTTACCTCTGTTCATTGACCCAGAATTTGCTCTTTAAGCTGAAAGCCAAAATAAATCATACAGTGAATACACAAGTATGGCAGTAGCGTTAACTTCCCTTCCTAGACACTCACTGGGATGTCTCAGTCTTCAGGGGCATTTTGCATTTCCTGACATCCAAGCAGTGTGGAGCCCTCCCAGCCCTGGGGCCGGGCTTGACTGATGTTTTCCACCACTGGTTCTCCAAGTCACATCCTGCATGTGGGACTTTCTGGGTGGCCCTGTTGTCAAACCATTGCGCCCCAACTGGACTCAGAAAATATGGCAACGACCATGCCAGTGTGGAGCGCAGGCTGCAGCCCGCAGCCCTCCCCTCTCCCACCCTGTACAAACGAGACTCTATGAATCACCTGCACACCTGGAGGAAGTCCTGACTTACTCCAAGCCCGAAGTTAAGACACTGACTTCCGGGCAATCAGGGGTAAATTACAAGATAGGAAACAAGCAGACACCAACTCCAGACCTCATAGTTTAGACCCACGAACTATTGTCATCAAGCACAAAATCCAAAATTCCACATTGCAAATTTGCTGCTGAGAACCAAGTTTGGGATGGTCGTCATTTATTGCGTTATTGGATAAATTCTCTGCACTCTGCTTTCACTTTTGTGCTTGGATGGCGTTCCTCATTTTGCTAACTGCTGGCGTGGCATTGCCTTCCCAGCAGCTGCTTCATCATCTGCAGCGGGTTCTGGTTAGCCAAGTCCATCTTTCCCTTGCTCAGGGCTCTGGTAGGGGAAGCAACGGAAAGTACTACTAAAATTAGACACTATGTTTTATTTGAAAGCCCCAGAGCTTGTGGGGCCTGAATCAGGGTCCCCTATGATGCCCTCCCTGCAGCATGCTCTTGTCAAGCTGCTTGCTCTGATAGGGGCTGCTGAAGCAGGGCCATCCCGGGGTGGGGCTTGATAAGAACAGCTGCAGAGCTGAGAGAAGTAGACACTTATGGAAGAGTTCGTTAGCAGTTTCAAGGGCAGTGACATATGACAATTTTCAGTTAGAGTGTGACAGGTGCAGTTAACCTGGCCAAACTGTGGGCTCACTCAGACCCTGTCCCACTGCCTCTTTCCTATCTTTGTCTAAGTTTTTCCTTTCTCCCTTCTGCTTCTTACTTTTCCTTTTTGCTTCTCCCTTTTTCCTCTACCTTTCCCCTTTACTCTCCCTCCTCCCTCCCAACTTTGTCTTTCTTAACTAGTTAAAATATGAGGCTGCATTATTGGATAAATTCTATGCTTTCTTATTTTGCTTTTAATAGTGCATGGGTTAAACTTTAAGATTGCTTGGCCTAGACAAGACAAAGAAACCAAAAACAAAATTAATCTTAAGTTGCATTTTACTTGTATATGCCTCAATTGCTTTTTCTGTCGGGTAAGGCTCTCAACTTAGGAAAAAATAATTCCACTGCCCTGATTGTTGATAAATCATAAGAGTAAATTATCTTCTGTCCCTAGTTAATATTTTCTACAGGGAGCCAGGATAAAAAGGATGAAAGAGTCTCTTCTTACCTGCTTTGTATAAGAGCAGGATACGTTTTTACCAAGAAGTCAGAGATGTTCCTGTTTGTCAGGTCTTGTAGAATTTCAGTGCTGCGCTGTATTCTCTGAGGCAATGAGACATCTGCGTTAATTACTTTGGAATTTGAGGTCTTATAGTTTGGGAAACTACTTGTTCTTCTCCAAAAATTATTTATGGACTCAGCTACTGGGAAAATACAAAATAAAGCACTGGCATCTCCCTAGTTCCCACATCAATGATGTAGAAGTCATCTTTGACCCTTCTCTTTTCTCCAGTCCACTGACAGGATAGGCTAGATCTAACTCCATAATAAATCTCCAATCCATGGCATCTCTCCAGTGCCACCGTAGCCCATAAGCCTCCACCTAGACCTCACCTGGACCTCTACAGAAACTTCCAAACTGGTCTCCCTGCTTCCACCCTGGCCGTCCACAACCCATTCTCCACCCAGCAGCCAGACTGCGCTTTAAACATGTAAATCAGAATACCCCAGGCACTTTGCTTACCACACTCCAATAAACCCTGGGAGCAGATCCAGATTCATCACCAAGGCTGACACGGAGGTGATCTGGCCCTGCCTCCCTCTCCCAGCTCACCTGCTGCTACTCCCCGCTCCCAAGCCCTCCCTACCGACTCTCCCTGCTTCTCAAATAGGCACTTCTCATTCCCGCAGTAGCTTTGCGCTTGGCGGTTCCCTCCGCCTGGATTGCCCTACCTGGACAATCTCACATGGCTAGCTCTTCATTCAAGTCTCAGCCCAAATTTTATACCTCAGAGAAGTATTTTCTATTTCCAGTCACTCCATCACAACATATTATTTATTATCTTCACATCTTCATCACTATCTGAAATTTGCTATCCAATTCATCTGTTTACTTGTTTTTGTCTGTTACAACCATGTATAATACAAATTCTGTGGGAGCCGAGACTTTCTCTGACTTGCCAGCTGCTGTGTCCTTAGCACCCAGAATAGTACCTGGCATACAGTTGAAACAATAAGTTTGTGACATGAATGAAAGAATTGAAACAGTGCCTTACAAGCTACTAATCACTTTCAAAATACATCTAGGACTGGAAGCTAGTTAATCAAGACTTTGGAGAATTCAAAAGTGCACGAGTTTGGCCACCAGGCGGCAATAATATTTAAATTTGGGAATATGTAGTGTTTAGTTCTGGTCAGTCAGGAACTCTGGGTGTCAAGGGTGCCCTCCAGAGGTAGCTGAGGGAATTTTTTTGTGGCCTTAAAACGGCCATCATCACACATGATTCTTTTCCTTTTTAGACACTCTCTGTCCCTCCCTCCTCTTTCCCATTTTACTTCCTTCTTCAATTTGCATTCTTCAGCTTGTTCCTCTCTCTCACACTGGGAGGAGAACTAGCATCTACCGAATGCTTACTGTGGGCCAGGCACGGTGTTAAATGCTCCACATACGTTGTAATATATCCCTTCATCCTCATACCCTTGTGAAAGAGGAATTATTACTTTAACTTACAGACAGAGAAACTGAGGTTCAGGAAGGTTAGCTAACTTGTACTGGGTTACAGAACTTGCAGACCTAGGATTCGAACCTCTGTCTGTCTCCTCCACAGTGCTTGCTCATTTCACTCCATCACCTGCTTTTCAAGCTGAAAATGGCACCCAGGGGAACTGCCAAGCTCCCCTAGTGGAATCTAGGCTGGAACAATTGTTAGTGCCTAAGAAGTTTATCATAAGTTGTTTTCTAAAAATTCGGTCAAGTAAAATACTCCTACAACTTTATCTCTAAGTATCGTAGAAGTCAGGGATGGAGCACTTCCACCTCAGGACCCATCACCACTCAAAGAATGTTAGAATCGAAAGGGACCCCAGAGAAAACTGCATCCACCAGCCCCATTGTCCAGCTGAGGACAACTTACTACCTCTGAGTCAACCCCTTACTCTCTGACCTTACTGCGGGGAGAACGGGAGAGTGTGTTTGAGTGAGCAGGGTGAGTCGGTGTGAATATGAGAGTGTGTGTGTGTGTGTGTGTGTATGTGTGTGTGTGAAAGAGAGACACCAAGAGAGAGAAAGAGAGACAGAGAGAGGGAGCAGCTCCTGTGCAGATAAGTGACATTCAATTTTGCTCCCAAGAAAGGTGTGAATGATAACGAGGAAATGCAGAAGTCAGAGAAAATCACAGAAATGGGTTTGCCTTTTTCCAGGACTTTGGCTGGAGTGGCCTGTTCAATTTTTTTCCCCCAGAGACCAAAGACTAACAACTGAAAATAAGTTTCTAAGCTAGACAGGCAGCCTTGAAGTTAGGACTCACTGAGGAAATGAATCTCATGTAGCCTTGCTTGGCCTTCCCTCCCCTCCCAGCCCAGAAAGCAATGCGCAGTGTGTCACAGCCTCCGTGTCCTGATGCTGGATGCAGTTGAGTCGAAGCAGCCACAGGGGCCCTCAGCAAACCCAACCCAGCAAAGCCTCCCCTTGGGGTACAGAGGATTGGGACAAACTCCCTGAGTCCCTCTTTTGGGATGCTTATGATGCTATAGTGGCTGAGTTGTGATACAAAGGGAAAATATATTGTTTGAGAAATATAAAGGTACACACTTTTAGCATATTAAAAAGAGAAACATAGGATGTTCATAAACATGGAATCATTTACAAGCCAGCAAATGTGATTGATGCAATGGAAAATTGAGTTGTCCCCCATTATGTGCTCTGCCCTTCTGCCATATGCCATAGTAATAGACTTTTCTGTTGGGTACAAGGACATCCAAAATAAAGACTGTAGTCCTCAGTCTCCCTTGATGTTAGCTTCTGGCCAATGATGCATAAGTGACAGTGCTGTGTGGTAGCTTCTGAAAATCTTCCTTAAAAGATAGCGTATTTGCACACTTCGCCCTCTCTTTTTCTTCCTCCTTTCTTCCATCCTGCTGCCTGGAAAGTAGATTCTGCCATCTTGGCCAATGAGGCTGAGGCCTGTTTACCATTAAGGAGCAACAAGATAGAACATCATGGACCACTCGTATTAACTTTTACATGAGAGAGAAACAAATTGTGTCTTATTTTATCCACGGTTAGTGTAGGGTTGTCGTCAGTCAAGTTGAATCTAATTCTAAATAATACAATTTCCTTACTCACGTTATCTAATTGAATTCTTATAATAACTCTATGAAATAATTTGCAGCTATCTTCCATTTATAAGTGAGGAAATTAAGGTTCAGAGAGGCCAAGTAACCAACCCATGGCTCTCTGACACCAATGCCCACGCTCATCCCACTCTGCCACACTGCTTCTCCGGGAAATGTTCATTCATTGGCAAATCATCAGAGAGGGCCACATAAGGCCCAGCACTGTGCAAGTCATCTGGAAGGCCAGTTACCAACCTGAGACAAAGTGAGACTCCTCTGGCCCCTTTCACTATCTCTGGAAGCCCCGGAAGAGCCTCACTGTGATACATTCTGGAATTCAGAACCCTCAGGAGAGGATGCTGCTCAGAACCAAATTTGTTGATGTTCTTGAAAAGACAGGTTGCTGGCTGTGTGTGTGCGTGTGTGTGTGCGTACATGTTAGTTACACAGCACATGGCAAGCTTCTCAATTAAGATTGTTAATAAGTGTGCAAATACATAAGCATTCGAATGGACACTAAAACATTGTTTATAATGGAGAGGAACTGAAAACCCACACATCCAAAAATGAGAGATTAGTTAAATAAACTAAAGTAAATCCAAGCAGTGGGATAGTTTGCAGGCATTAAAAATGACGATATAGATGTATATTTATTGACACGGACATATGTTCATGATATGTTATTAAGTGAAAATAGCAGGTTTCAAGACAGCATTTTGAATGTAATCCTGTTTAGATGGATAAAAAACAAATGTTATTGCTGTTTATCTCCAAGTGATAGGATGATTTTTTTTTCTTCTGACCTATCTGTACTTTCTAATTTTTCTATAATGAGCATGCATGAATAATTTTTTCAATGTTTAAAGATATTTTCTACTAGATTGAATAGAGAGTGTTTGGTGGAAAATGACTTCCTCCTGGGGTGTGTGACCAGGCCCTCTGGGATACTCCACTGAGAGGATCCGGACACCATTGCTGTCAGTTTGAAATGTTAGTTGGCTAGAAGTTCAGGAGGCACAATGGGTTTTCTCCCACCCCTGCTGTGGCAGGCTGATTCAGGGCCCCTGGTTCCCCAAGGAGGGTCAAGGTACCTGAGGGGGCGGGAGCCCCCCTGCACCCTCGGGGCACTCGGGGAGCATGGTGAGCTTCTCTCTGGTGCTGCACCTGCAGGAAGGCGAGGGGTTGTCCGGTGTCCATTTCTGCTTCTGGAGCAGGTGGGTGATGTTCGGAGACACAGAGGGAGTCTTCCACGGGGTTGAATTGCCACAGGGGTACTCCCTCAGGGGAGACAAGAAAATACTTCACAATCAGCTCCCAAGTTGATAAAAATCCCTAGAAATGAGAAACAGTGCCCAACCCTCTCCTCCTTAGCCTTTCCTCCTCTCCTCAGACCCACACATTTT
Source organism: Diceros bicornis minor (assembly GCF_020826845.1). Classification (NCBI taxonomy): domain Eukaryota; kingdom Metazoa; phylum Chordata; class Mammalia; order Perissodactyla; family Rhinocerotidae; genus Diceros; species Diceros bicornis. The sequence continues at coordinate 30,035,930 of NC_080743.1, forward strand.
CTTCTTAAACTCTGAAGGGTTAGTTTCTGCTCAAGAAAAATCAAGACTAGAATTTTGTTGATTGACTAGATGTGAGGCTGGGGAATAATTTCCTACTTTGTGGACAGTTTTCTCTCCCTTTTTTTCTTCTGGCAGCTCTAGCTATTGAGAGACAGAACAAATAAAAGAAAAGTTTGGAATTAGTCTCTTTTGGTCCTTATCAGTAGCTCTGAAAAAGATGGAATGAGAGAAGCAGTTAAAATTATATTGAACTTTTAGGACTCTTGGTGGATTTCAACTGCCCTCTATAACTCCCTTCTCTATGCTAATAGCAATAACTGGGAGTTGGCCATATATGTAATTAATGCCATTCTAGGTCCAATTATACAATGGTACATCCCCCATCTCCCTCCTTCCGCTGCTCAGACTACTTTCAAATAAGTTGTGGGAAGCATGTGTCAACTCAGTATGGAACTTTCTATACCGAGAATTATAGAAATATAGAGCTGTCCAGTGATGCAGGGGCTTCCTGAGAGAGAGTGAACACTCCTGCACACCAGTGTTGAAGGAGAGGCTGGGTGAGTACTGGTCAGGGAAGTGCAAGCATCATGTAATACAGAGCAGGATTGAGATGGGCCTCTACCAACTCTGCCATCCCGGACCCCAGCATCCTGGTCTCCCAGGGCAGCTGGTGGTCTTAGGACAGGGGTGTGCAGGGACTTACGGAAGCCAGTCTTCCTTCAGGCAGCGGTTGCCAAAGCCCGGCTTGTTCAGGAGGACGTCTGCAAGTGCAGCCAACTGCTCACTGCCCGGCTGGTCCATGCTGGACAGAGTGAAAGGGGCTTACTCGATGGACACGTGACAGGGACAGAGGGGGCAAAGCAGCCAACATGCAACCCAACAAGCATTTGTTGAATGACTACCACATGCCAGGCCTGTACACAAGGCACAGAACGCTGCCTTGGGATGGTTGTGGGTCTCCTGGGCAGGGGGTAGGCCACCCGAACACATGCAGTGATCTGACGGCATGTCATGTTTGTGCCTCAAAAAGGTGGAGCTTCAACCCACTCACCCACACTTTACTTTCTCTTCCCTTACTCCTGGCAGTCTGGGTTGTCCACTTGAGATCACCTTTCCAGGCAGATGCAGGTACATTAACTTCCTTTCTGAGGGCAACCCGAGGACCCCTACCACACTTGTGACTGTCCCAGGGAAGTGGGAAGGTCAGGCCCCCACCAAGCAGCATGTGACTCGAGAGCCCCACAACCCACGGAGGTGAATGATGACCTCTGGAGACAAGTCTACGCACCTGAAGAAAGTGTACTGCTGCCCATACATCCAGGGGTGAAGGGTCAAAGTGGGATATTCACCAAAAGGAGGGATGATGATGGAAAGCATCAGAGCCAAAAGCACAAAAGTGGCTGGGAGCACAATCTGTGGGAGAACGAGCATGGCAACGTGGGCTGTGGTGTGTGGTGTGTGGTGTGTTAAAGACACACACACATACACACACACACACACACACACACACACACTCACTCTTATCAACATTTATCCTGCAGCCTCATAACCAGGTCCTGGGGGAGAAGGTCAGGCTTCTGAGGAACATTACAGGGAAGATGCACAAAAGCAAGACATGTGGGAAAAAATAGAATGTTCTGGTAACCACTGAAGAATGGTTGAAGTGGGACAACAATGAACATTGGAGTAGCCCAATGTTCAGCCGGAGATGAACCAGCGTTTCTTTTTCTGAACAAAAACTATAAAAAGAAAAAAGAGGACGATGACCTTACTCTGCAGGATCACTGCAAAAACGAATGAAAACATGACTTGAGCCTTCACTGTAAAAATAAAAACAATATTAACATATTCACTATTATTCTATTTTCTCTACTAAGTGAGGTCGAATATTTACAAGGAAGCTTTGTATTACCAAGAATCAAAACAAAGGTTAGCAAGAAGGAAATGAAGCCTCCAGAACCTAAAGAGGGTGCTCCTTGCTGTGTTTTAGCCCACATGCACGAGAAAGCCTAGGAGAGGATGGAGAGGCAGGGGAGGACAGACAGGCCCTGGTGAGGAGCAATTGAGAAGAGCCAAAGATCACAGGTATACCTGGGCCAGGAAGTCCTTGTGGCTGCGGACGGCATGGTGGAATCGCTTGACCAGCAGTGCCTGCACATGTTGGAACAGGAGCCGCGCTCCCGAGTTGAGCCGGCCGCTGTGCACGGGGGAAGGCCAGCCAGCGGGTCCAGGAGCCTGCTCCGCAGGGCAGCCGTTGGAGCCCTGGGGAGTCTGTCTGACCTTCTCACTAGGACCCAAACAGGCGTGTCGGAGGCTGATGTTTTCTCTTCTCTGCTGAGTGCCGCCTGTTTGGGAGACTGAATTAATAATTCAGAAAAACACGCACGAGGTCTGAATCTCGTATGCCATTTTTTTCTTACAGCCTTGTTTTTCTTTTCATTTAAATAAGCAACAAAATATCAGGCCATGTAAGTTAATAAACTTTAAAAATTCTGTTTTTCGGTGTAAATCATCTATAGACAGAATCACCTGAAATCGCTTAAAAATTCTCTGCAGTAGTTTAAGAGAACAAGATACATCTAAATGCATTGACAGAGCGCTCTAAAACATAAAACTAAGCAAAAAAAGTGAAGTTGCAGAATGATATGTGTAATAAGATCATATTTATGTTAGAGAATGCATATATCATGTACAAAGAAACATGACATTTTATGTATGCACACACACACTTGTAACTGCAAAGTTCTGGAAGAAGGCTCACCAGCTGTTAACAAAGGTTACCAGTGCAGGGGCAGAGCCAGATAAGGGGCAGGGATGAGGTGGGAAAGGTGATTTTAATCTTTTTTGTATTATTTGAAATTTTTAACAAAAAAAATATATTCACATATAACCTGTGTACTTAAAAACAGTAAAAGTCAGGGTCAATTTGGTTCTTTCTAAATTCTTAGAGGCAGCTGAGAAGTGGTGGAAAGACTAACGAACTAGGAGTTAGGAGACCTGGATTTGAATCCTGACTCTTCCTAGATGCATACATTTGGCTAAGTGACTCAACCTGCCTGAATCTGAGTTTTCTCATCTGTAAAATGAAAATAAGAACATTTCACAGGGTTTGTTACGAAGATTAAATGAGCTAACACATGTGAATGTGCTTTATAAACCATCACAAGTCGTCAGTTATGTTGAAGCTGCTGGTTGCCATTGTGAATCAATGCCCATTTGCAGAACATCTGTTGTTGGACATAAAGGGAGAGCCTAGAGGACCTCTAGTTGGTCCCCAGATACTTTCTTAACCCTCTCTGGACAAGCGCAACTGCAAAAGGAGTGGGTCAGCTCAGTCATCCTTTCAGCTAACATTCATGGGCACCTGTAATGCGTCAGGACAGGATGCTCAGCGGGGGGAGAAGTTCTGCAGGTTCACTGACGACCCGGCGCTACAGTCCCAGTTCTCCAGCTTGTTTTCTTCTGATCTGAGCTCAGATTTGATGTTGCTGTGGCCGGTCCTCCCTCTGGTAAGATCGCTGCTGCCTCTCCTAATGTCCATCCTATGAGCCTTGCTCTCTCCCTTATGCCCCATCCGGACTGGAGCCCACTGTCCCAGCCAGACCTTAGGGCTCAGGGCCTGTTCAGAATCGCGAGTTTTGTTCTTGGCTTTATGCTGCCCTCTGGCGGTTAATGGCTGTGAGCCACCCCCTACAAGCGGGATTGACCCTCTTGGTACCACGCAACATGTGACCCCAATGGACAGCTACAAGTTCCTTCAGACTTTGGAGACAAGATCAGAAAATGTCATCCTCCAAAACTGAGCCAATTCAAAGTAAATGCATTTAGACATCTGAAAAATGAAGGCAGTGAGAGTGTGGAATCGAGGTTCCTAGATTTAAGAGCTAAGACCAGGAAACAAGACCCAGAAGCCTGTGTGGCTTTAGGCAAGTCATCCAACCTGTGTGAGCTCAGTTTCCCCCAGAAGAGGCCAGTCCCTGCCCTATCCGCCCCATGAGATTGTAGTGATAATCAAATAAACAATGGGATGTTAAGTGTTTTGTGAAGTATAAAGGGCTGTACAAGTTTGGAGTAAGAGATAATTTTTTTTTTTTTTTTGCTGAGGAAGATTCATCCTGAGCTAAAATCTGTTGCTAATCTTCCTCTTTTTGCTTGAGGAAGATTTGCCCTGCACTAACATCTGTGCCAATCCTCCTCTATTTTGTATGTGGGTCGCCGCCACAGCATGGCCACCGACAACTGGTGCAGGTCTGTTCCTGGGAACTGAACCTGGGCTGCCAAAGTGGAGCACGCTGAACTTAACCACTAGGCCACGGGGCCGGCCCAAGAGATGATTTTTAAATGTTGAGACTAGAGTGTTTCTAAGTCTTAGTCAGAAATCGCACACTGTGTTAAGACTTGGCATTCATTAACTCATTTAATTCTCTCAACAACTCTAAAAGGTAGATATTATTATTATCCCCACTTTGCCGATGAGGAAACTGATGTACAAAGAGGCTAAGTATTTACCCAAATCCACTTGGTTAGCAAATTATGGGGTTCAGGTTTGATGTGGGTCAGCCTCATTCTAGAGGCTACACACTTAACCTCTACCCTTGGCTATCTCTTTGAAACATCCTAGTCTATGCCCAGACTAGCCAGCCTTCTGATGTGTAATTTATTCTGAGAGGACCTAATTATTAAGAAGGAGTATTCTGTGCAGATAAAAGCCCCCACCACTTGAATCCATTGTAGCTTCTGATATAAATTAGCATATTTTCATTCTGATCTTGGTTAACGTAAGTCTTTGCCTTTGGGTGAGCTGAAGGAATTCCATTTCTGTGTCTGCAAAGCTGGAAAGAAAACCTGGGTCCTGTGGTGAGCTGCTCCCACCCCTTCCTTCACTCCCCACTCTGCTAGGATGGCCACAGCTTCTGGCCACCACATAGCCTACCTGGGTCATGGAGCCCATTTGGGCAGGTGTATTTGACCATTGGTAGTTCTGGGCATAGCTGATAAATAAACTTCTGGGATCACTTACAAAGCAAGATGAAAACTATATTATCTTAAGAGCTGGCCCAAAAACCCCACAGGGAGGAAACAATCTTTGCCCAGGAAAACACTGTGATATGCCACACTGGGTTGGAGGAGGTAACCAGTGGCAGGATCCCAAGGCAGCAAGGGAGAATTGCCACACAGCTTTGCCAGTGACCAAGAGAGAGGAAAACTGAGGTGGGAGAGGGGAGCCAGGGAAAGGATTTTATCAGTGTGGGTGGATGCCTATTGTTCTATCAGAAGTGGCCTGTATTATGGCAGGTAACCCCTCCTGCACGTCCATCTCCCCACCCCGACCCTCCACAGTAAAGTCTACTGCACTCGTGAATGCTTTGTGTGGCTCTGAGGTTTTGGTAGAAATCATAGATGGGGCTATTCGGTGCCCCTCATGTGGTGCTCTTCTCACATATATGGAAGAGAGACTCCCTGAATCTCCAGGAAGTTTGGTCCCCATGGTTTCAAAGTTCCATAATGCACTAAATGAAGGCTCAGAATCATTTTATCTCAAGCTCAAAGGGGCCAGGAGATCCTAGCCAGCTTCTGGGCGGTATTTACTGTCACCATTTTCTCTCAGGACTCTGCAGACTGTCACTCGTGCAGACAGGAGTGGAACCAGAGGCCTGGCGGGATGAGGATGGTGATGTGGCAGGAACAAGAGACCAGGAAGTGGGATGAGAAGCTTGGAGATGGTGAAGCTCTCGCCTGACCTCCTTAAGACTCCTGATTCATCTAGAGTCTTCCCAACCAGACCTGATTCCATTTGTCATTCCTTTGTCATTCAAAGGAACCAAGAATGCAAAATGCGTGTTATTTGGGGGTCAGATAAATACTGTGGAGAAGTATTTGCCTGCTTTGTTGTTTCACGAGTTTTTCCTTAGACTTTCAAGATAGAGCTTGGGGGGTGGTGAGGTAACAAGCTACACACTCCAGCACCATACCAGCAAATAGAGGTCCTGAGTCAGAATCTTCCGTGACCTTCAGAAAAATCTGTCAAGAAGGACAAAAGAGAGAATTTGGTGTGATATTCCTACTCTCAGAAAAATCTAACCCAAGCTCAACTTTGTTGGGTACTGTGTCATAATGGGAAGAAAAGACACTATGATTCTATCTAAGAACATATTTTTCCATTAATACAAAAGTGTATGCACGCGCTGACCACAATTATGTAAAATATGTGTGCATATGGACAAAGGCAGAGGGAGTAAGCCAAAAATGAAGATAGTCACTATGTTTTGGTAGGGAATTATGGCTTTTTGCCTTTACAAAACTTCCCTCTAGAGTTAGACTTCTGCAAAGAACCACTTTTTCTGGCACCTGACAGAAACCAGCTGGACTCTCTGCCTTACCTCTTCCAGGGGAGTGTCAGAAATTCCAAAACTGCTGAGCCCCAGGTCAGCCAGCGTCTCCTCCAGCTCTCTGAAAAGGCTGGCGTATGCTCTCTGCTTGAAATTCTTATTTGGTAGAAGGAAAATAAGTTCTTGACCAATGCATTCCACCAGCTTTGCCTCTGGAACATGGTGGTGAACCATATCCATCAGCTCATTCACATCCCCTAAGGCAAGAAAAAAGACTGATGTCCAGAACCTGGAAGACTGTGGGCTCACCCAGGTCTCCTACTTTCTTCCACCTCCTATTTGAGGAAGGGGCATTTCCTTCCTCGGTAGTGACTTTTTCAGAGGACTGATGCTCTATCAGGTCTGTTTTTAGCTTAGTTGGCCTGTGACAGGCACTGAGAAGGAGAGGGAGATGGAACAAAAGCGCTCCCCACCAACCAGCTGTGTAACCTTGGGAGGTTATGTAATGTCCCCGTGCCAGCTCTCTTCTTAGTTCAATCGAATGTTCTGTCCCTTACAAGTTATGTAACATCGGGCAGGTCACACCCTAGTTTCTTCATCTGTGAAAAGGGGTAAAGAACGGCACCCAGTTTATTGTCACTTGTGAGGAGTGGATGAGTTAATATACACAAAACACTTAGAACGATGTGCCTGGCGGGTAGATGAATGTTAGCTGCTCTCGTTGTTGTGAACATCGTCTCAAGTAAGAAAGCCGTTGTCATCATTGTTGCTCATTCTTACTCACCACAAGCCTGAGAGCTAAGTCAAAGTGGCTTTCATTTTCCTGGTTTGGCCCAAACTATGGCGGACTTGCTTACGACGCATACCTGGAACTGGTGGACCAAGCTGGGTGAGAACTCCCCGTCCTAGATCACACGCACCCTTGCCTGGCCTAACTGTTCGGAGGACTGTGTCATTTCCCAAGGGACTGCACCTGCATCCTCAAACAAAACAAAACTTAATACCCAACTTACAGGAAAGAAGGGGTTGAGAAGCAGTAGGGATGGAGTGTGGAGCGCACAGCATGGGACGTGGGGAAGTGTCCGGTGTCAGGTATTTACCAGATACCCTCATATAGTTGGAATTGAATTTTATGCACACGCTTGTGTTACTTTAAAATCAAAAATCAAATTAAAAATGTTTAAAGCATGCATGGGAGGAGACAGTTCTCTAGAACATTATCTTGAGAGGCGGGCCAGAGGGAAAGGGATTCCGGGGACTCAGAACCCAGCTCTCGTGTGCATTTCCGCAAGCGGGACTCTCAGAGTCAGGATCACCCAGTGGGTCCTTTTCTTTCTTTGTTTTAGAAATGACCCACGTGGAGGGATTTCATGGCTTTCAACCCAAATCCTTCTGCCTAGCTGGACTGGAAGGCTTGTTTCATGTCAAACCTGCGACTGGGCTCAATTGTCTTGAGCTCTGGGGTGACTTCATACAGAGGCCGGGGGCTCCTGGAGTGAGGAAGCGGCTCTGCCCCAGCGGCTCTCTCCGGGTCATGCTTATTGTTCTCTTAGGAAGGAAACCAATCCTGAAGCTGCTGGATTCCCAGGAACTGTGTCTTAGACATGTGTGTCAGCCTTTTCAGAAGGAGTCCTTTAGGGCAGCTGGACTTCCGGCGCCTGGCAGGGAGGTGTGTGTGAGTGTGGTATGCGGGTGCGTGTGTGGTATGTGGGTGCATGTGAGGGAAAAGCCTTCCAAGGAGCTGACTAGGGATTAGAGTGATCTTCCTTCTCTTAACTGGGGCATCACTACTTACTGCGTTTCCTACCATTCACAGCATCTCTATTCCATTCAAAGAAAATAAACGTTTATTTAGAAATAAAGTAATGTTAAAAAAAAAAAAACCACTCCAGCCAGCAGGCCCTGTTTCCAACTTGATTTTGGTGCACCACAGTAGTTAAATTTATTAGTATTCATTTTTAAAAATTATCAATTTCTTGACCAAGTTTTCTCCTGGGAGGAAACTTCAGGAAGCAGGGAAAGACCCATAGGAGGATAGGGTAGGAAAAAGACACAGAATGTCATCCTAACAGGATGTGTTCATGTTCGCCACAGGTTCTGTCTGTGCAGAGAGAGGGTGAGAGAGTAAATATGATGCCACTCTGGGCACTTTTCCTCAAATTTCAAGCATGTGCATAAATATTGTCTAGTATTCTTGTTTCACCAGATTTTAGTCAGTAAATTCCTCAGATTTAGGGAAAAAATTATGATAAATAGGAAACTTTTTTTTCCTTTGTGAAGCAGAAACTTTTTCCCCTTCATTAACCTGGGTCAGCACACAGGTTTAGCTTTGCTCCTACTTAGGATATGGGGTGTGTGGTATTCCATTTGCAAAGACACCCCAGAGGGGGCATGGGAGGCTGGCCTTATGGGCCTTAATGGAGAATGGAAAGAGTTGGCAAGCACTCTGGGTCCTGAGGTCAGATCCTGCTGGTGAGTGCTTACAGTGAGAGCCTCTCTTCTGCATCTCCTTGGAGGTGGGGGCGCCCCTTATGACGTTTAATACACCCTAATCCAAGGGAGAACTGCTGGAAAGTTGGGAAGCTGAGAGGAAAGTTGGGAGTGTAACAGGGATGTGCGATATTCCACAGCCTTGGCATCCACACAGTGCAACCTGACTCTCTGGAAAAGTTCCCTATGAGAGCTGTGTGGCACTGTGGCTCCACCAGAGGGCTCCCCTGGCAACTTTAGAAGCCCTTCTCTCCAGACACTAAGGAATGGGGCCTGGAGCCAGGGCAGGAGGACCCCAGGAATGGAGGCTTAAGATGGGTAAGGGCAAGGAGCAAACAGAGACTGGGTTCCTCCTTAAAGGAGAAGGCCCTTAGGCCCATAACTTTTAAAATCCCTTTGGGAATAGAGGAGGAAAAGGAAGCTCAAAGAAAACGATTGTTTGACCGTGGGCTTGAGAAGTACACAGAATGATCCCTTTGCTCCCATTAAAATGCATGACAAGAGGACACACCCAACAATACTGAGAGATTATCACCTGACCAGAATTGAGATATGGCCTGCCCCAGTCCTTACCGTCCAAGACTTGTTCTGGAGTTATCTCATCTTCATGGGTTGGACACCTGACGGAGAAATCCTTAGACACACAGCTGCAGGTCCCCTACAACAGAAGGACATCAGTCACTTCAATGATAGCATGTCCTTGATGATGATTGCCATCACCACCACGCCTTATTTGTTTCTCACCGCCAAGAGTGGTCAACACATTTTTTCTCCACTATTTTAATCTGTTACAGTCATACATCGCTTAACAATGGGGATACATTCTGAGAAATGCATCATTAGGTGATTTTGTCATTGTGCAAACATCATAGAGTGTACTTACACAAACCTAGATGGTGTGGCCTACTGCACACCTAGGCTATATGGTACTAATCTTATGGGACCACCGTCGTATATGCGGTCTGTCATTGACTGAAACATTGTTATGTGGTGCGTGATTATACTTCATCTGAGCATTTTGAGGGTGCGGCTATTTGATTTTATCCTGGAGAGCATGTGAGTCAGGCACAGAGAGTAGCAGAACCTCAAAGGATCCCTTTGGCTTGTCATCACTTATGTGACAGCTGTGGGTCTACCTCTGCAAGACATTCTGCTCCTCCCTCCCCGTGGACGCTGGCCTGTGGAAATCTACCCAGGACAGGAAAACCCCGAAGCAGCCGGACACTTAAACCACAGGGGCCGGAGGCATAAACAATGCTACAATACAGTAAGCGTGACAACTTGAATGTGAGCAGTGCCTGTTCTCCAGGAGCCCAGAGCACATTCACAATACTTCACCTCATCTATCTTCACCACGTCCCTAAGATGCAGAAACAGGGATTATCAGTTTCATTTTCTGTGTGCAAAAGACCCCGACAACGATGAGGAATTAAGTAATCTGCGTAGGATGACACTGTTCATCCACTTTACGGCCCAGACGGGAATCTGGTTCTCCCGACAGGCTGAGGGGGTCTCTGCTGGCTGGTACTTTTTGGCTTTATCATTTTTAGGTTATAGTTCCCAGGGAAGCCTTTTCTTAGCTTTCATTTGCCAGTGGAATTCAGATTTAATTAGGGAACATAAATGTTGGAATGACAAAAAGGAAGCTTAAGCAACAACTCTCCTTAAATCCCTGTAACCTTGCAGAACAAGACACCCACTTCCATGCTGCACCGCACAGCGTGTGTCGTTTAGGATTCTGCAGTATAATCATCTTAGGTCATTTAAAACGAGTTGTTTCATTTGGAGTAAAGCATCTCTGTAGGAGGGTTCAGAATGTCAGTTTATCAAAATCTGCAAACGGTCCCAGAAACAAAGAGGTCGATTCTGACAGCGAGAGCCTGATTTGGGTAGAAATGTCTGGAATGGCAGCACCATGCTATGCTTTCCTGCTCACCCAGGACAGGCTCTTTCCCTGGACACACATACCTCACAGCCTCTTCTTTGGCTCTGGATATTTTTCATCTTGCGCACCAAGGTTAAGTAGAAGCCCGTGCCGAAGCAGTTCTTCAGGAAGAGCGGGGTGCCCGAGCAGTAGAGCCTTCCCTGGGAAATGATGGCGATGCGGTCCCCAAGGAGGTCGGCCTCGTCCATGTGGTGAGTGGACATGATAATGGTTCTGCCTGCAAGGGCAGAGGTCAGGGGAATCACCAGGTAGGCCTGGGCCAGGCTGGATGAGAGAGGATGTACAGCAACCTCGCCATTACATGGGCACAAAAACTGGAAGTTAATAAATAAAAACAAGTATTCTGCAGCAAAGTCCAGAATACTAGAATAATGATGACAACAGTTAACATTTTATAGCATCCTGTATGTTGTAAAGCACTGTCACATACAGTATCTTTTCATCAGGCATTGGACCTGATTCAAATAAATCATATATGGGGCATATTTATTATTGTCAGTCAGCATCTATTGAGTTCTGTATGTATATTCTCTGGATCATTAAGCACTGCGTTTATAATTTCACAAAGAACACACGCACACTTTTAAACTAACTGAAGATGTCATTAAAGGAAAACAGTAATGAGGATTCCAGGATGTCAAATCGACCATAAGATTGAACCATGCTGTCACTTTTATGGGCATTCTGAGCTCTGCTTGCTGTCTCTCCTGGATCTGCACCCTCTGGTTGGAAGTTGCTGTGATGGAGGAGGGAATGTCCCACTCTGAGACATTTCCATCTGCAGCAGTCCTCTGGAGCACTGAACACCTGCATGTCGCCCTCGCACCTGAACCTGAGTGGTCATCCAATAGCTATGAAGCATCTTGGGATGTTTGCAGGTGACTCAGGTGCCCTTAGTCAAAGGGGAATTTCACCTAGAGCTGCACCTATTGTTCCAGACAGAAGGGCTGCAGGTTGAGAAGACTTCGTAGGATATTTTGGGAAGTAGGCTGCTCCATCAGTGACTCCCTGCTTTTTTTGTGTAAAAATCTCACGAGGCTTCCACTGGAACTTGGATTCACCCAAGTCGCTGATAAAGCCCCAGATGAGGGTAGTTATGGCTGGTAGTACATTCAATTGTACTGTAACACCAGGTGTGAGAGAGTGGGGACCACAGATAAAGCCTCAATGAGAGCACAGGGCACTGAGCAGTGGCTAGTACCTGAGCGATACTTCAGAATCAGGTCCCAGATTGAGCGCCTTGAGTAGGGGTCCACCCCAGAGGTGGGCTCATCCAGAACAATCACCTTGGCATCTCCCACAAAGGCAATGGCAACAGACAGCTTCCTCTGCATGCCACCTAGAAGTACAAGGTGTGGGGGTGGGGGACAGTCACAGGGGCTACGGAGCACGGGACAAGAAAGGCCCTGGGCTGGCGATAAGGGGGGTACCTTAAGTTCCGAGTGGTTTGATGCTGCCTCCTTAGATATTTACACAGTGTTCAAACCCTTGTGGTGTATAGGCCTCTTTAGATGCAGAAGAGGCAATCCCCGCCTCCTGGGATCAGGCTGTTTGAAGGCCGTTCTCCCATTTTAGTTCAAATACATAAACATCAGAACAAATACAGCCCAGGCTGCTGCAAGATAGGGTTCCATGTGGGAAATAATCCAGAGGTGGGCTGCTCTTAGATGCTCAGAATAACTTTATAGAAGTGTTCCAACTCTTAGGAGATCTGTTAAAGCCTCTGTCTCCACCACTGCCCCGTGCACTGGGAGACAATGGATTTGCCGTCGGTAGCCCTGTCTTTTGCCAATATCAAGCACCTGATAGATCCTGAGCTTCTTCGTTCCTCTTGTGGTGGAGGCCTGTGTCCTCCAACATGGCTTCCATCTCCAGCTGGGCCTCCTCCCAGGACTTCCCTTTCAGCTGGGCGTAGAACAGGATGTGTTCAGCCACCGTGAGGCTGTGGGGATGGGGCAACAAGAGAGTCAGTGGGCTCAGAAATTCCATTTCTAGCAATTTACTTTACAGAGATAATTAAGGATGAGCACAAAGACTTAGCAATCAAGATGTTCACCATGGTGCTGTTTATAATGCAAAAACAAAACAAAAAACAGACTCTACCAAAATATCTAACAAGAGGGGACAGCTTAAACAGTACATTTATACAATGGCATGGTATGTAACCATTAATTATTTTATAGAAGAATACGTAATGACATGAAAAGATGTTCATGATATCTTAGGTTAAGAAAAGCAATCACATCAAAAAAATGGCAGGTTACAAAACTGTATGCAGATTTTTACTCTCCTTTATAATTTGAAAGTACATATGTATATTTATACATGCATAGGAGAACGTTCTGAAAAATTTTCTACCAGATGTTAACAGTAGTTATCTCTGGGTGGTGAAATTACAGGTGACTTGTGTTTTCTTCCTTTAATCTATGTTTCCTTCCTTCCTTTCTTCAATGACTACATAAAACTTTTTAGACAAGAAATAAATGTTTGGGAAAAAAAGCAACTGAAAACCCTCCTCAAAAGCCAGCTTTTAGACTTAAGAGGAAATAAGGAACAATGCTCTCTTTGTCCCAGAGGTGAACACTTCAGGGCTGAGCAAGGGGCCCTGGAATCAGCCACCCTGTGAGAGAGAAGGGGGCATCACTCTTCTGAGGGGGAGACCTCAGCTCCGAGTGCCAGAGGCACAGTCCTGTGTTCTGAGGAACACCTCTCATTGCAAGCAGGACAAAGGACCTTGAACACAGAGGAAACCAAAAAGAATATTGTCTCCTACCCCCAGCTGGGCTCTACAGAACATGTGTGTTGGGGGGCAGGGTGAGGACAGGGCACGGGGAAGGTCTCAATTCCTGTTCTACTTACTGATGGAACAGGATGTTGTGCTGTGGACACATGCCAAGGCTCTGCCGCACTGCATCCAGGCTGGTTTCAATGTCCTTTCCCCCAATGAGCACAGTCCCTGATGTTGGCGGCAACAGACCCGTCAGGATGGACCTGCCGAACGCAGGAGTCAGTGGCAGAAAAAGATGGCCTTTAGGAGTACCTTGGAATGGGAGCCCCATCCCAGGGTCAGTGAGGACTCTCACAGTGATTCCTGCCCTTGGCTCTCAGTTGAATCCAAACCATCCTTAGCAGTGGGGACCAACAGTTTCCCACAGAGCACTTAGCACCAGTGTGTACATCCAGGCCCTAATGTGGATGACCACATCCGCCTTCCTTCTCTGCTTCTGCTTGTTTCCTGTGCTCCCAGGCAGGCACAGATAGGCCTCCAGGATTCCCAGCTGCAGAATGTTCACTTACAGCCAAAGGTCCCTCCCCAATTCAGCCATCACAGCTCCTGGCCCTGTGGGGGCTCAATAAAAGGTGTTCAGTGCGTGGGTCAATGCTTTGCCTGATGTCATCATCACAAAGCATGGGGGAAGGGTCTTAATGAGAAGCCCAGGCATTCAATATGTATTTATGGATTAATTGATTGAAGCCAGGCATGGGAATTACCACCAACAATATCATCTTTGGATCCAAAGCACAAAAAGCCTAACAGCAATGTTGGGCTTTTTTTGTAAAATGAGAAATAACGACTCCCACCTCATGAAGCTGTTGTGAGGATTAAATGAGTTAATACCTGTAAAGCACTTAGAACAGTGCCAGCATAAAGGACAACTCAAAAATATTATTACAATTTTTATGAAACGTGTTTCAACCCCCAGAGGAAGCTGCATTTCAGCAGTCGATGAAGTCACGTGTTTGCCTTTGAGAAGCCCTGGGTCCCGTGGAACTCCGGGCTCTCTACCATGTCAGTTAACAAGGAGAGAAATCAGACGGATCTAGTGCTGCCCCGTCCAGCTCTGTCCCCGACAGAATCTCAGACTATCTGAACGTGAATTTAGAAGCTGAAATCACTGTTGATCAGCCACTAGAGGGAAACAGAACCAAATAATAATGGCACCAGCCCCACATTCCATTCACACTGATCCGCCCTCAGAGAACATTCCAACGCAGGGTGTACACTGCTGTTCCTTCCTTCTACTCTGTCAAAAGCCAAAAGACTTGAAGACTGCGTTCACATGGGTTCCCTGCCTCTTGAGAGGGCTGCTTCTGCTGCTCCGTGGGAAATCTTAGATGGCTGTGTTCCCCTTCTCAGCAGATGGCACTCAGGTCCCTTAGAAAAGTGTGGGGAGCCTCCTGAGCTGAGGCCTCCATGCAGAGCCCTCATCTTCCTTGAACTTGGCCTTCGATTGCCAGGCAGTTACCCCACAGGCCCCTCTAGATACTGCACTGTCTTTACTTTCTTCAGAACTACCACCAACCCTCATTGGGAGTCCCATTCTGATGGTGAAGCCTGCCTAGTAATAGGTAGGAAGAGGAATGCTCCTTGAAAATAAATAGTACTCTACAGACCGAGGGCATGTGATGGTGATGGCCGTGACTTTATCACCACCATTGATGACAGCAACGCTGGAGAGGTTTGGGATGGGGGGACGGGCTCACAGTGTCAGAGACAAGAGACAATTGTGGGAAAACCTGGCTCTTGTCCCACTGAACCATTACAACTTGGTGACCTCGGGAAAGTCACCTCAACTCTCTGGATGTCCACTTCCCTGGCACACAAAGGGCGCAATAATCTTACTCCATCTCCCTCTCCAACTTCTTCTGAGGATCAAATAAAACAATATATGTGGGGGGGCTTTGAACACAGCAGTGTGTTTTACACATTCTTGGGACACAAATATAGAGTACATTTTTGTCCCTAAAATTCAGTGGGAAAGAGTAGACTGCAGCTAATAGGGGAAGAAAAGAGCCAGAAAATGACAGGACAGCAGGGCAATCCAGCCTCTTTGCCCGAAGACTCACAAGGTGGTGGTTTTCCCTGCTCCATTGTGTCCGAGGAAGGCAGTGATCTGGTTCTCATAGAAGGTAATGTTAAGATGGTCCACTGCTGGCCTTCCGTAGGGCTCAAAAATCTTTACCAGATTCTTCACATATACCCCTGGAACCAAGCCTGGAAGCTCACGTTCAAAGAAGGAGTCTTGGAGGAAAAAAATGAAATGCAAATATGGCGCCTTAACGTCCACGTTCCCCAGGTTCTTTCTTCAGACCACGTCTTCTGCCCCCATGGCTTTAGCTATGATCTTTGTAAGGACGACTACAGGATAACAATTGTAATAATAGTAACTAACATTTGTTGAGCAGTTACTATGTGCTAGGCACTGTTTCAAGTGCTTTATATGGATTACCTCATTTCACACTTATAACAGCCCTAGTGGGACAGATATTTTTATGCCCATTTCTATAAATGAGGAAACCTAAGACACAGAGACATCAAGTGTCCAATCAAGGTCACATGGCTTATAAGTAGCAAAGCCAGGATTCGAACCCAGGTGCACATTGTCTATACGGAGAGTCAGCCCTAAGCTCAATCTTCAGCCCCGGGCCCTTATTTCCAACAGTCTGTGGGCCATTTCCACATGGATTTCTGGTAGCAGCTCAGACTCCCCATCTTCTCCACAAAACAACATTTTCCTTCAGACTCTCCCATGTCCATTCCTGGAGCCGCCATTGTCCTAGTCACCTCGGCTCAAATCTCTGAGTCAGCTTTGACTAAAGCTGACTTCTTGCTCCTCAGAACTCCCGAGTTTCTCAATTAACTGGGTAGGACAGTCCACCCTTCCTCATCACTGTCCCTCAAACTCTGCCCCTCCACTTTTCTACTCCCACACCTCCCTCCAGTGCAGACGCTCATTACTGTTGTATCTGCTTCTCCCTGACCTCCAGTCTCTCCCTGCTTTAGGTCACCTGTACAGCACTACTTAGTTTGTTGTCTTAACATTGTAGTTCTGAGCATTTACTTCCCTATAAAAAACATCCCAGTGCTTCTTCTCTCTGTTCTTCCTGGCCTCGCCTATAACTGAGATGGGACCAGCCCCTGATTTAGGCCTTGAAATTCCACTCTGGGAGGAGAGTCTCCTCAGAGGCACTGTTGACTGCAAACCAGCTCTCTGAGGAGCTGCAGGTCACTGACCTCAGCTTTGTGAAATGGCACCTGGGGTGGACTGGAGGCCTGGAGGCCAGACCCTCTCATGCAACATCAGCCAAAGTCCAGAGGCCATGCTGCCTCTCTGAACCCAAGGTGAGGATAACAAGAGTATTTGAGCATCCACAGAGAAACGCCTATGCTTAGGGAATGGAGCACACGGGGAGAAGTACAGAACCGGGTCAAAAGGGAAGGTAAGGGAGGCAAAGGCCAGGGTGACACTTGCGAACCTACTCTATCAGGTCAGGAGTTATTAGGTAACTTCCAGGGACAGGAAAGGCTTTTGATGGCTTGAATGAATCGGCTTCTAGATTTGTAAACCACGACTGAAGTGTATGCAGCTCCACTAGACTCTCTTTCCCTCTCCACACAGAAGCATTTATTTTTGTCTTTCCTTATAGCTCATATCCGCTCTAAGTCCCAGTGACCCAAGTTATTGTTCTTGCTAAATCCTCGGAAGTCAGCACATTTGTGCAACTCGCTTGGGATTTGCCTAACAAGGGCACAAACACACCACATACTTGGGATTTGCTTTCTCCAGGAAATATGCGTTAATGTCTGGCTGGACCATTCATCCCACACACGTGCAGCAGGACCCCTGAGAAGCTATCAGGTCTAACTCTTGTCAATAGAGAGTCAGATTCTCGGATTCCATTTTGCCCCAGTCATGAGGTGTTTTGCTCTGGCCCTTTGCAGCATCCTGAGCCTTTTTCTCGCCTCTGCTCTGTGTTCTTTATCGAGGTTTTTACCATTTATTCCTTCGGGGTGTTCCGGGTCCTCCATTTCCTCTGTTATGGGTTCGGTCTTCTCCAGGGCCCTTTCTTCTCTGGTTGAACACCCTGCACCAACCAGAAGCCACTGTTAACTCTCCTGGTGAGAGCTGAGAATCAGTAAAGGCAGGAAAGGGGAGGAGAAGAGAGGAGAGCAGAGTTTCCTACCATAACTGAAAAACACAGTTCCCTGAGAAGATTAAGTCAGCATTCCCAGGGCCCAGCCCCAAGCAGGGCCCCCAGCCTCTGACTGCCGGTCTGTGAAGTCCTCAAAGTGGCTGGCAGGGCCTCCCAGCTGGCTGGACTGTGCAACCTGTGCCCAGCTCAGAGGGAGTTTTGTAACAGGAGCTGCACCTCATCCTCTTAATATGCCAGGACGGACCCACATGTCAGAAATTGCGGTTAAAAAAAATTAACAAAATCAGAATTGAATTCAAAATGGGATAATTTTTTTTAGCTCACCAACAGGACTTTTCATTCTAATCCAAAACATGTCAAAGTCATGGCGAACCTTGAGTACAAGTCTATCCAAGGTGATATGATGGGCAGCCAGCTTAAATTACAGATGGAGAAATGATTTCTCTGAGAAATCCACTTTTATGGGCATTCAAGTATTTTGGGATTAACACCAGAGTTGAGCCTGGTTGAGGTACAGGCTTACACAAATTGTGAAGTGTGGTGTAAACACACATGCACGCATTCTCACACTCATGCATACACTCACAGTCTCTCACACACACCACACACACATTCTCCCACTCACACATACTGGCTCACACACCATACCCACACCCCCTCCCCACCACACACAGAGGCATTTTTTTTTGTAAACTTGGCATTTGGTTTAAAAGGACGTCAGGACATCCTGGAAGGGGAAGAGGACCAAAGAGCCAGCCAGCCAGGGAGGAAGGCAGGGGAGGGGGAAACCGCTGTCGCCAAGCATCTACAGGCGCTGGCCTCAAGTGCACATGTGTGAGCAGGGGGAGCTCTCTGTCCACGCTGCCCTCTGTAGGTCTGCAGGATGTGTGGTGGAGCGAGCGGCACGCAATGGGCCTGGCGGTCAGGGAGCCCCCACCTCCAGTACTTCTGTTTCTGCTTCCTGAAGGATTTTTAAATCTATTGCCCACAATTCCTCTGATCACTCTACTAGCTACCATACTGCACTAACATGTAACAAAATAGGGGGAGAGATTTTTCTAGTTTAGTCATTGGAGTGAGTTCCTGGCCAGGAAACGTGTGTCCCAGTTCCAGATTTTGTCTCAGTGACCACCTGGAACTTGAGCAAGACACTGGATGTCTCTTGGGCACCATTTCATCTGTGAAAGGAGGGCGTTAGTTGGAGAAACACAGCTCTTCTGATTTTAGAGAGATTTAGGAATCTATTTCAGTCTAGCCTGTGAGACAGGTGAAAAATATTTGGCTTCTGTCAGCAAAAATATACGTGATTCATTTTCGAAGGAGCGCATTTGTCTTAAGATTTTTTTTTTTTTTTTGAGGGGCAGACTATCTGCTGAGGTTGTAGAGAAAAAAAATGCCCACAGGTCCTGATACTCATTGAAATGAGAATGCCAGGAACACAACACAGGTGTTGAAAATTCCCATTTATGATGGATTATAACTTTATTAGAGGAGAAATTTAAAAGTTTATAGATAAACAAGACAGACAAACCAACATAATGGAAAAATACTGAGCGGTTAAAGTGCTGTTTGTTTGAACCATAAAAACAAAACAAAACAAAAAAAACCCACCCAAGCCTTTTAAAGGCACTTGGCTAATCCCCTAGAGAAAACAAACATCTATCTTAGTGCTTAAAGGGCAAATCTTGGCCCAGGGCCAACAATACAAAGTAAAGAGCAGGTGGATGAGGAACAAACAGATTGGAAAGCATTTCCTTTGCTTCCAGAACCTCCCAGCTCCAGGGGGGCTCCCCAGCTCTCAGGTCAGGAATCTTTCTGCCTTCTTATACCTCACAAAACAGTGTGTGGTTTTTCCCCACTGCTAGAACTCTCCCTCAGGGCCCTGTCCTGTTCAGTAGGAAAGGTAAATTTTATCTAAGATGCATTCTGGGCAAATGCCCTTTTAGCTCTCTTCCCCGATCACAGAAAAGATCAATTCAAGAAGAGGCTGGGAGTGTTTGCCTTGAGGATCACAGCTCTGTCCCAGCCTATGGATGAGCCCTTACTTTGGGAGAATGAATGAATTTATATCTTGAAAAGGTAGAGAGGAATACAAACGCAGGCGGGGAGGCAGCAGAAGACGAATGCAAAGGTTCCTTCATGATTCTCCGGATCTGTTTGCTTTAAACTGAGAAGTTGCAAAAGTCATTTGCACCCTGAAGTGGTTTGGCCTTCTTTTAATAGGGCAATTTAATCCACTGGGCACAAGCTGTACAGGACACAAGGGTCCATCAGTGCTCAGCCACTCTCCACGGCCCAAAGACTCAGAGAAGGTGGGCTCCCCGAGGCCATAATACTGCACAGCAGAGCAAAACCCTCAGGAGACAGCCGACTAGACTAATCAGGAAACACACACTTCACGTAAGAGCTGCCTCTACAATCCATACCCACCCAGCGCACAGCAAAAGGAGCTAGTTTCAAACATTAGGGTTTTTTGTACTTTTTTAATTTTTAAATCTTAAAAAACTCACCTTCACCTCCAAGCCAATAGGACTCTTGCAGAAAGAAGTACCAAGGAAGTGGGGTTCCATAGTCCCCTAAAAATAGACAAATAAAAAGCCTAAGTAACCCCACTTTGCCACAGTTCTATAAGATCTAGAATTTATCTAGCTGAGCCTCAAATTGAAACTAGAGATATTTATGGTTCATAAGCCATTACACAGCTCTCCACGGGCTACCACCAAGACTACTCCTTCCAACATGTTTTAACTCAACAGGTCAATGTCGAGTGGAACCAGCAACACTAAGACTGATGATCTTGGTTGACATTAGTTCTCCAAGGAAACATTTCATTAAAGAATTAAGTCAGGCTCCTTTTCAACAGTTACTAGACAATAATAACGATAATCACTAATTATTGGATGCTTTTTCCGTGTCAGGCATTACTCTAAGCGTTTTCCATGTCTTAAATAATTCCATCCTCAAAGCAACCCCAGGAGATTGGTAGTATTCTTCTTCTTGTGGATAAGGCAGCTGAGGCACACTGAGTTTGAATCCTCTGCCCAAGGCCACAGCTAATTAAATAGAGATGCAGGGATTCCAACAAGGTGATCTGGTTCTGACACCACTCACCTTACCCACCCCATCTACTAGATCTCTCTGGATCTATCTGGGTTTCAAGGAAAAGACTCCCAAATTTCTAGTCCAGATCTCTTAGCAGACTTTGTTCCCTACAAAATATTGATCTTGTGAGAACATTGTCTTTGCTTATTTAATAGTCCTGTGTTTTATGGCTGCCACTAGGCCCTAAGCTCCTCAAGGGCAAGCCTGGGTCTGTCTTTTCAACCCCTCTTTTCCCAGAAGCTGGTGCTGTGCAGTAAATTACTGTTGATCAAACTAAAGCTTTACCTTGGCTAAAATAAAGCTCTTGACTTATGCACAAATTTCATTTGCAATCCAACTAATTTTCACTTATTATATCTCCTTCTAATGGCCCAGGGAGAGGGAAAAAAGGGAGGCTGAGCAAGGTCAAGTGTACTGCTCAAAGTCACCATTATGGGTTGAATTGTGTCCCCTTCCCACCCTCCAAAAAACAGATACGTTGAGGTCTGTGGTATAATACAAAATAATTCTTGGTCTTTGTCCCCAGTTCCTGGCATAGAGCTCGGAAACCCTTGGAATTTCCTGAGTGATAGGAGTGCCTTCTGTTATTCATAATGAGCCCCACTCTCAACCACACCTGAGTTTATGCTAATGAGGTGACTCAGGTAGGGATCCCTAGATAGCTTCATGATGGGGGCTGGTCACCAGAAAGACCAAACATGTGAAGAGAGAAAGGGAACTTTCAGCCACAGCCCCCCACCTTCAGGGAGGGGAAGAGAGGGCTGGAGACTGGGTTATGAAAACTCTTGATCAATGAGATTCAGGGAGCGTCCAGGTTGGTGAGCGCATCTATGTGCTGGGAGGATGAGGCCCCTGGAGAGGGTAGGGAAGCTCCATGCATCACTGTCCTGTACCTCGCTCTATGCATCTCTTCCATTTGGCTGTTCCTGAGTTGTAGTCTTCATTATAAAGCTGTAACTGTAAGCAGACCACTTTCCTGAGTTCTGTGAGTTATTCTAGTGAATCATTGAAACTGAGGAGGGGTCAGGAGAACCCCTGAATTTGTAGTCAGGTGAACAAAAGTGTGGGTGGCCTGGGCACTGCAGTTGTGTCATCTGAGGTGGGAGCAGTCTTGTGGGACTGAACCTGTAGGATCTGTGCTAATTCTGGGTAGTTACTATCAGAATTGAATTGAATTGTTGGACACCCAGTTGGTGTTGGAAAATTGGTTGATGTTGGAGAAAATGACACTTTTGGTATCAGAAGTGGTATCAGAATAAACACTAGTGTCCTAACCCCTGGTACCTCAGAATGTGGCCTTGTTTAGAAATAGTCATTGCTGATGTGATTAATTAAGTTGAGATTAAGTCACACTGGAGTAGGATGGGCCCCTAATCCAATATGACTGGTGTCCTTATAAGAAGACGGCCATATGAAGACAGACACACACAAGGAGAACGCTATGTGAAGATGGAGGATTGGAGTGATGGGAGTGATGCATTTACAATCCAAGGACTGCCAAAGATTGCTGAAAAACCACCAGAAGCTAGAAAGAGGCAAGGAAGGATCCTTCTCCTACAGGTTTCAGAGGGAGCACGGCCCTGCCAACAGGACTTCTAGCCTTGATTTTGGACTTCTAGCCTCCAGAGCCATGAGACAATAAATTTCTGTTGTTTTAAGCTACCTACTTCGTGATACTTTGTTATGGCAGCCTGAGGAAACTAATATAGTTGCACAGCTAGTATCCAAACCCAGGCCCCCTGACTCAGCCTGGCAATCTTTCTCGTATGCCAGGGTTGCTCCCTACATATTTCTGCCAACAAAGGCTGCCCTGAAATGATCTGAGAGACATGAGTTCCTCCCTCCCCAGGGACCGGGGCCAGTCTCACTCTCCCCTGCCTGCTCCTGGCCACAGCTTCGAGAGCCAGGCCACAGCTGCTATACAGCAAAGTGGCTGTTGGCTGACTTGGAGACCACTCAGCTGGAGGTGACACTTCTCTACCAGCCACCAGGAAATACTAATTTGAAGGAAAATCTGATTTCTGCAAAGCAAATACAAAACTGTGCAAACAGCCAATTTTGATTCAGGAGCTGGTTTTCCATGCTGTACGTTGATCAGATATTCCTTCAGTGCCCACCTAGAGTCAGGCACGATTCTGGGCACTGAGGCTATAATGGTGAACAAAACAGACCATGGATCTGCTCTCACGGGCCCATATTCTACTAAGGGTAGAGCGTCAACAAACAAACACATAAAGATACATCATGTCAGATGGTGACTTTTCAAGAATAAAGTAGGAAAAGGGGACAGGAGAACTGAAGCAATATTACTTTTATAGGGAGAGATATTTAGATATTTTCATTCTGGAAAGATCCCAGTGATAAGGTGACATTTGAACAGAGACCTGAACAAAGTAAGGAAGCAGGCCTGCAGATGTGTGTGTGTGTGTGTGTGCGCGCGCGTGTGCGTAAAAACATGCTCCAGGCAGTAAGAATAGCAGGAGCAAATGTCCTGAGGAGGAAATGTACTCAGTGTGTTGAAGAACAATCAGTAAGGGGGCTGGTGTGGCTGGAGCAGAGAAACATGCGGGAGAAGGAAAGGACATGAGATGAGGAAGATGTTTGGAGGCCAAGAATGAAGCATCTTGTAGGCCAGGGTTGGGATACTGGAGTTTACTCTGAACAAGAAAAAAAGCCACTGGAGGGATTTGAAAAGAGGGTTGACACAATCTTACCTAGATTCTGAAAGGATCTCTCTGAATACAGTGTGGAGAATAGACTGGTAGGAGATGATGATGGAAGAAGGAGGTTTGAACAGGGAATTTGTGCAAAGGTGGTGACAAAGGATTAGATTCTGGGTCTGTTTCTAAAGTAGAGAGAACAGCATTCACTGATGGATTTTTTTTTTTTTTTTTGGTGAGGAAGATCAACTCTGAGCTAACATCCATGCCAATACTCCTCTTTTTGCTGAGGAAGACTGGCCCTGGGCTAACATCCGTGCCCATCTTCCTCTACCTTATATGGGACGCAGCCACAGCATGGCCTGACAAGTGGTGCAGCGGTGCGCGCCCGGGATCTGAACCTGGGCCGCCAGCAGCGGAGTGCGTGCACTTAACCGTTATACCACGGGGCCGGCCCCCACTGATGGATTTTTGACTCCTGGATTTAAGTTTCAAATGCTGGTTCTGAGAACCCACAATGAAAGAACTTAGAAAGGATAAGATTTAAACTAGATGAAAGGCAGAGGGCTGGGGATCTGAAGAACCTAATTACCTTTACCCTATGGAGGGGGACACTTACCTGGAAACACTTGGTCAAGATACCAGGCAAGCAAGCCATACAGAGCAGCATCAAGGAGCATCATCTTCATGGACATCAGGAAACTGAATTCATCCCCTTCCATGGGGCTGTTCCCGATATTGTTCCACTGCAGCCCCAGGCCCTGCTCCTCAAAGCGAGCCAGGTACTCAGTGCCAAACCCAAATGCCACAGGAGACAGCAGGCTCTGAGGTGGGGCAAAGAGGACACTCAAGATGAGTGGTCTTTTACCCAACTGGACACACCCACCCAGATGCCCACGAGGTAGGGAGGAGGGCCAAAAGAGGGCCCATGTTGTGACCCCATGTAAGGCTACTCCAGGGAGGAGTTAAGGCAGTCTTCCCACAGGAAGAAAATTCTGGGAATCCTCTCAGGCCTCAGGGATCCCTGCCCAATACCCACTGAGCCACCTCTTACCTGTTCCATGGAACACAGTTGTGTAATGGGGAAGATAAACACTACACATTATAGCACACCAAAGATCAAATGTCCTCATGTTCACCTTTTTACCTTTTCCCCCTTCTTCCTTCCTCTTTCTTAAGATCACACAGTTCTTGGTAGAACAAAGAAGCTAACTTGAGCTGCTTTGTGAGAATCCCATTAGAAGTGTCCTCAAAGTCATCAGTGTCCTAGGGCAGGATAGGGGGCCAGGCAGGGGATGGTCTCATGATCTCCTGAGGTCTGTCAGAGAGGCCAGAAAAGCCTCAGATTATACTATCTCCCATCTCCACACTGAGGACAATCATTTTCTTGGGTTCTCTGTGGAGAGTACAAGTCAACTGACTAGGTGGCATGCCGAAGGAAGTCTGAATAGGAAGTTCCCCAGCCAAGCTCCCATGAGTGGTCTCTGGCATGGAAGAAAGCACATAAACACATGCAGAGGGATGGGCTAGTCCCATTTCCTCTGCTCAGAGGCCTCCTTGTAGTTTGGAGGACCCAGGGTGGGGTTCAGAGTGTCTCTCTGCAAAAGGAAGGGATGCTCTACCTGTATATTCACAAAAACCATTTAAAAAATCTCAGCTCAGCCCTGGTCCCCACAGCTGCCAGAACTATAACTTCCTGGCAGATCCACATGCCCAAGAAGCTAGCTGTGGCCTCAAAGTACCGACTGTCTACCCAGTATAACAACACAGCCCAACTCTGCCCACAGGCTGAGTCATCAGGATTTCTTGCTACTAGCCCATTGTGATCATGTTAGAAAATTGGGTGCTATAAATGGCAGCAATTAATTTCTTATTTAACATGAGAAATAAAAGGCAGATGCCCTGGCAGCTCTGGAACCATATAAGTTTGAGTTGTGAGAACAAGTTGGACCTTAGATCTTCCCCAATAAGAGGCAGGTGGTAGTCCTTTCTCAACTCCATCACACAAAGAACTGTGGACAGGGAGATTCTGAAGGACAAGGAAAACTGCACCCTACAGGGCCCAGAAGCTCGTTAATGAGAGGGTGGAAATGGCTCATTTGAAAACAATTAGAGAAAAAGACCGTGTTTGGGAATCATGAACTAAAAAGTCTCTCAGGCAATCAAAAGTCAATTTCTGGAGCCCTCTCCTGGCAAGAGAGCCTGATTCCAGACTGGCTTATTTCTGCACCCCTTTCTGCGTGAATGGTGGAGCATGATAAAGACACTTTATCTTTGTAGAGCTGCCCCAATTCAAGTTCTTTTGGAGAGAAACAAAAATTTTTAATTCATGGGAACATCTTTCTGGACAGAACAGTTAGGAGGCAAGCTGTCTCCATTCTGAATCCTCTCAAACACTAGGAAAAGAAAACTCAGTGAAATGGGCCCAGCTGTTTTCCTTTTGTGGCTACACAAAGGGACGCATGAGCTGCACTGGCTTTCAATCACTTGCCAGGGCAGACTACTACAGCAGGTTTGGTGAGGAGGAACTGTTAGGTCGCTCAGGGTGAAGACAGCTCCCACTTTTGCCCACGTGCCTTTAAAGCCTAGGTCCCTTTGAGCCAAAAGGCAAAGTGGATCCCTCAAAGGCTGGGCCAGTCCTCTGGGACTGCTACAGAGCCCTCAGAGGAAACGTATCATATGCTAGGGTGAGCCCAAGGTCCCTCACCACAGCCATCTTCAGGTCAGCCGTCATTCGGTCCTGCCAGGAGAAGCAGAGAATGTGCGGGAGGTAGAGGGTGAAGTAGATGACACCACTACAGGCTGCTGCCAGGCTGGCCTTGGAGAAGAAGGTGCTGAGCAGGAAGCACTGCGTGATGGTTGCAGTGGAGAAAGCCAACAGGAACAGGAAGAGGATGAACGGATTGCTGTAATGTAGGATTCTTCCATGCTGAAACCAAAGAGGCCACTTGAGTCAGTAATTTCCACTTGCATCCAGGGGCACCATCCTTTTCAGGGGGTGACCTCTGTGCCATGATTCCAAGGCCTTCAGAAACCCTCTGCCCCAGAGGGATCTCCCCCACCATCCTGTTGTTGGTCTAAATTTCCGTATTTAAGACTCAATGTGTTGAGTTCCTTGAATCCTATGTCATTTTCCCTTAGAGGGGTAACACATTAGGCTGCCTGTTAATACCCAGCAATTATTATGTGTTAAGTAAGCAAATCCTTTGTGGGAAGGGGACAGTGTGGAGAAATAAGCCTAGAGCAGGGGAGGAAGATCTGCATCGGGGTCTTGAAGCATCAACAGCTCCTGGGATCTACTGAGTAGATGAGGAACAAAAGAGGGAGGTGAGAGACCACCCAACAAGCTGTAACATTTTGCCCGAGGCCTGGCCTGCTGACTCAATCATTTGTACTTGTATTCTGGGATTTGCCACTCACATAGGTGAAAATATCAGTAATTAATCCACATCATTTGGAAGTGGATTAATCCTCCCCATCCATAATGTCATACAAATAAATTTCATAGAACCTGTGGGCAATACTCAGTATCTTTCATGTTAACTAATGAGTCAATGAACTTGGATATGTAGAAAATAGGACCAAACTCGCTATTGTTAATAAGTGAACTGCTGCCCAGTTACATTACAGGATAAATGGTGATGTTCAGATTTATTAGGCCTTCTTGGTTCTCCTTTGCTATAGGCATTCTATAAGGATTTTTACCCTTTGCAAGTAACTGCAAATATATATAGATCATCCTGTTCTTTTCTCGGGAACATAAAGGGACAAATAGGTTGATCTCTTGAATTGGTTCTGATTAATTGGTAGTGGTGCCTTGAAGCACTGGGTTCCTCTCAGTAGAGAAGAGAAACCAGTGAGCAATATCTGTCATGGGCATGTGAGAGCTGAGTAGAACAAATGTGCCACTTCTCTGCTATTGATATCATTTCTCCTGCATTCACGCTCTCATGCCTGTGGGGCACTGACAGAACAGATTGGAAAATAAAAACAAAAAAAAACAAATGGCAAAGGGAGGCGGAAGACAGCCATGCTTAGCTGGAACCAAACTTTGAGGAAATCTAAACAAAAGTCCAGATCAGGACTCAAAGCTCCTGATTTTGTGTCAAAGAGCTCTCCACATCATCCTGGAAAGCTCATTCCTTTTCCTTAATCACATGCAACTCCATAAAAGTGGCTGAACGTGTGGCTTTTGGCTGGAAGAAGTTTAAGACAATTGTTGCTATTCTGAGAAGAATGAAATCAATTTCTTATTCCAGCACAAAGCAAAGTCCTACAAACTTATAGGGCTATATAATTTCTCATTGACTTAAGGCAGAGATGAAAGTCACTTGGCTGACCCAACAATTTCACTGGCCTTGGCTTCCTCTAATGACCACTTTGCTTTCTTGTTCTTAACAGCTCGAGTAACAATGGAACCTTCCCATTGTCCTAGCTTCCAGCTTCTTTCCTGCATAATTGAGGTGGGAAGGAAGGCAAGGGAAAGATGGGAGAGTCATTCAAAGGAAAATCCTATTTTGATGTGGAAAGCTCTGTTTCCGTCATTACTGGAACAATGTTCTGGTTCCCACAAGGAGAAACCCCTTTGTGCAAGAAACTTGGTGAACATTCTTTACCTCACATCCTAAGACCTTTGAAGTCCTAATGCCCATTCTTAGGAAGGCAGATCTCAATGTCACTTATCTGCAACAAGTCTCATGGCCATTGCAAGATGTCATGCATGTTTATGCATTTTGCATAAGTCAGATGCTTATGTATTTTGACTCCTTTAATTCTGAGGACACAAAATGCCTTGGTAGTGGGGAAAGGAGCAGACTGAAGCATGGAAAGGAATGAGGACCCTCTAGAGGAAGAAAAGTTATTCAGCTTCTCCCCTCATCTCTGTGGAGCTCTGGGACCCTTTGCATAATTAAAGCCACATCTGCGTTGGGTCAGGTTGAGTAGAAGGACCTCTACATCAGCGTTGGTTTTGATAGAGCTCCAGGACAAGGTTTGGCTAAGGCCACAGCTCACTGGATCTCAGTGCAACACTAAAACCAAAACCCTTCAGAGAAGGGGCAGGCTTTGGTTTAACTGGACTTGTGTTGGTCAGACAGGATATGTGATGGAACATTCTTGGATCAGGTAGGCACCAGGTATGGTCCAGCATGGGATGGGACACACTTAGCCAGAGTCTGTGAGTCAGCACACATATTGCCTAGCGCAAACGGGCACTTAATATGACGATGGTAAAGAGGCAGAACAAGTTTGATGGCACTATATCAGGAGCTTGCAAAGCCTGAAGTCTAAAGCTTATATACCAAATCCCATCAAATAAATACAAAAGCTATCTAAATTTATGTCCTTATCATTCAACAAGTACAAAAGATGATCTACTGTGGAAGAACTAAAAATGAAGGATAATAGTGTATTATGAAATAATGTTTTATTTCCAAGTCTACCTTGCAAGGGAGCTGCAAGTTTGCAAAGGATGGACCTATGCATGCTGTGGCTATAAAAACTCCTATCACTAAGAAAGGATCGACTCCAAATTCCATCCTTTAAAACAGAGAGGTCTTGGAGGGTTTGCAAGCGGCAGAATGTTCTTTGGTCAAACCATGAATGGTGCGACCATGATGGTAATTAATAAACAGTCTAGGTCTCCTTTCCTAATACATTGAAAAGGCTCTCTACATTCCAACCCCAGCTGGTGGTTGGGACAATAATCCCAGGAAAACACTCTTTGTACTCACTTTTTCTGTGTTTGGAAAGAGATAACCCTTTGCACATACAGTCACCCTGTGCTGGGCTCTGCTAACAGCAGCTTGTCCAGATAGTTCATGGAATGGGGCTGGGTAATCTATGTAGACCGTGGCTCCCTGGGCATGAAGTGGGAGCAGGGAAGATGCTATGATACAGTGGCTCCTTGGGGGAGACTTTGTCTCTCTGAGTGTTTTCCACTTTGGCTGAAATGGCCAAGCAGCTACATGTCATGATATCCTTGGTGGCTAGATGACTAATCTAGGAATGAGTTCATTAACAGGAGAAAAGGTGAGAGGAACAAAACTAGTCAAGATTTTTTGGAGCTTCTCCATCTGGCTTACCATGATGAATATGGTCAGTAGGAAGATGCTCATTGACATGATAGAGAAGCTGTCCAGGAACCAGGTACACCAAATCACTGAATTGGAGACACCCTGATTTTTCAAAGTCTCCTTCAGTCTTAACTCCTTCTCCAAGACGATGCTCTTTACAGTCATGGAGACAGAGTAGATCCAGGCCAGCACCATGAAGATAGGGAAACAGCGGTTCAGGATGATCATAAAACTGAAGCGAGAGGAGAGAAGCAGAATAGTAGAATGTACCTGGTAGAGGTGGAGTAAATGTTTGTTGAATGAATGTGTTGAGAAACAAAGTCCAGGTGGAGGGAAAGGCAGAAAAATCTTCACTGGGCATTCAAAGGGCTTGAATCTTTTAATACATGCCATGTTTGCCCTGAAAGATTACTTTTTCTTTAGAGCAAGATGGTGGCTTTTTGGTTAGCCCAGTTAAATGCTCTATAATTAAAATGTATAAATAATATCATACTATGTACGTTACACAGTATAGACCCTCCTTGTAAGATCTTGCAGGAAAGGACTGCAGACTTGATGATGTGGGATGTGATTGGAATAGATAGGTACATACTTATACCAATAGATAGGTATTTGACACTGAAGCCCAAGATAGCGGACCACAAAGGGAACTAGTGGTGGTTAGATCAATAATTGGGCTCCCCAAGGGGGCCAGCCAGTGCAGCACTGTCTGCCCTGGAGGATCAAACTCCAGTTATGCAAGAAGAGGCATAAAATAACTAAGCAGTGTGGCACTTTCAGAAGGCAACTGGCCCATCAATAAATCAATCAGTGATGCAATAGCCCCTGACTCCACCAGCCATGTACTGGTGGAGTAGGTTCATGGACATCCATTCCAGCAAGCAGTGTAGGTTTAATATTCTAGAATTGCTTTATTGTGAACTTCACACATGTTTTCCCTGTGCTTGATTTACTAGTAAAGCCTTTGGGATTACTATCTATTGAAAACTGTTGGGTGTCACAGGAAGGGCCTGATTCCAGCCTGGGAGGGTTTCACTCAAGATGGCCCTAGGGAAGAGAACCATCAAGTCACAAAGCCTGCACTTCTTGGACTGGCCACCAGATGGCTCTCCCACATGGAATGGCCAGAATCCCTACTGTCTCCTCAGTGTACCCCATTTCCCTGCCAGCGACTCCCATTTTGATCCTAAAAGTGGAAATGGGCCTTTGCCCTTGGCTCCACTTCCCATCTCTGCTTATTGTCTAAACCCAAACTGAACACAGAAGGGCCACTGTTATCTCTTTAGTTTTCTGTAGAGCTGAGGAAGGAGAACCAATTGGACTAGGGTGTTGAGAGAGAGTTTCCTATGCCCATGCTGGCCTTTATTTTACCATCTCACCAGCTGGCAATTTGACACTTCCTATCATCAGGCTGTGCTTGTTTCTCCTGTCTGAACTCCACAGACACACACGTACCCTATGATGAACCTCCCAGTTTTTTTCTAGGAGTTGAATCCGTAACCCAATTGTGGGTCTCTGCTGCTGTCCTGGGAGCATTTCTGCCCCAACCACCATGTTCCATGAGCCCTCCCAGCCCTGTCTTTCTTTCTGTCCCTCTCTCTACCACTCCCTAAATGCATGTTTAGAAAACAGTAGGCTACTTGCTTAGCTTGCCACTGGCCAACAAATATACAGGCCTGGGGATAGATGGGCAGGGAGGCAGGGCCTGCGCACATCTAGCACATTCCTCTACGTTTTCATTAAGCATACATCATGGGAATGTTAATTGGGGAAGGAGCTACATTAATCTGAGGCTCCTAGGAACTGGACCTACTTGCAATGCAGAGTCCTAATTTGCTGATTTGGCAATCTTTGGGTAAACACTCTGACCAGAACCCTTCTACATACCAAACATACTACGTAGTGGAAATTTAAAGAGCCCTTGCCCCCTCCCCCAACCCTACTTCTCTTGCTTTCATGTTCACCTTCCCTTTCCAGCCACAAGACCAACTCCTTTCTCCCTGCCACTTCAACAGCCCATCTGGCCCTGCCTGGAGCCTGGGAGAAGCAGGCTCCTCAGTCAGAGCTCCATTCTCCCCACTCTGGCTCCAGTCACTGGGTTTCTCTTCAAAGAGATTGAAGCTCGGGGAGCACCCCCACCCCACCCAGCATCCTGATTAACTTGTCTGGAGGGAGATTGGGAGCCTCTGACTCACGAGTCATCTACAAAGCAGGGGTAAGGCATCTGCTGGAGATAGATTCCCACTGGAACCTCCGCCGGGGCCTGACTCCGCGTGATCCCCTGTTCGACCATGTCCTGCAGATAGGCAAACCCTCCCCAGATGTATCGGAAATCTTCCACGGGATCAGCTCTGGGACCAGAATCCCAGTACCTGAGAAGAAGCCAGAGGGAGGGACAAAGGATGCAATGGGAACAGACAGCTCACTCACACTTCACAAGAAGGGGGTGACTCAGAACTCGCTCTTAAAGCTTTGCCCCAATCTTTTCCAAGCTATCTGATTCTATATTCTGTTCACAGTTTAAATCTCAATTGTGAATATTAGCCACAACGTGACTTACAATTTCTTTCATTCAAGGCCTCTACCATGAGCTTCACAAAATTTCTTATTTCCTCTTATTTAACTTAATTTTATTGATTTATAGGCTGAGTCCAGTCTCAATCCCTTACTCAGCACCAAACGTAATTTCCCAGTGACTCTGGAGAAACCCTGTTTGCAGAATCTCTATGTGAAGATAATTCAATACCTAGAGGTTTCCATCTCCAAGTTGCACAAAGGCCAGCCAGAGACAAGTGATGACTTGAGGGTGTGAAGACAGGGTAGCTGAGCTATCCTGGTCTCACCAACTGGTTAGTTTAGTTCTTTGATACCACAGTGTTTCTATGCCTTTCCAAGTAACCCTCTTGCCCCGAGGAGGAGATGGGTGACCTAAGCCCAGAGGAGTCCCCTCTCCTTGCCCCATACATGCCTGGGGATGCCTAGGGCCTTCTGAGATTGTCTGAAACATCACCTGTCTTTGATCTTGTTGGTTTTCTCCACCACGTCTATGTCCATCCGGATCTTGTATTTCACGTGCGGTGGTAGGGAGCTGGTCCAGGGATACATGTCAGGGAACACCACGCCAGCCCAGAACCTGTTTTCCTCCAGCAGAGACAGGGCTCGTTGGGTGAGCTGAATTTCATCATCGTAGCTTTCAAACTTATCCAGGACCAAGCACTGCAGATAATCATAAAGATTGAGAGAGTTTGAAGAACACCAATTGCTAAGACTCAACTGCAAAAAAAGGCAGGATACAGCGTCCTACCCCAGGGGATGCGTCAAATGCAAAGAGACCTATAAATGTACTATTTGCTTAACCCTGGGGTCTGGTGTGAATTTTTCAATGTGTCTAAATTTGGGGGTGAAAGGGCCTTAGAAACACTGACTTGCTCTCGTCCCTGCAGATTTAGTGAAGACCGCACTCTCCGGCTGTCCAAATATGCAAGTCGTCAACATGACAAAAATACTCGCAACTCTCCCTCCCCAGCATGGAGAGTTAGGCAGTAGGGTCACATCGGATACAGACCACTTTGAAGATCAGAAAGCCTGCCGAGGAAAGAGTTTTCAAGAGACAGAAACAGCCCTAGTGGTGAACCTTCCTGCCTCTCCACAAACACACAGGGATGGCCAGCTGGGGGAAGAACAGGAGGAAGAAAGAAAATAACAGAGAGTCAAAATGATTTAGTCAGAGAAATCATTTCCAGTTACAGTTTTATGATTGATAGCTAAAGTGGGTGGAGGAGGAATTTCTTAATACGTCTTTTTTCTTCCCATGGAAGAGAAAAAAATTATTACCCACAAAAGATCAAGACTAAGAATTCCTTTTAATTTGAATATTAGGGGTTGTCCACATTTATAGATTTGTTAAAGCATTGTATTGTACTCGGATCTGTTTTTTCCTTAATCTCTTGTTCCCATAATACACTGGGGTTATTGTGTTGATGTTTCTTTCTTAGAATGTAACTCACAAGAGGTCAGATGGCCTTGTCTTGATTAATTTGTTCACTGAGTACTTACTGAGAGCCTGCAACGTGCCAGAGCCTGCTTGGCTCCAGGGATACAAGGAGGAAAGATAAAATCTCTTCCTGAAGAAACTCAAGACCTCATGAGGGAGATGGTTGGAGTAAACCAACAATCACAATGCAGAATGATCGGGTTCTGATGAAAGCATGCCCAGGGTAGTCTGAAAGCCCAGGGAGGGATGTAGCTAAGTCCACCTAGAGAGGTCTGGGAGGACTGCCTGGAGGAAGAGACTCCTGAGTAGAACGAGGATGAACAGGAATTAGCCTATGGTAGGAAAGCAGGGGAAAGGTCAGCTTAGGCACAGGGAACAGCACACACGGTATCTGGAGACATGCAAGAATAGAGCAATAGTTCCCATCCTTGACTGTGCTTTAGAACCACCAGGAGCTTTAAAAAGACACCTACACTCAGGCCCCACTCCAAACAATGAAATCAGATTCTCAAGAGGCAGGGCCAGGGCATCAGCATTTTGTCCAATGCTCCCAGTTCATTCCAATGCACAGAGAAGGGCATAGGTGAACAGAGGTTAGTGCTGAGAGATGAGACCTACCACGGCGGGTGGGGAGCAGGTCAGTTGCCCTGCTGGACCCACCAACCGGGGGTATCCTGGGACGTGGGGCTTCCTGTGCTAAAAGTAGGAGCATTCTGGGCAAACCCTAAAAAGTCATAAGGAACCACTGCAGAGTGTTAAGCAAGGGTATGATACAGGGGATCGGATTGTGTTTCTGCAAGATCACTGGTGGGGAAAGGGGGAAGCATGACGGTGTCGACGTAACGCAGGCTTCAAGGAACACAGTCACTCTCACACAGGGCCCGTGAGTTGCCTGCAATCCCCGTTTTACTGAAGAGGAAACTGAACTCGAGCAGACCTGCCAGAGGTCACGCAGCTAGAAAGTGGCGGACCCTGGATTCCCGCCCTGCTTCCCAACTCCAGGCCCAGACTCTTTCCCCACTGCAGGAGCCACAGGAGCAGCACCATCCGCAGGCTGTCCACCTGCTCACAATAGTCTTGTCGTGTAGGAGAGCACAGTTATTACTCATCGTCACTTTGCAGACCAGAGACCCAAGCTCCCAACGCACTGGTAAGAAGCAGGCAAACCCAACTCATTCACCGAAAACCCCTCACTGCTGAATTTCACCGAGGGGGTCAGAGGGTGAAAAGCAGAAGCCTCCTTTCACTGAGGAGCTCAATTTGAACAACAAAGTGCAGCAAACCCACCCTCTTCGGGCCTTCTGAACTAAACTGTCCCCTTTAAGGCTCCACATCCTGGGAGTGGGTCCCGTGTAATGTTCTCAGTATTTTAGATAAAAAGAAGGAAAACAGAGGAAGCTGTTAGCTTTCCAGTTGATACGGGAAAGACGAACACAGGTAATGAGAAAATCTAGAGTGCCAAGGCTTGAGTGACACCGTACTAAGATAGTTATTTTAAAAGGTAATGGAAATGGTATTTCTTTAAGAAATAACGGTCAGTGTAGTCACACATCTAGAGTTAAGGGAAATGGAAAATTGTCTTCGGTCAGCCATCCTTTTGCAAACAGGCTTTGCCTGGCCTAACACTGGCCAACTCTTAAATGAGATGAAGGACTTAAGTACCTCATGACAATCCTCAATAAATGTTCATTTTTTCTGGACAGAAATAATGCAGGGTTTGCTGTTTTATGATTTTTTTCTTTTTTTTTTGCAAGGAATCTAATATATAGACTTTCACCAGAGTTCAAGACCAACGGCCTGGCTCTTCGTGTTTGTCAGCATTTAACACCTCTGCTGTGGGGACAGACTGCTGCTTGGGCAAGGAGGCATCAGAGCTGAATTGCTAGAGTACATATTAAAAAAAAAAAGAAAAGAAACACATTTAAGTTTCCTTTAGGAAACTTCACATTCTACAAAGATGAGTAATAAAATAATCTCATTTTTAAAAATCAGTTTGGTGAGTTTAAGACTGTATATGTATAGAATTTTAGTGTTGATATTAGAGTGAATTTGAAATTTAATTTCTAAAATGAGAAACAAAATTATTTTGGGAGATGGGAATTCTCTGCAGTTTCTTTTAGCTGTGGTACGTTGTGACACACACGCGCACACACACACACACACACAGAGAATTCTACCAATTCACTCACAGCATCACAGGGCATTTGGACAGAAGTAGTCATAGAAGTCTTATGGTCTGATGTCCTTGCTTCACTGGTGAGGAGACTGGCATCTGATGGGCAAAGGGCCCTGCCCAAGGTCAATATAGATCAGAAGCAGAACCCGAATCCATGTCTTCAAATGTCAAGCTTGAAGAGTGGTGCTGTTCCCACATGTTGCTCTAAGACTCAGCCACACTCCAACCACAAAGTCAGGGCAACAGAAGTCCTGAACGAGAAGATCTCTTGCCTCTGTCCAGTAGAGCAGCACTGTCTGTACTGTCCAGTATGTTGGAAATGTTCTATATCTGCCCTATTCAACCTGGTACCCAGTAACCTCATATGGCTATTAAGCACTTGAAATGTGGCTAGTGCCTCTGAGGCACTGAATTTTTTCACTTTAATTTATTTAAATTTAAATAGCCACATGTGACTGCTGATTACTGTGTTGGTCAGCACAGCTCTAGATACAGTAAGTTCCTCAAGGCCAGGGGCCATGTCTTGTTCACTGTGGTCTCTGGAAGAGTATTTTCTCATGAGAGGGACCCAGAAAGTATTTACGAATTACATTGATTTAAATATAGAAGTCCCGAATGTTGCAATAAATATAGCTTTGCTACTGTGTGTTTTGAACATAATCCTGTGCACCCTGGATTCAGATGATAAACTGGGAGAACTTAGTGAAAAGTGAATTCTTGGTATAACACTAATGAGAGTATAACTCTCATTGAAGCAAAACATCTAATAAAAACAAATACATTTCAATAATGTGACTTTCCCAGCTATGTAGCCCATTCTCTTTGAACTCTCCTTTCGTGTCTTAAAGGGAAGTCCACACTGGAACAAGCGGCTGATTTTTCAGTGACATTGTTGAGTCCTGCCATGACGTGGGCTCCGTCCTGGCTGTTTCATCAGGCAGCTGATTCACAGTCATGTTTCCTGCTGTGTCCCCCTAGATTGGCACCCTGATACTCTCTGGAAAAACAAAACTTATAAGCTTCTCAAACACTCATTTCTACCCTGAAACATCTGACCCATTTTCTAAGTTGTGTTATTTTCCCCATCTTGGACAAATGGTATAGCATAGTGTTCAAGAGACAAATGGCCCTGAATGCCATCCCCACTCTGCTGTTTCCTAACTGTGTGGCCTCTGTTTCCCTATCTGCAACACTGATACATGCCCCACCTCGTAGGTGTGTTCTAAAGATCACATGCCAGTGTTCCGGTAGGGCCAGCCAGTGCCTCCTGGTAAGAATAAAAGCTGTTGCTTATGAAAGGTTTACTATGTGCCCAAAGGCTTTGCTTGTATTAACTCCTTGAATCCTCACAATCACCTTATGAAGTCAGTTACAATTACTGCTCCGAGCTCACTTATGAGGCATAACAAGGCAAACCTACTCTGCAGAGAGTCTGTGTTTTAACCGTGTAGGATACTAAACTGTCTCACAAATGACAAGGACTCAATAAATACCATTTTTATTACTGTTTTTGCCAAATATCTTGAAAGTCAACAGAATCTAGTGGCTTTTAAGCCCCTGCCAGGTTACTATTCATGACAGCTGTTTATCCAGGGAAGAAGGCACTTATTTTCTTTAAATAATATGGCTGGGAACACAGCCCATCCCAAGCTGATCCATAGCACCTCGTCGGGTTAGAACAATGCTTTGGACAGAAGCCAAAGCCCTGTGTCCCACCTGGACAGTGGGGGTGGGGATGGGGGGTGGATCCTAACCCACCGGTTTTCACTAGCTTCTCATTGGCCACTAGGTGAAAGTCAGACAACTCGACTCAGAGGAATGTCTGATGAAGCCAATCCAGAATGTCATCCTCACCAAATCTTTCTGAGATCAAGGCAGAACAGTTGTGGAAGCTGCTTTGGACATGAATCAGAAGTCCCCGGGTCATCCTCTGAAGCATGACCATGATGTACCCTTGCATTCTTAGGGGAGGCCACCTGCCTCACAGCAAGTGGCCTTGTTTCCTATTGGTACTTACTCTGGTCCCTGAAGTTAAAATCTTGGCTAATGGGCATGTATATTCATGTGAGTGTGTTCATGAGTGTGTTGGGAAGCAATGATGAATGACTAAACACTTAGCCAAGGTCATTGATTTTGACATATTTGATCTGGCCTGATTAGCTTGTAAGTTAAAACGTAGTAGGTTCTAACAGGGCTGAGGCCATGGAGTCTATCTATAAAAGCTATTTGGTTCTGCACGGAGAAAAACTGTGTGATCAAGGATAATAGGGAAGAATGGAAGTAATTAAGAACTGGCCAGCATAAGGATCTGTACATAAAGATAGCAACACTATTGGGAAAAGAATTCAAAGGGCATCTTCAGTGAATAAAAAGACAGTGTCTTATGGCCTCAGAGGCAGATTCTGGGCAAATGTTGCAGCCAGAGTTCAGAGTCTCAATGAGAACCGTCATAACGCCTTATGACGGCCAAGGGCATTAAAGCAAGAAAAGAGGTTTCCTTGTCCCCTTCAGTTCCCAACTGCTGTAGCAAAACCCAGTGGCAGGGCCGCCACCATTTGAAGTCCACACAAGTCCTATAACTCCTTGTCAGTTGTTTCCTGAGAGTCACCGGGAAGCAGAGTTCACCCTGGCAGAAGAGGCTCGAGCTCTCTCCAGGGCAGGCAGCTGTGTTCAAGACCTCTCGAGAATGTGGTCATTTGTTTACACAGCTAAATCAAACACCACCTTGGAGGAGAAGGCACAGTAGCAGCAGGCTTCCTTCTCCAACTGTGACCTCTCCAACTCTAATTCAAACACATTAAGTAATAGATAAATTAAATTATCTATTAAGTGGGAAATGCTGTCCAGTGGAGGCAAAGAAAGAAATAAAATCTCCCTTTTTGTTTGAACTTGATAATCAAAGGGGACTAGCAGACTGTGCTGACATATTTTGACTAATACACCCAGGACGTGTTGGGTTGAGTCTTCAGGGATAAAGGAGGCACTGTGCCCTTAGAGATGTTGGCTCTATAATCCTGCCTCTTACATCTTTAGCTTCCAAACTCAGGCTGAGAACAAAGCGGCTGATGAATGCCAATGGAGGCCTGAAGTGGTCCTGCTGGTGTTAATGTAGACACCTGGGGTTCCTTTTGAAAAATGCCAATGGATGTGGGCAAACATCCCAGAATGAATTTCCTGGCAGATCTAGACTGTAACACTCAAGATTCATTTCACACCACACGGAAAAAGCCACTGGATAAAATAGCTTGGGGCTGTTGGAGTTGGTTGGGGTGGTGGGGTAGAAGCCAAAGAGGCTATAATAAACTTTGTTTAACACATTGGGCACTGTGAACAGTCATCTGAATCGTTCACCCACAGAGTGAGGAAATGCACTACGACAGGAAAACAAAGGGACAGGAAATGCACAGCTGTTAAAAAATGTCTGTTTCTAAAATAAATAAATACAATAATGAAACAAATAAAAAGGTCAAGTTGGAGTACAAAGCCTCACACGGGGGCAGAGCCACCAGCTAATGCTTCCTATCTAGTTGGGTCCAAGGGAAGACAGAATAACCTGGCTGACTACTGCAGAGGACCTTAGCTCTCAAAGCTTCCTTGTTTAATCATTCCAACAACTTTGGGAGGTGGATGTCATTATATTCAAAATATTTAATGATGAACAGAACTGGGCACGGACCCATCAGAGAACATTTTGGTCGCAAACACCCAGTTCAGCCACACCGGTGAACACCGTCCGGACTGCAGCTCAGGTTATCAGCCTCAGTTTTCAGGCAGTGGAACAGTGAGGTTGCCCCAGATGACAGAGCCCATAAATAAGTGTAGAGATGGTAACCTGTTGCCTACAGGATGAAGCTGTCATAAGCCAGGCCAGCTGAGCTTTCTAGTTCCATCTCCGGACAGGACGGCTCCTCCCCACGCCCACCCGCTCCCTGATGCTACAGCCACACCCCTCCCCAGACTACCTGCCTCTCTTGAGCTTGGCTTGCAGGTTCACACCACTGCACTTTGCTTATGCTCTTCCTTCTCCCTGAAATTGTCCTTCTGCCTTGCTTACCCGGCACATTCAATCTTTAAGGGCCAATATAAATGTATTTTCAGTTTTAATTTGGCATGTATGGGTGTCTACTTTATGCCACTGCAGCTCCACCAAAGTAAATTGGGAAATCAAAAGATAAATAAGACAGAGTTCTGGTCCTTCAGGGGTTCAGGTCCATGGAGAGAGGGGTGTGTATGAACAGAGAATTATCAAGGGCTATGATGGAGGGAATACAGTGCATAGAAGAGGGCCTGAAACACAAGAGCTGAGTCCTGAAGGGGGTGAGGAGTCTCCTGAGGAGGGAAGGGGTCAGCCTGTAGAAAGTGGGAGGCCTGGGGCAGCATGCGGTCCCGTATCATGCGGAAGAGGCGTGAAGGGGCTAGACTGGGATGGACGTCACCTTTACAGCAATGGTGGGGTCACCGCTTTAGGCGGGTACATTATGGCAGGACTGGGGTTTTAGAAAGAGCTCGCTGAGGCAATGTGGGAGCTGAACAGAAGCAGCGAGAGACTAGAGGCCAGCTTGGAGAGATGGTACAGGCCTCTGTAAACAGAGGAGAGGGAGAGGAAGGAGGGATTTCAGAGATAATTTGGAGGACAAATTGACAGCCCTTGGAGGATTTGTGACATTTTGAATTTGGATTTGTGCAACTTGTTTCTGTTCAATCAGATTGAATTATTGTTCGAGCAGTACTTGAGATACAACTACTATGGTGTTGTTTAATGACATGCTTATCTCCTCCAATAGAACGTGAGCTCCTAGGGGTCAGGGATTAATTGTATTTATTCAGATGTAGATAGTTCAATACATGCAAATATATGAATGACTGAATGAGCTCAAATCTTGTTGGTTTCCTACTCTAAGTCCAGTTATTTTCAAGCAGAAAAGACCCAATCAGAACAGTGTCTATTATCTTGAATATTACAAGATAATTGCTGCCTTCCTCCAACTCATTATGTAATTTATCCAAACAGTACTTACTGAGCCCCCTACTAATGTGCCCCTCATATTATAGGAGAAAGAACTCCCTCGTCAGAGCCAGACAGATCTGGATTAGAATTCTGGATCTTCAGCTTATCTACTGTGGTATGTTAGGCAAGTCAGTGTTGGATAACAATTATGCCTACTGGGCAGGTAGTGAGGAACGTTGCCTGAGATGACATGTAAAAGTGCCCAGGACAGTGGCTGGCTCACAGCAGGCTCAAGTACAAGTCCCTTCCCTCCACGCATGACCCCAGCCCACCCCCACCTGCGTTCTCCCCCCTCAGCCCTGTTCTATGTTTCTGAGAGACTGAGGAGGCATAAAACAAGGTCATTGCCCATGAGTTGCTCATGATCCAGTTCATGGCCGTTGACATAATATTGCTCTCATGCTGTAGACTTCTGTACACTTCCTACCTCTCCTCCGAATTTGCCTTAGCCTCCAAATGCACCTCTGGAGTCAATGTATCAACAGAAGAAAGCAATAAGACAGATATTCTACAAATATCTATACATCTGACTCTAAAGACATTGCATGATCAGTCGCTTTATCTTCCTAATCCTTTTTTTTTTTAAAGGCTAGCCTGAAAAATAGGCTCCCTGAGCACATTCTGATTGGGGGGTGGTGGCATGTAGCCAGGAGCATGTAAGGTACAGAGGAAAAGTAGTCCCCAAAATCCTACTACTGATAAGTCATCA
This sequence comes from Diceros bicornis minor, assembly GCF_020826845.1. NCBI lineage: Eukaryota > Metazoa > Chordata > Mammalia > Perissodactyla > Rhinocerotidae > Diceros > Diceros bicornis. The sequence goes on from NC_080743.1 coordinate 30,077,353, forward strand.
ACAAGATAATGACCATGTAGATAGTAAAGAGTTATGCACATATATTGACTGTGTTGACAGCAGAGCAAAAAGGAGTTAATGAATACACGTTTTTTTCAATACTTAGGTAAAGGTAGGTATGACTGGTTAAAGTACAATTTTATGCCTTGATCAGAAGTATTTTCATATTAAATTTTGGCTGAATTCAGCTTCCTGATGTGAAATTCAAGACTTGAAGTTCAAATATACTATGAAATTAAAATACACTATGAACTCTAAATAGTATTCCATCTGCACCAGGGCTAATCTTTCAGTAAACAAAGAAATCAAAGGGGAAGAGTGTGTATGTTTGTGTTAACTAAAGGGTAATCAGAGGAATAATTTATTAATTTTTCTAATTGTGCTGTTCTCCAGAAGAAACATATACGTGAATAAGACACACAAATTATGACTATGAAAGGGTACTCACACCAGTTTAAGACATTTACCTATAGGAAGACTCATTTGCCCTCAGTCTCCTTAGATTTGGAGAAGAGGTTGATCAGCAGGCCTGTAGAAATGAATCTCTCCACATGTTAGAGATGTGAGGCTCCCTAAATGTCACCATCACCCGTTTCTCTAGTCTACTGCCCACCTTCTGACCAGGGGATCTCTCTTTCATTCATTTCTTTATTTTTCCCTGCTAAGGGCAGGGGTTCAGGGGAAAGACAGAATGTGGTTATGAGATGAATGAGATTGCAGAAGCCCCTTATCGAAGAGGTGTTCTGAGGACAAGAAAAGTTCTGGAGCCACCGGACCATCATCCACAGAAGTGCCAGAATGGTGCCCAGAGCCATCTTCCTGAACCTTCAGGAATGGTCTTACATTCCTGATCCTAAGCCAATTCACTAAGGTTAATATGAAGAGTAGCTTCAAAGTTCCTGGTTAATGTTTACACAAAGTTTTTGAGTCTGAGAAAAAGGTACATTCCTTACTTGGTCTGTGATTCAGGGGTAGACATCCATGTGGTTCATAGTAAGAGCTGCCATGTTTTGAGCGTCTCCACTTTGTGCTCAGCCCTCTCCCATTTCATCATCACACCTGCCTGGAAAGGAGGGCATTTCCCGCTACCTAATAGATGAGGAACCCAAGGCTGAGAATTTACACACATGCCTAACTCATCAATGGCCTGAATGTGCTGACTGCTCTGCACACTTCTCTCATTTTGCCCTCAACAACAACTCTATGTGGTCTGCTGTGTTATTATCTGGATTGTACAGATAAGAAAATGGAGCCTTAGCTGGTAAAGTGACTTTCTCAGAGTGACACAGCTCATAAGAAGCAGAGATCCAGGCCCATTTGTCCTCACTGGATGGGTAAGAAGGTTCCACAAGAAATAGTCTAACACGGCATCCACGGGATCCAGCAAGGCGGCTCCAGGGAAATGGGACACTCTCCAGGCTGCTCAATGGAATGTCCAGTAACTAAGGCCGCACCCCAAGCAGAAAGGAAGGGGATTTAGCCCTTCCATTAGTTGAAGAGAAAACCTGTTGAATCACTCCCCATTCCTATAAAGACAAAAGGCTTAAAGGTCTTTGCTCTTAGTTCTCAGAGCTTCTGTTATTGTTCAATATCACACCAGGGTGCCACATTGACGTAGACTGACATGATTTTCATTTTAAAGAGTGTTTTTGCTTAATTTCCCTGAAATGATTTTTTTTTTCCCTTTTTTGAAAGAGTCAGGGAAGCAGGCATAGAGGCCAGCGCAAGAGGAAGTTCTCAGATCTCTTTAGGACAAGTCATATTGCTGAGAAGGAGAGCTTCAGTTGAGCCTTACACGGCCTATGAAGGAAATCCTTGCTGCCCTGTCCTGGAGAGACCCTTGGGCCATCGGGGAGGGGTTTTCATGCCCTGTCTGTTACTGAGTAGTCCTCAGGATGGGAGGTGGGGGGTCTCCAAGGTTCCTCCAGACTTCCCAAAACATGGGACCAAAGCAGAAAATTCCACGACCCAGTGCAGGGACTGGTTTCTTCCTTGCTGTATGTTTCTCCTCTCACCCTCTCATTTCAGGTCATTACCCTCTTGCTTTCCCCCTCCCTCCCTCCCTCCCGAGGGCAGGAAGATCAGAAACCTCATCATAATCACCCGCTGGGCTTCTGCCACCATCAAAACTCCTCTTAGGAACCCCCCAGGGAGGCAATTACCTGTGGCCTCCGTGGCCTTGCTTAGGAGCACTTACTGGGCTAATGGGATTGCAAGGCCCTCAGGAAGTCTCTGCACTCAGTCAGCGACATGATTAGCTGCTTCGCAATCCCCAGAGGAGTGCCAGGAGCAGCTCACGGGCCTGGTTTCCCTAATGCCACTCTCCTCCTCCTAAACAATATTTTTTGTTCGTATTTTGTTCAAAAGTTAATATTTAAGTGCTTACTATGTGCCAGGCACTGTTCCAAGTGCTTTGATGAATTAACTCAGTTAATTTTCATAACAAGCCTATTAGATAAGTACTATCTCCATTTTACAGATGAGGAAACTGAGGCACAACTAGCACGGATCTGAACCCAGGCAATCTGGCTCCAGAGACTGAATTTTTAACCATTTAAGCAGTTAATATACAATAAGTATCTGTTGGGTGCTTGGTGCTACATTAAGCACAAGCTATATAGAAAAATAATCCTTCATGAAAACAAGACTTTGATGTCACCATGCAAATGTCAAGTCAAACAAAAGACAAGAAGTATCCTTTATGACTGACAGTACCTTGCAAAAAGATTATGAGAACCACTGAACTCCATTCTGCAAGAGTAAAGGTGTAGAGCCCTCTCCTCCATCCACGCCCCCTCCAAGAGTCCTGCCTGTAATTATAACCCTAGCAGTGGATGGTGGTGGGCATGGCCAGGGATGGGGACTTAGGTGGTAGAGGCATGTGAGAGGAGGGCCATGTCAGTTGAGTAATTGTACCAGGGGACTCCAAGGCCCCACCAATCCAATAGGTCTGTAAATATACAGACTACCAGGCCTCTTCCCTGGGAATTCTGAGTCAGTCGGTCTGGGTTGGTGTCCAGAAATCTGTTTTGTAAAATGCACCCAAGGTCATTCTTGCCCTCAGACAAGATGGGAATCACTTTGTAATGACCTGAACTTTTGTGGTGCTGCTGCGACACCTGGCTCCTTCTGAAAGGCCACCTAGGGAGTCTGTGCTGCCACTCCCATGGTTCTGGAGAGGGATCGTCACACGCTCTGGGGAAATTCTGGTGGCACCAAGAGCACTGTGGTGACAGGTGGAGCAGGACTTTTTCTCACAAGTTAGTTATCCTCAGTACCCAGGAGTCTGGGGGAGGGGGCTTGCTCTTGGGGACTCGCAGCTTAATTTCTTCTCCTATTGCCCAGAGCATCTTCTATCTTCTAATGGTTCTAGATGACATGAGGCCCAGACACGGCCCTGACCTGGCCCACTGGCAGGTGTGATAAGCCCTCAGAAGAAGATATTTCCTGGGAGTTTGAGGTTGAGAATTTGAAAATAGCTAGGATGTGCCGCCTGACCCTGAGTAACTCCAATCTGGCCATTCAGCCAGAGATGGACCTGTTAATAGCAAACTCAAATCTAACTCAGACAGAGTCTAAGAGAGATATGAAGAGCAGGCCAGGGAAGCACAGAGGAGGGAACAGCTAAACCTATGTTGAAGCAGAACATAGAGAACACTCGAGAGCTGAGTCTCAAGGAATGAATGAATAGAAGCTCAACAGATAAGGAAGGAAAAGTCATTTCAGGCTTTTCTGCCTTGTGTTCCTTCTTTTGGGGAAACACCCTTCCCTACTTCACAGTAATCCTGCGATTACTGTGCATGAGATTCAGATGAAGCTAACTCCGCTTTACTTACCCCGTGGGGGGCATATGACCCAGACCTCCCGCTCATAGCACACAATCCCCCATGGGACTCCAAAATAGGTAGAGTAGCTAGGCCAAGTGGAGAACTCTCTAGAAGTATTGCTTATGCTATGGGAAAGCCACCTCCTCTTTCTGCGGAATTTTTGTTGTAAAGATGACACTGAGGGCAGTCAGCAGCTGACGCACCACCAAAGGGAGAGGGCCTGGTTGAGATCGAAGCCAGCCAGAGGAAAGCGGAAAGGTGAGATAGAAGGACACGAGGGTCTCATGGTGGCATTCAATTCCTAGATCCCCTGAACTTCAAGATTATGTCTACCGATACGTTCTATTTTTTGTTTGAGCAAAAAGGCTCTAATAAGTGGGCAGAAAAACAGCAGCTACAAAGGGTGGAACCTTGAGAGGTCAGGGTACCCTTGAGGGTGGCGAAAGGGCCAGTGGAGCAGAACTAAAGACGTGTGAGTGAACAGTGACGGGAAGATGGGCTGGGGCAGGTTTGGAAGGCACTTGTGTTCTTTGGGGACTGAGTCATTAAGATTTTAAGCATGAGAGTGATGCCAGCATATGTGTGTTTGAAGGGTAACTCTTGTGTCAGTGTGGAGAAATGCCTGAGCCAACAGACTGGACACTAGAGTCCAGGGAGGAAGCCGTTAGAACAGGCTGGTGGAGAGATGACAAGGCCTCCAGTCCTCAGAGAGCCTGGAAAGCAGGAGGTGGAGTTGAGAGATACTTAGGAGATGAGCAGACAAAATTCAGTGTCATATTATAATATATAATACGAAATATACATTTGGTCTTTGTTCTTTCCTGTTTCTGGCGCAGAGCTCCTAAAACCCTTAGAATTTCCTAGGTGGTGAGCATCCAAGGTGTATTTTGTTATGTTAATAAGGTGACTTTTGGAAAGCACTTAAGGATAGGGGCTGGTTGCCAGGGAAACCAACCAAGTAATTACAGGGTTGAAATTTTCAGTCCTGCTACCCCTCTGGGAAGGAGAGAGGGGCTGGAGGCAGAATCAATCACCAGTGGCCAACGGTTTAATCAGTCATGCCTAGGTAATGAAGCCTCCATAAAAACCCAAAGGACAGGGTTCGGAGAGCTCCCGAGTTGGTGAACACATGGAGATTCGGGGAGAGTGGCACCCTACTGAGAGGGCACGGAAGCTCCCTGCCCTTCCCCCAGACCTTGCTCTATGCATCTCTTCCATCTGGCTGTTCCTGGATTGTACTCTTTTATAATAAACCAGTAATCTAGTAAGCAAAATGTTTCTCAGAGTTCTGTGAGATGCTCTAGCAAATTAATCGGGGGTAGTGGGAACCTCTGATATATAGCTGGTTGGTCAGAAACACAGCTGATAACCTCAATTGGCATCTGAAGTGGGGGGAGCAGTCTTGTGGGACTGAGCCTTTAACCTGTGGGATCTGATGCTATCTCCAGGTAGATAGTGTCAGAATCGAGTTGAATTGTAGGACACCCAGCTGGTGTTGGAGAATTGCTTAGTGGTGTGGGAAAAAACCCCATGTGTGGGAATTGGGTGCAAAATTATCCTCAGTGACTGGATGTGACAGAGGCAGTAGAGGGATCAGAAGGGCAGGCTCTGAATTCAGGCACGCCAGATTTACATCCTGTCTGCTATACCTAACGGCTGTGGGATGGGATCTTATTTAACCTCTTTAAGGCTCAGCTTCTGCATCTGTAAAATGGGAATGATAATAGTGCACACTTCATGGAGCTGTTGTGAGGATGAAATGAACTACTGTACGTAAAGGTACTTAGCACAGTGCTTGGCACAAAGTAACACTCAATAAATGATAGCTGTTGTATGGAAGGTGAAGAAGAAAGATAAAGGTGACCCTAAAGTCTCTAGCTTGACAATTTGGAAAAATGCTGAGGACAGTGATCAGGACAGGAAATACCAGAGAAGGATAGGTTTTATGGGGAGGGAGAACACAAATTTGTTTTTGGATGTGTTGAGTCTGATGTGCCTACAGAACCTGTGGGTGGGAGTGTCCAGCAAGCAGTGAGACCTCAGAACTCGACGTTTGGTGGACACTGGCCAATGGATAGCCACTGAAGCAAGGAGAGGGTTGAGGACAGACACGGACACTTTATGGGACACAAGGGAGGAGGAGCAGCCAAGGAGGAGTCAGCAAGCTGTTCAAGGCAGGAGATGTGAAGAGGGAACTGTTTTAAGCATGGATAAGCTGTCAGAGGACAGGATCCATCTCTGGGAGCTGTGGGAATTCTTGTTTCTTCAGTAGGGAAAATGAGAGCTGAAACCCAAGACCACTTGCTAAGGGATCTCTGGCTCCACCCATAGGGCTGTCTTTAAGGGGCTCAGTGTGGCCCTCAGGTGACTTGCTGCCCCTTACCTCCAGGTATTGATTAGCCAGGCGTAGGGTGCGATCAGTGATGTTAAATACATCCCTCCAGTTGATGTTGGCCATGTCGTCAGCCCAGCTCTCTCGAGGACCCTTATAGAGGAAGTTCAGCACAGCTTCAGCAGTAATACCTTCCTCACCAAGCTGCTTGTTCAAAAAGTCTTTTACTGTTGGGTTCCCCAGGGTGTCCTTAGGAAGAAGCAATACAGTCACAGCTTTAGAAATTTCACAGGATCTTTGGTCTTGTTTTCATGCCATTTCCAATTTTTAATGAACAGGGTTAAACTCTAAGGCTCCCTAAAAAGCTAGGGGATTTTCTTCCATCATAAGGCATGTCTATCTATGTCCCATTTCCCCCAAATACATGGGTCTCTATAATAGAGGGAAGGTGTGTGGGGGCCGCCCCGGTGGTGCAATCGGTTAAGTGCGTGCCCTCCGCTGCGGCGGCCCGGGGTTCGCCGGTTCGGATCCCAGGCACGGACATACGCACCGCTTGACAAGCCATGCTGTGGTGGCGTCCCTATAAAGTAGAGGAAGACGGGTACGGATGTTAGTCCAGGGCCAGTCTTCCTCAGCAAAAGGAGGAGGATTGGCATCAGATGTTAGCTCAGTGCTGATCTTCCTCACACACAAAAAAAAAGAAAATAGAGGGAAGGTGTGTATTTTGGGTAGGGGAGAGGGACTGGGAAAATGGTACATAGGAAGCTTTCTTTTTCTTAAAGATTTTTTTGTTCTTTTTTAATTATCCCTGCTATATAGGACTCTTGTCTCCTGGTTTTGCAAGGCTGAAAAGGAGACCAGACAGACATGCTCAACGATTTTTGCAGTTACAGAGCTGGACCCTTGGGGAGCTGCCCATTTGGATCCGAGGCCCTCAAGTGAATTCATAAAAGCAAGAAACTTCAGGAAGCCACTGGTCTTGTGGCGGTTTTTACATTTCCCCTAGAATTCAAGAAACAGATGTCCCACCCAAAGTCAGTGACTCCACTTGGTGGCAGCTTCTAGAACTAGCGTTCGTTGAACGCTATTTTGATCTAACTGCAGTAGTGATTAACCCTTTACTGGGAAAAGGAAACAGCTGGAACTTTCTTGGCCCTTCTCCTCCCCTCCCCCTCCCGACCTCCAATGCCCTCCGTACTCTGATCATGGTCATCTGTGTGCCCTCATCAAAGAAGTACCAGATCTGGGGCCCTACTTCTTCCCAGGCTTTGACCAACTTCCTAAGGCGCTCCAGCTCTTCAAAAGTCGAGTTGGCCTAAAACCAGACAGAGATAGAGACAGAGAAAAGAGCAGAGAGAAAAAAAGTGAGCGAGAACCTTTGGTTGTATATTTCCTGCCCTATCACAAACCCTCAATGTTTAGGAAAGGCTTTTCAAGGAAGCATCTTTATGTTTCAGTCAATTGATATTCCCCAGAACGATCTGCTATTTCTCAGCCTCCCAGATTGACAGAATCTAATTGCTTAGTATTTCAGAAGTACGTGTAATATTGATGATGTTATTGTCTCAGAACCTCATTAAAGCTAGATTTGGACTTCCTGTCAGCAAATGCTCTTCCTCTCTTCCTCTCTGTCTTTATCTGTTCCAGGTAGCCAGGATTCAGAGAACTGTGAACCCTTTCATTAGGGATATAATTTAGGTGCTGGGAAAGAAAACCTCACTGTAGGCTGCGTGGAGAGGGGAGGGCCCCGGCAGGGGCACATTCCAATGATGACTGTGGATGGGGGAGGAACCCAAGAGTCCACTTAGCAAAAAACAAACATGAGGCTCACTACCAGGAGGGCACAGAACACACACACACACACACACACACACACACACACACACACTCATGTGCGTGCTCGGACTCAGTCTTCTGGGCCATCTAAGGTAGAAGGGACAAGACCAGGTGGGATCTTACATTCTTCAGGATCCTGCGTGCTGCAGGGGAATCTGGAGTGAAGAGGATTTTTCCCATCAACAAAGGCTTTGCTGCCCTCCAGGCTATTTTGGTTAGAGGGTTTGACTCCAGGCTCTGGATCAATGCATTACAAAAGGTCGCTGCCGGGAGAGAAGGGACAGATTTTATGGAAACTCCCCCGGTGCTCAGAGCTAAACATAGTCATTAGTATGTTCACATCACATGTCTCATTCGACTCCATGCTGGAGGATTTAACAAATAACCTAAATTAATAGGCTGTTCCACACCAATAACAAGCTCATCATTAGTAAGTAACAAAATGCCACAGAACGCCTCAATAAGGGCCTCATCAGAGAAACAAAGGATGGGGCTTGCCCTGTGGTTTATTCTGCTGTAGAAGAAGGAGGCTGAGAAGGCTGCCTGTGATTATTGCAAGGAACAGAGGTCACTCTCAGATGAAAGAGACCAAGAGGCCTCCCCTTGGAATCTCGGCTTTAGTCTCAATAATTTCCCCTCAGTTAGCTGCTTAACTTTGTTGCGCCTGGCCATCTTAGGGCCCAGCTGCTTTTGGTGTGTGCCCTGCTGCCTCTTTTCAATTTTAAACTGGAGGGTCACCCACTTGCATTTCTTCTCCATCCCACCCTTCTTTACCCCACAGAAGCCAAAAAAAATAGTGAAAGATGGGCAAGATAACTTGCCAGGGACTTGCCATTTGCCATGTAACTCAGTACTACACACACAGACTCTCAGAGCATTGGGTTTGTAAAAACATCCCACAGCCATGTTTACTTGTGAGGGCCCTTCTGACCTGGACTTTGCTTGCAACTCTGGGTTGCCTCCTCATTTATCTTTCTTCTCTTCCTCTAGAACTTAACCCCAGGTCAATCAGATCAGTGGGAAATGTCCCCTCTGTTCCCTTTCCAAGTGGGTCTCAGTTCTTTCCGTGGCTCACATCCCAAATTCTTTATGAGCACCTCCCCCTTCCTACAAGGGGAAATGGGAGGAGAAGCCTCTTTGCCCAGGGACCCTCAATGAGAGCAAGGTGGAGTCAAGCCCAGGACTGGTTTCCCCAGGACATGTCAAACCATCAGCTTAACCAGCATCAGAAGCTCATTTATGTGCATGACTCAGAAAACTTACTCGTTCTTTTGTCATAAGAATAGATAGGATCTTTCCTTGTGGAGTCAATCCCCAGGAAGGCCTTGTAGTTATTGTCTTCATACCAGTTGAAGGAGAACACCCGAGAGCCTCCTCCCTCTGGGTAGCCACAAAAGAGGTCGGACAGGATGCCCATCAGCTGTGTGAAAGTCTCTGGACCACCAGGCTGCATAAGGGGCCTGGTCACCCACAGCAAGTCTTGAACACTTGGCCGATGGATGAACTAGGGCAAGGCAAAGACTTGGGTTATTTTTAAGGCAGTCAGAATCATAGTCTACCACGAGGCCAAAGCTCCAAAGTTTGGTGAACCCTCCACATATGAGTTTAACTTCCACATTTGAAAGAAAACTTCATTATTCTCAGCGATCCTTAATTCAGCTGTGAAATAAAAACCTACTGTCATGTACTCAGGGCCTAGGAGGAAACTAGGATGAGCCTTAAAGAACACCACAAGTGAATCCCAAAGCATTTTAACATCACTTCTCTTTTCCAATCCCCTTTATTTGAATTCCTTGGGAATGTGTCCTTGGGGAAATGTAGACCTATTTGACTGTAAGCCAGTTCTCGGGTTCTGTTATCCTGCAAGATGGGGTACTGGAGAAAACTGGGAAATAAAATGATGGAGGAATGGCTCTGTCCTAGAAAGGCAAGGTCAGAACAAATTTCTTTTGTCAAATAGTCTAGAAGTTAGTTTCTTATATTTGGAAAATTATCTTCTTATTAGCTTAATTTTACTAAATGTGAACTCATCCATTTCTGTGAAATGTGTGGTTTGTGGTTTCTTTTAATGTGTGTGTGTGTGTGTGTGTGTGTGTGTGTGTGTGTTTTAAGATCGAGGCACATATAGAACAGATGGATTCTCCATTCTTCGCAAAACACTTTTTAAATTCTGCACCAAACTAAGAGGCTGGTGGTCTTCTCCTCTCTATGGCTACCCATGGCACTCTCTGGCCTCATCCTTTGAAGGTAGGTCTGTATTGCCGACAACTAAGTTGAGGGCTGCCAGAGCTGCTAGGGTCTCAGCTCCCATAATGCCATCTGGCTTTGCTTTAAGGGAAAATACAAAGTAAAAACAATGCTGCTTTTATTCACTTTATTATTCATTTTCAAAGGCATTTGGGAGTTTAAAAAACCATTAGGATTCAATCAGGTGAGACTGAAAACAGTTCCCCTCACTGTAATAAGTGATGTTTACCTGTCAATCCCTCTCTGTCCACAAGCCAACACTTGCCCTCTGAAACTGTTGAGTGCCCTGTAGAATCCACGCAGTGAGTCATGCCTATAATCACAGGCTAGGCTTCAATAATAAAGCCGGAATCTCACATTGCTTCAACAACAGTAAGTCTTGTGACAGTCTTGTAAGGGGTTATTACTACTATTATGTTGCTCACTTAATCAAAGCACTTGGAGATGAAGGGGCTGTTTCAGGGTCAAATGGTCTAGTATCAGTTAATATAAACTGGGCCATCTGCTTCAACCTCGTTCACAAACTCAGACTTGCTATCTAGACAGGCAAGAAACTTCGGGAACTCCCACACAGAATGAACAGTGTTGATATGCTCTGGGGAATTCTTTTACATTCTCTATCAACTTGAACGCTATTATACCGATATGAATTTTTTAAATGCTTATGAAGAAAAGAATGTTAAATGGAGACTCCCACTGCAGCAAGTGGCCATCAGTACAATGGGCCCTTCTCTGTTCCCCTGCTCACACTCTGCCAAGGCTGAGCTCAGTTTTATGAAGACAGATTCCAACCATGCAGTGTTCCAGGCTGGCAAAGCCCAAGTCAGCTGAAAATACTGGGAAGGGGGAAAAGTTTGGGGAAAATTATGTTTCACCTTTCTCCATTTCATAATGCTCATCACACTTGAAGGTAATTGCTTATTTCACATGTCTCTTCCCCATTGGACTGTACATTTCACAAGGGCAGTGACCACATCTGTCTCTTCATCATTATGGCCCCAGCCCCTCTCATCTATTGAGTGGAGAATCCGTTTCTATATGGGCAATGGCTTGTGCAATCAAATGTTCATTAAAATGTGCACATCTTTTACAAAACAAAACAAAAAGTCAATTACTTTCTTTGTGATGAAATGAGTTGAAATATGTAAGACTCTTAGTGCCCATAAGCACTCTGTGAGGGTATACTATTACTATTAGTGGTCTAGATTTATGTGGATTTTTAAGAGCATAATAGAATATTGGACAACATCAGTACGGAAAAGACTTAGATTTGACTGTCAGTCTGCTGATAATTTGCCACACCAGACAAGGTGGTATTTCTTTCTAGGTGTGAAATCAGAAACGTGGTTCCTTTCTTTCTGCCTCTGCCTCGAGAGCACAGATAATTTAGAATATAAACAGGTGCTTTGAAATTGCTAGATGGAAAGATCAAATGTATTTCTCCTTGAACAGGTTTGAGGCACAATTAAATTATTTGACATAATAAGTGTGGTAAAATGGTGGAAAGCTATAATGAAGTTATAATTACTATCATCGGGCCACTTACCTCTTGAATTCTTGGCGACACATCAGATAATATTTTTCCCCAGGATCTCAGATTGATACCTTGAGAACCACTGTCTAGGAGTGTGGGAAGCTGTAATTGATAGAAAAAATATTAAAATATACATATGTAGTTCTACATACACACATAGGCACTTTCTGATCTCCTGTATGCCTGAAAAACATTTCCTCCCTTCTTTCTGATCACAGGACCTCTTCAGCAAGATTGCTTTCAGAAACAAACTTCTTTTATCTAATTGAGACAATCAATGGCTCTTATTCCGAGTCGCCCCGCTGAGCTAGTCAATCACAAATAGTTTCATGGTGACATTAAATATGCCAAAGTGACCCTGATTGCTGATTTAGTGACACCAAACAAGACTCCTGGAGGAAGGAGAACAGCGCAGCTGCTGGGGTAGAAAGGAAGGCTGCGTGCGGAGGTGACGTCTGTGCACCTCGGGCTTTGTAGGCACTCTGGGGCTTTCTCGCCATTGTTCACGTCTTTGCTCCCTTTGTGTCCTTTTCAGGCAGGTTGTGTGTCTTCCTCTGTTCAACGCGACTTTCTTATATGGAAGCTTCAGCCAGTTACATCACCTTTCTTCTAAAGCTGCTCTAAACTGTTCTGGTGACCCGAGGCTCACAGGACCAAACGGAACTATTTGTGCCTTTTCCACCTCGGTGGGGTACGTGGAAGCCCACTTGCTAGCTCCAAGTCCCAGAGTCTGTTGGGAATACCTTGTTTTCCAGAAACCAAGTTCCAGTCCTGAATGAAAGACTTCATTCTTCGTAGTTTCAAAAGTGATTGAATCACTGATCCTGTGTCTTTTAGGATCAAATGCTAAGTTTTAACATGGTGGTTTTCAAACTCAATGTGCATCTTTTTTATTTATTTATTTTTTTTTGTGAGGAAGATCGGCCCTGTGCTAACATCTGTGCCAATCCTCCTCTTTTTGCTGAGGAAGACTGGCCCTGGGCTAACATCCGTGCCCATCTTCCTCTACTTTATATGGGATGCTGCTACAGCATGGCCTGACAAGTGGTGCATTGGTGCGCGCCCAGGATCTGAACCGGGGCTGCCAGCAGCCGAGCGCACGCACTTAACCGCTATGCCATGGGGCTGGTCCCTTCAATGTGCATCTTGAGTAGGCCCGGAGGGGATCTGCATTTTAATAAGCTCGACATGTAATTCTGATTCAAGTATTTGTGAAGCACAGGCCACAAGCTTTGCTTTTTATTTGCCAGTGGGCTTCTCCTAAATGATAAGTGGACTGATGCAGCTGCGGCAAAGCAGACAAGCAGTTGGAGTCAGACTTTGATCAGCCCGGCCTTCCCTTTCTTCCCACTGTGGGTGCCAGGGCCCTTGTGTCCTGAAGCCAAAGAATAAACGTAGGTACCCTTATGGGGCATTAGCATTTCAGGCTTGCTTTCCAACTTCAAAATGTAAAATGAAACACTTGGTTATGCGTGAGAGCTACAAAGCAGACAGCAGAAGAATCTTCCAGAGGAAGGGACGGCAAAGCCTACCATAGAAACCAGACCACTGAGAAGTGTCTTCTCTCCTTAACCCTAACACTCGGCCCAGGCATTGGTCTTGTCATGACTTCTTTTCAAACTCCTTGAAAAGAGCTTCAGTGTCTGCTGGGCAAAGCACTTTAACTCCTGTTTTTTCCGTGGGAGGGCGGGGCTCAGGAGAGTAGGTAGGAAGAGAGGAAGCAAGCAGGTCAAAATGTGTGTCAGTGGCAAGTCTTCACCCGGTCCTGTCCGCTCTCCCTCCTAACTATCTCCAACAAGCCCTGTCAGAGAGGAAAGGAGATCCAAGAGACACCTCAATAAAATGCCACGCGTGGACCTTGTTTTGATTTTGATCTGGACAAACCAGCTGTAACAAACAGAGGGAAAGGGAACATGACTGAATCCGAGACAATGTTAAGGAATTATTGTTTAATTTTGTTGGGTGTGATCACAGCCTTGTGGTTTTGTTAAAACAAGTAAGTTTTTATCTGTTAGAGATACATAGGGAGGTGTGGAAGGGCGAAATGACATGTTGTCTGTGATTTGCTTTAAAAGACTTTGGGGAAAAAAATGAGGAACAGACAAAACAAGAACAGCCAAATGTTGAAAATAGTTAAAGCTGGGTGATGGGTAAATGGGGGTTCATTATATTATTCTCTCTACTTTTACACTTTTTTTAATAATAAAAATAAGAAAGAGGAGTTTTTTTGCATTCGAAAATAAATACATGGCCGAATGAATGGATACTAAGTAAATACTCTCTCCTCTCTTGTTTCTTCCTCACTAGGACTGCCTTGACTCAGGCTCCCCTTGCCTCTCTTCCAGAATATTTTATCAGAATAGCCTTCTTGCTGGCCCCTTGCCTCTAGTCTCCTCCCTTCCAATGCACCCTCCACACTGTAGCCTGAGTTACCTCACAGGCCAATCCGATCATGTCACTTCTGCTCAAGGATCCTCCTTGGCTCCCTACTGTCTCCAAGAGAGAAGGTCAATACCAGTGCTGGACACACATGGCCTCTCATGAACTGGTATGTGGCTCCCTCTCTAGGCTTCTCTCTTGCTTCTCCTTTATCGGGCTGGACTTCTTTCTACATTCCCCAATGGGTCCGTTTCTTTCTCATGCCTCCTGGCTCTGCACACCATTCCCCTCACCTTCTCCGCCTGGCGGACTTCTCCTCACCCTTCAAGGCTCATTCCTGACACCACTGTCTATGTGAAAGACAGTGTCCCCGTGATTTAGACAAGACTCCTCTTTCTATGCTGCTTTGCTTGCCCTCGCCCTGGTATGCTCTATGAAGGTGCCCCGTCTATTTCCTTCCTTGCACTCTTCACCATTGGTAATTATTCTGTGGTTTACTTGTCATCTGTCTCTCTTATTCTAATAAGCTCCATGTAGACAGGAACCGTGTCTGTGTGCTGGCCACGTAGCAGACACTCAGGCATATATCAAACACGATGAATGAATGAATACTCGTATTATAGCAACAAGCAGATTGACCATAATTGTTTGTACAACTGATACTCCGTGATATAGTGTGCTCATTAAAGGCGGTGTGTTAGTTAGGGTTCTCCCGAGAACAGATCCAATAGGAGATATATATACACATATGTGTGTGTGTGTGTGTGTGTGTGTGTATACATATATATATATAGGAAGAGATTTGTTATAAGACATTGGCTCATACAGTTATGGAGGCTGGCAAATCCTAAGATCTGCAAGGTGAGTCAGCAGGGTAGAGACCCAGGAGAGCTGATGGTGTAGTTCCAGTCCAAGGGCTGCCAGGAAGAGTCGATGTCTCAGTTCCAAAGGCAGAAAACAATGCCAGCGTCCCAGTTCAAAGGCAGTCAGGTAGGAAGAATTCTCTCTTGCTTGGTGGAGGGTCAGCCCTTTTGTTCTATTCAGTCCTTCAACTGATTGGTTCAGGCCCACCCACATTAGAGAAGGCAATCTGCTCTACTCAGTCTATTGATTTAAATGTTAATGTCATCCAAAATCACCCTCACAGAGATACGCGGGATAACATCTGACCAAATATCTGGCCACCCCATGACCCAGTCAAGTTGACACATAAAATTAACCATGACAGGAAGGAACTCTATCTTTTTATCTTTATATCACTCAAACTTCTTATCTATTGCATTTTCTATAGAAGCTCAGGAAACATCTGTGAATCATAATACAGGGCAGTAGGATAAAGGTTGCCATAAAGGCTGTGATACACTGGCCAATTCCAACTAGAGGAGGCTCTGCAACACAAGGCTACTCTGAAGTTGCCTTTTTAAAAAAGAGTAAATAAATTTTGGTCTTTTCATCTTGAAGTCAGAGTCACTTTACTGAGGTCTTATTAGAAAGGGATGCAATGAAGAAGTGGTAAATTAATAACTTCTGAAAATTCACAATTATTCCGTTTTACTAATTCAATCAATTTCATTACCCAGGTAGTTCTGAATCAGATATATAACACTTTGAAAGATAACAAGAGTAATCTTGTTTACTGCTTACTTACATGAAGTACAGGGCAAAGCTTTCCCCCCAAACTGTGCCCCCTTCCACCAAGGGCATTAATAATTTGCTATGTGTCCTTCCAGACACACCAACCTTTTAGCTTTATTTTTACATATTTCCCCTGGTTGACAATTCCACAGATCTCTGCCTTTTGACCAGTTTGTAGTTCAATCACATTAGCTTACATGTCAGGGCTGGTAGAACATCCTGTCCCAAATGGTGGTTTTTTTTTAGGTGGGAAAGATTCACCCTGTGCTAACATCTGTTGCCAATCTTTCCTCTTCTTCTCCCTTCTCCCCAAAGCCGCAAGCATGGTTGTATATCCTAGTTGTAAGTCCTTCTAGATCTTCTATGTCAGCCACCACCACAGCATGACAACTGACAGATAGGTGGTGTGGTTCCGCGACTGGGAAGTGAACCTGGGCTGCTGAAGCAGAGAGCACGGAACCTTAACCACCAGACTATCAGAGCTGGCTCCCAAATGGTGTTTTTGCTTTCCCTAAATACTAAGGGTTCACTCTAAGAATATGAGATAAACATCCCCACAATCCACACATTTTCATCACCCTGCTGTCTAAAAGAGTCCTAATAAAGCAATAACAGGCAGCACAAGAAAGATCACAAGAGAAAAAACACTCCTTTAGCCATTTCGTAAACACTGAGTAGCAGTGAATTTATGTGTTGGACCTGAGAGATACAAAAATGAACAGATTTCCGTTTTTATTGAGAAAATTGACATCCCTTTGCCTAAAAACTGAGCTACATCACACCCCCCTCAGAAGCTACAGTATCCCTTCTGTTTGAGGACATTCTCTGCACAGACTCTTGCCCTTTTCTCTCTCGCTTCTGCTGTGACTCTCACCGTGGCAGAGATCTCTGTCTACCCAACTTCGCTAAGGATGATAATACCTGGCTAAAAAACTACATTTCCCAGCCTCCCTTGTATAGAGAGTGGTCGTATGACACAATTCAGACCAATGATACCATGAGAAGTCATAGGGTGGGGCTTCTGGGAAAGATCTGTTAAAGGAGGGCCCTCTGCCCTCCACCTTCCCCTTGCCTGGAACGTTGATGAGCTGGAGGAGGTAGAGCAGACATCTCGAGATCACCAGACGACAAGCAAATGCTTGAGATGAGTGAAGGAAAAGAAGAGGAGACTGGGCTCTTGAGAAAATTTGTGGAGCTTCCATTGCACTCCTGAATGACCCACCACAGGACTCTGCTTTAGGAGGAAAATGAAATCCACTGCCTTTCAGCATTGTGTTACTCACAGTCAACTACTGTTTCTAAATGATGTAATTACACATTTGACAAATATGTATTGAGTGTCTGCTATGTGCCAGGTGCTGGGGGTACAGCAATGAGCAAAGCAAAGTCCTCCCTTTATGAAGTTCATTGTTGATGTTATGGCCGTCAAGTCAGCTCCAACTCCTGGCGACCCTATGAATGAGTGATGTCCACAATGTCCTGTCCTCAACACCCTACTCAGCTTCTGTAGACTCATGCCTACGGCTTCCTTTATGAAGTCTACCTTCAACAATCTCACTGACATATCTTCAGCCTTCCCATCACTGTTACCATGTATAAATGCTCAAGATGCTCACATACGAAAGAAAGAATTTCTTCTGAGCCCTTATCCCCCTGTGGCTACAGTCTTCCCTCCTCCACCCTTTACTTCCACACTTCTTGGCAGAGTAGTCCACATTCAGTGATTCACTTCCTCACCAACACTTCCCCATCATCCACCTTCATCATCCTACTAGGATGCTTTACCTAGAATCCCAAGTCCCCTCCTAGTTTTTAAGTCTAATAGATACCTTTGGTTCTTGTCTTTTCAGAACTCTCTGCTTTTATCGACACTTTTTTTTCTTTTTGCTGAGGAAGATTAGCCCTGAGCTAACATCCATTACCAAGCTTCCTCCACTTTATATGTGAGTCGCCACCATAGCATGACCGCTAATGAGTGGTGTAGGTCTGTGCCTGGGATCTGAACCTGCAAACTTGGGCCACCAAAGCAGAGCATGCCGAACTTAACCACTATGCCTCAAGGCCAGACCCTTGACACTTTTGATCATGTCCTTTTCCTCCTTTGACGTCTGTGACGCTGCTCTCGCCTGGTTTTCTCTGTTCCTTCTCTGCCTTTCCCACGAGTTCCTCCGCCTCCACCTTCCCCTTCAGTGCTGGGGTTCCTGAGGGCCTCCATACCCTTGCTCCTCTCACTCTGCACACCCTTCCCGGGTCTCAAGCCCTTTACCATTTAATATGCTACCTTTTTGTTGATGACTTCTAAATCTGCACTTCCCAACTCCAACTGTCTGCTGGACATTGGCCCAGATCCAACTTGTCCTAAACTGATCACATCATCTTCTCCCAAACCAGCTTCTGTTCCTGTGTGCCCTTCTTCAGTTGGTGACACCACTTTCTGCCCAGTCACCAAAGCTAGAAGCCCAGGAGTCATCACTGATTCTTCCCCATTCCCATCCTATTGTCAAAATCCCCAGCCTGCAGATCTAGGAACTGGTGTTGGGTCTGAGTGTGTGGCAGGGTGAGCCCTCAGATGGCAGAGAGGGTAGTCAAGGGACCTCTGAAAGACTGCTTTAGGAAGAAGCTGGAACCAAGGACCAGAGTCCAAGAAGCTGTGCAGAGAAAAAACAACCAGGTCCTAGATGATGGGAAGGTACCTAAGAGGGTCCAGGAGCCCAGAGGCACAGAAAATAAGGAATTGTCACACTCATGTGTCCAAAGAGATTGGACATCAATCAATCAGTCACCAGCTCCTATAGCTTATAACTACTTCCTTTTCTTTCTAAGTTTGCTGTCTCTCTTCCTCACTTGACTGTGGGCTGGAGATTACCTGTGGTTATGTTTTACATAAGTGGATATCTTCTCTCCATCCCCTCTCCTTTATCTCCACAGGCTCTAGGCACACTCTGGTCTTAAAACTCCATCCCATATCACCTTCAACACATTGAAAAGCATCTGCGTCTCTATCTATGCATACCTATATCTATGTATTGATATAGATACAGATAGATATCTATATATACATTTTTTAAGTCTCTTAATTTTGCTTTTCAAATTATTTGGCCTTGAATAACTCACTTAATGAATGATCTGGTATGATTTCTCAGTAATCATTGCAAACAGTTAGGAATGTTTGTAAAGTGGGAAAACCTGAACTATAAACTAGTTTTTGGATTTTGAACTGTACGAAAACTAAATTTAACAATAAAGTTGAATAATATTACTGTCCTCAACGTTCAACTTAATGCTTATTAATTTTAATTCTAAAGCGTTTTCTTTGTATTTAAGAGGCATAGTTTTTATTTTCAACTCTCAAACATTTTTGCAGGCCTCTGCAAAGCTTGTGACCCTTAGATACTGCACCTGTCACTTTAGGGCCTAATAGATAAAACGGCCAACCCCCCCATTCCACTTCGTCTTCACCCCACCCCTACTAGCCAGACTCAATGCATCTAAAACCACCTCCTTTTCTCCAGAAAGCCTTCTTTCCTTCACCGTTCTTCCTTCCCTCCTTCCCCACAAATTAGGTGCCTCTCCTAGCTGCTCCGTGAATTCTCAGTGCATTTATTTATCACTTTTATATTGGTTTGCTATTATTTTTTTAATGTATCTGTCTCTCCATTACATTGTAAACTCATTAGCATTAGGGATAGATTTATTTTGTTTCATATCTTCAGGACATAGTACACAGTAGATGCTCAATAAATATGTGTTGTATTAATTAACAAGTAAATGAACTATAATCTAGTGGAAAAAAGACAGAGTCTATTGAGGTTCCATGAAAGATGTCTGTACAAGTATGATGGTGACTTACAGGAAGGGAGCGGAGTGGTTAGTTTCACCTGAGGACAGTGAAGGTGACACTCGGGCTGATGCTTGAATGAAGACAAGTTGATGACCACTGAGGGTAACAGCAGTGTTTGCGGATGCAAGGAGGGGGCCGGGAATTCCAGGTGGAGGAAGGAAAATGAGCAGAGTCAGCAAGAGAGAGTGACTAGAGATACAGCCAGATAAGAACAAGATCAGGAATTTGGGGGAGAGGGAACAGGAGGAAGAGCAGCATGAGATGCATTTTTGTGTCTGGTTAACACTTTCTTTTTTGATTATGTTAATATTTTAATAATATTCATTATTCAAATATTTACTGAGCTCCAGCTGTGTGCCTGGTACCATAGCTGCAATTCCTTTCCTAGTGCTTTTCAGTGGAGATGGCAAATAATGGGGGTCTTGTACTCACACATTCATTTTAGAGACCACCTACATCTCAGAACAGTATCTGCCCCCCCTAGGGAGCCCTCCATATGTATCTGGTCACCAATTGTCCGCCTGATGTTGCCATAAATTATAAAATAACTTTCCCAGGGCTCTCTTCTTCCTCTGGTTCCCTCCCCCATTATCTATTCATATTCATGTGGATTGCTCCTGCCAAAAGAACCGGAAGAGACTAAGTTTATTTGAATGGAAATGGGAAAACATTTCTGGAAAAAAGGTCATAGACCAAAATGGCAAGGATCATCTCACACACAGAGACACACATACACACCACTGCTTCCTATGCCAAACAAGTTCTCTTAATTTCCCAAAGAACAAGTAACCCTCCATGTCACAACTGCGCCCAGCACTGCCAACTCAAGTTCAAGGTTTGATTAGATTTCTTAAGGAAGACTGGATATATAATAGGGCTATGGAAAGAGTATGTCTCTATCATCTCTCATCAACGGTGGTTGGTCTGAGGGGCCCCTGGGCCTTGGTCCTGTATTTAAGAAATGGATACAAGGCCCTAGTCAGCAGCCAAGAAGATTCTGGCTACATGAAACCTCTGTTTGGGTTCTCAAGGGATGAGAAACATGTCTTTCCTTTGGGACTGTGTAATATTTTATTCTTAAGGTAGAATAAAGCATATTAGCTACTAAAAAAATTCTGATTTGTGCAGTGTTTGCTGATGCTTTCGATCCAATGGGTTAACCAAACAGATGCCGCTCTGCCAGCACGCAAAAGAAACATTTATGAGCTGAAATTTTTGTTTGTTTTACTTTCTCTGATTCAAAGACGACCATCTGGAAAACAGTATTGATTTCTAAGTCGAGAATCTACCTAACACTGGGTAAACAGGTAGCCTTAGTTTAAAAGTGTCTTTACAGGGATGACACGTCCTCTGGGAGCTGAGGGAAGGTTCTGGAGTGAGGGATCAGTTGGTGTCTTGAAAGACCCAGACAGAGGTGAAAAGCAGATGAAGTGGTGGACAGACAGTGTGAGCCTGCTCTGTACAATCACCGGCTGCTGCTACAGGAAATCCAGATTTATCCGGGAGGGAAGTTGTTGCTAGGCAACTGGGAGAATGTGGATTTGAAGCATGTTTGTTGCAACCTGACAGTTGTTAACCATCAGATGAAAAGAGAGGAAGCCGGCTTCAGTGGTGAGGGGGCAACCAGGAGGGGACAACCTGAGTACCAGGAAATGCGTCATGAGTAGAGAATTCAGACTAACTCACTCAGGGGCGGGGGGTGGGGGGTGGTGTGGAATGCCAAACTTTGTCTACAGGGAGAGGTCACAGAGACATGCTGTCTCCCAGGACTGGAGGGGACAGAGCATCTCAACAAGAGGGTGGGCTCCGGGGTATGTGAACAGACAAGTTGTGGGACTCTCTTTGGCTCAACAGAAACTAGGCCTTTTTCTCTCTGTGGTGACTTCAGTCCTGGTATTTGTGGTTGATGAAAGCAAAACTGAGTTTGGAATCTAGGGGCAGACAAAAGGTCACTCCGTGAGACAGACCTCTTCCTAGTCTGAGGGGTCTGAGGAAGGAGAATGTTCCATCTAAGTGTTTGAGGAGGACATTTCTGGGAGCAGAGCAATGATAGAGGAACAGTGGGATCCTCTGTAAGCCATTGTGTGCTTGCTTTGGTAAGAGCAAAAACACTTTTTGTTTCAAAGTGCTCTTTCGTCTCTTCTCTAATGTGAATTTTACTACCTTCCCATGAGATATGTAGCATAGGTCTTGTTATCCCGATTTTACAGATGGGGAAGCTGAGATTCTTTTAAATGACAGCAAGTTAGGGGCCAACCCAGAGCCAGGACCCAGTCTCCTGACCACCAGGAAGTCTGTGTGCTCTAGCAGGCTGCCCACCCTCGGGTCCTCTCACCATTGGGTCTCACGCTCGGGGGAGAAGCTGGTTACTTCCTAAGGATAGTTAAGAAAGAATCTGTGGCTGTATTGGGACCTTTTAGGAAAGGACATACATTAATGGTAGGTAGGAATGCAATTTTAATGCAAAAGCTCTGGGGTCTGGCTTCAGAGGCTCCACGAGCTCCCATCTCCTGTGTGTCTGTGCGAACTTCTATTTCTCTAAGGAAAAGGTTTACAGCTGTTGTCAGATTTTCAAAGATAGTCTTAATCCATACAAAGGTTAAGAGCTACTGTTCTGTAGAGATAAGAAATATCAGAGGCCAAAATCCTTGTTAAAACCACTTTACCCTGGAGAGACTCTGATGCCTAACACATTGGTGCTAGGTCTATATCTACTGAATACAGGCCAGGACCCCGGGACCCACTGACAGCAGCCTTCGCAGGGGCCTGCTCGTGTCCTAAGTGACTCTAGTTTTGACCTCTCAGTATATTTGTCTTTTTAAATTCATAAAAACAACATCTGATCTGTCATGAAACTAAGCCCTGGCCCACTGCATGCCTAGAGCCCAAAAGAAACCAAGGCAGACCAATGACAATGAGGCCCGTAGGCCTAATGTACATTCCATGGACACTAATATTCCTCTTTTCTGTGTCCTCTTTATTTCTTCTTTATTGAAATCCATTCACCTAGGGGAAATTTTGATTTTAACAGACACAATTTTGTAGATGTAGGCAAAACAAATCCTAATGCTGTAAATTGAATATACTTGCTGTGGCTTAATAATGTTCAAAAAACAAAACATCTATTTTCTGACTTGATTTTGCTTTCAACAGCCCTCTGTCCCCCCTGCATACTGCTGGCACTGGCCCCACTCCTTTCTCTCCCTCCAAAAACCCTCACACAGAAGTGGGAGAAAGTTGACAGTCCAAAGATTCAGAATCAGAACGGAACGAAATTATGAAGTTAAGTCATTAATGGGACCTCACGGTAAAATCCTGGAGATGAACGGCTTTTCCAGAGAATTTTAACACAGAAATATCATCTGAAAATTGAAACGCATGGTTGAAATTTAACAAACGGCAATGAATGATCCCAGAGAGCAGAAACTGGGGCCAGCTTGCACAGGGCAGCGGCAGTCCACCCACATTTATTCTCAATGATTCAGGAATTTAGGGAGCAGAGCCAAGAACAAAGCAGGACATTCAAAGGAGCATGTAGTCAGGACCCCCAAGACTGGGTCCTTTCTTCCCCAGAACTCAATGTTCAGCCACCCTGTAGTCAAAGAGACACGGGTAAAATGAAATCAGAAAAGGGAAAACTGCGACAGAGTAGCAGTAGAGGGGATGGAAAGAGAGCTGAATCATGCCACACTGGAAGCGACTGCAGAGGGGAAAACCGTGGGCCAAATGCCGGGGAGGCCAAATTTCCTCTATCAACATCCATTGAGAAGGGGGAAGGGAGGGAAACTTAGATTTCCCAGCAGTGTGGCCGGTCTTGGCACCCGCCTCAGTTCCCCTGCCGAACTTCCACAAATAAACATCAGAGCATTAGGGACAGATTTGCTTCTCAGCAAGATTTCAAAGCTGTGCACCAGAATCAGAGAGAAAACAGGAAGGATCCTAGAGGGAGGAGAAGGAGGAGGAGGGGCATGCCTGCCTTGGGCCAAATCAGATGGGAAACGTCCCAACCCCTCACCCGAAACTGACGCACCATTATTTATGAGATGTGAAACGTTTCATGTTGGCAGTCCTGATACCTTGGGCCCGGGTCTGAGCTGCTGGGTTTCAAGCTGGGGGCGTGAAGCCCAAAACAACCACAGGTGAAGACAAATTCTATGAAGCTGTCTCAACCGAGGTGAAACAAAGAGGGGCTAAATCTTCTTGGAGAAAATCCAGCCACCTGGCTGCCTGTTTCTTTCCCAGCCCACTAGGTCACTGGGCATCCAATGTGTGTGTGCGTGTGTGCCTGCGTGTGCATGAGTGTATGTATGGGGGTGGGTGGGCTGGAGTAAGGCCTGCATTTGGATTATTTGAGGATGACAACACTCACTCTGATCTTCAAAGGGCCAAGGAAAAACAGAGCCGGCCCCAGTTGGTGCTGACCCCCAAACTCCCCTCTCCAACTCTCTCAGCTCCCCGGGTTCCCGGGTCTGGAGGTTCTACTCGCACCCCACCCACACTCCCAGCACCTTACACAACAGGGCAGGTGCCGTCACAGTGGTTTACTGAGACTGCCCCTCTTTCTTTGTTAATGAGCACTGACTTGGTGTTTAATAAAACCTTATTTATACACTGGCGTACGTGCTTATGAGAAACAGCCCAGGGGAACAGAAGGCGCATCGTTCCCCTCGCTGGAGCTGAGTGTGGCCACTTGCCAACCAGCTGCAATAACAGCCTCCTCTCAGACAGGCCCCCGCCCTGGCCTCAGAGCAGCCCCTACCTCTCAGAGAGTCGGAGGGTCTGTCCTGAGCCTTCTGTGATGATTCAGGGTGGTTTTTCTAAAAACACTGATAGGATGGGTACAGGAGCAATAAAAACAAAAATCCCATCTTAATGCTTGCAATTTCTTTTCAGGTCCCATGTTAGTAATTTTTAAAAAAAATATTTAGCTGTTCTGTCCATTTGTCAAATGGAAAAGCACATTTGAAGGACAAAAGCACCAGCCGAGGTGTTTGTCCTCTTCGCTTGGAACCCATATGTCCTGTCTTGGTCCGGTCTTTCCCCACAGAGAGGAGAAGGAGCAGGACGGTGGGAGGGGTAGACCTTGAGGCTGGTCTCCGTCTCCCGCTGGGTTTCCTCCTCCAGGCAGGCTCTGGGGCCACGCACCAGCTTTGCTAAGAGAACAGCAGGGATGATGTGTCTTCACAGCCCCTTGAGCTTATGGGTGATCAAATGAAAGTGCTGCGAAGCTTTAGAGATATTTGCGGCACTATTATTATCACGCTTGGTCTACAGAAGTTGAGACTGTAAATCAAACTCCTATGTTCGAGGTCAGTGATTCTCAACCCTGGTTGGACATTGGAATGATCTGGGAAGCTTCTAAAAACACTAAAGGCTGGGGCCGGCTCTGTGGCCAAGTGGTTAAGTTCGGCACGCTCTGCTTTAGTGGCCCGGGTTTGGATCCTGGGCGTGGACCTATGCCACTTGTCGGTGGCCATGCTGTGGCGGCAACTCACATACAAAATAGAGGAAGATGGGCACAGATGTTAGCTCAGGGACAATCTTTCTCAAGCAAAAAGAGGAAGATTGGCAATAGATGTTAGCTCAGGGCGAATCTTCCTCAGAAAAACAAAACACAACAATAAAAGCCAACTGAATCAGAATCTCTGGGGGTGGGGGCTGGGCATTTGTAGTTTTTAAAAGCTCCCCAGGTGATTCAATGTGCACCAAGGCTGGGAACCACTGCTCCAGGGGCCAAACGCTGTCGGTGTTGGTATTTCTCAGCCACGACGCTGTGACATAGGCTTGTTTCCTCGTCTCGGCGCTGAGACCTCAGTGATGGCAAGTGGGCCATGGTTCGATGGCCTTGGCCTTGGCCTCAGCCCAGTGCCTGGCTCCTCGCAGCCCAGTGCATGGACACATGTCCAGAGGAGGTGAGCGAGCAGGCAGGTCAGTGAGGGCAACCGGCCAAAGTTCTCCTCTGGTTTCTGAACTCTAGAACTTGCCAGAGCAGCGTGTAAGTGCAGTGTTTCTGGTCTTTCCTGTCTGATAAATAAACATTCTGAAGCCAGTGGCCTGAGTTTGGGTCCAGTCCCTAACGAAGAGTTTTGCCCGGGTGCCCCTTTATCCTGCTCCATCCAGAACTGTTCTCCCAGAATTTCTGGTCATGCCCTGAGGGTACATTTACCTATCCCAGCAGCCAAGGGGCTTCAGACAGAGATGCGTGACCCTGCCGCTTTTCTAGTGACCAGAGGATTGCACCATCCTGGGCGCCCAGGGAGCCTCCAACAGCTCTGCAAACACAGGCACTGGTCCCCTGCGGGGCTGGTATTCAGACCCCCAGCATACGGGGTCTTTATCGCCTGACTCACTCTTCTGTCTGATTCTGAAAACAAACCAAGGAGTGAGTCTAAAATCAGGTTCCCCTTGGAACTTTGGACAGAGAAGTTTGAACCACATGGCTTTTTATTCTCCCTGCAGCGTGGGGAGCCGAGAGACCTTTTCTGGGCTCCTGGGCTCTCGCAGTGGTGGCATCCATAGGTCCTGACCCCTCTTGCCACCCTGGAGGCCTACCCTGATGAGCTGGGAACACTGTTGAGTAACATTCTGAGGGAAAGTCACACTTTGAAAGGATGAAGTGTGAACTCTGCCAGAAATAGTGGGGTCTTGTTGTCATTTTGTTTCATTTCTAAAGGCTTTCAGCTTGCTTTTTAAGACAAGTTGAGTGAGAGCGGGTTTTCTGGGACTTGAGAGAGTAGCCATAGAAAAGCAAAACACAAATTCCTCAACCAAATTCTCAGTGACTGGCACCCCCCACAACGCAGTTCCAGAAGTTAAAATGTAGGCACAAGAGAAAACACAATTCAATGCTAGACAGTATATGTGTCACCTCTGAAGGATTCTAATTTTGAGTGTTTCTTAAAGTGTGGCTTCCAGTGACCTCCATCGGAATCACCTAAGGTACAGGGCGATTCTGGGCCCGGCCCAGATCTCCTGAATCAGTCTCTGGGGGTGGGTATTTAGACCTTGCATCTTTTCCCAGCTTCCCAGATGATTTTCATACACTCTGAAGTGTAAGAGCCACTGCTCTGCACCTCCTTTATATAATTCCCTCTCATCTTATCCTTCTAGCAAAAGAGGAGATATCAGGTCCCAAGAAGTGTGTCTGGGATGCAGTTCTGGAACACAGAGTTGAGCTAGATCAGGGCTTTCCAAATTTTTGAGATTATGAAATTTTCTCTGTTATTTTTTTTTCTTCCCAGAAACAGCAACCTTTGGGGCCAAGAGCAGACCCAGAGGAAGGAGTGTGAAGTTCTCATTTATTAACATTTATTAAATGCACATATTTTTTCATGTATTTTTTCCTACCACTCTCTAACGTATTATATTTGTTTTATAGATGAGTGATGGGGTCAGGAAAGGCCAGCTCTCTTGCCCACAAACACCTACCTAGGAAATGGTAGGGCAGAGAGTCAAATCAGGCCTCCTTCTCCTTTCCACGCTGCTAGAGGTGGTGGGAAGGATTCATCCCACATTTTGAGTGGATTCAGACCTGCCACAACCACATACCTAATGGTGAACCTAATAGTGACTTCCGGGTGCCTGGGCCACTGCTTTAGAAATACCATCAGTCAAGATTCCTTGGGTCTTCAGAGCCTTGAGCTTCCTCAAGGATTGTCTTGAACACCAGGCTCATGCTTTCCCCCACTGTCAATTCATGAGTCCCTGACGGCCTACCACCAGGCCCTGCTGCCCCCAGGAATTATCTTCCAAGGGGCGAGCAGCTGAATACCTCCCTTACCACACGGAAGAGCTTGAAGAAGTCCACGTTGGCATACAGACTGTCTTCCATCCACTGTAGGGTGCCCTGGGAGAGGGAGCACAGGGCATCACGCACTGTCTGTGCGCCACGGCGCTGGCTGAAGATTATGAAGCGCTCCAGGAGGGCATCGCTGCAGGCAATGTCCTTCAGCACCAGGTCTGGGACTCCGTGAGCAAACTGAAGGGAAGAGAAGCAACATTGCAAACCTCCCTGTGGTAGGAGAACACCGGAACCCAAAGATATCCATGTCCTAACCCACAGAACTGTTATCCGGCCCACCAACCCCATAAGACATTCCCACAACCCTGCTCAGAACAAGCCTAACATGTTCTCTTCAGCTTACAGGAAACCACAAAGAGAGGAAGGAGAAGATGACTGAGATATGGGTCAGATCCAGTTAAAACCAGTTGAAGGCAACATGGCAGTCCCACTTGATCTGACATAGACCCCACAGCTCATTACAGGCTCATTGTAATACATTACCATATTATAGGACACACTCATCAACACCATGACAGTTTACAACTGTCCTGGCAATGGCAGGATATAACCAAATAAGGAAAGAAAAGAGGTGGCACCCTTGCTCCCCAGAAAAGCTTGCCCATTTCCCTGGATAACTATGAATAGTCCTCCCCTTCATTACCTGGACCCAGCTGCTTAATCACCCCAGGAGCTGAGAAGTTGATTTGTGAACTTAGTTCCCTCTTCTCCATTTTTGGCCATTGAAAAAATCTTGTGCTGTTGAACACACAGCTTCGGTTTTGTTTCAAATCCATGACATCAAACAGGAGAGAACCCTCCAAGGAAGGGATGGATTGTGGGTATGAAGCCCACCCATGGACCCTCCTCGGAGCTCCTCCTAGTATGGATTAGAGTCCCACTGGAGTGAGGTGAAATTGGTAACAGAACCTGTGAATACATTATGTTGCATGGCAAGGGGAATTAAGATTGCAGATGAAATTAAAGTTGCTAATCAGTGAACTTTAAAATAAGGAGACTATTTTGGGTGGGCCCAAGGTAATCACCAGGGTCCTTTAAATGTGGAAGAGGGGGGCAGAAGAAACAATGTCAGAGTAATGCGATGTGAGAAAGACTTGACTGGCCACTGCTGGCCTTGAAGATGAAAGCAGGCCACCAGCCAAGGAGCGTAGACAGTCTTTGGAAACTGGATTTCCCTCTAGAGCTCTCCTAATAAGGAACGCAGCCTGCCAACACATTGACTTTCACACGTCTGACCTCTAGAACCATAAGATAATAAATTGTGTTGTTTTAAGCCACTAAGCTTGTGGTAATTTGTTACAGCATAAATAGGGAACTAATACGCTCCCAAGCCTCATTTTATCAGAGAGCCATTTAAAATTTGAGAGATTCCTTCTTAGCACGTGATGCTAAGATACCATCAGGACCTACTCCCCGAAGCTAAGATGGGAGAGTGGCTAGAATGCATTTGCAGTGATGGCGAGTGAACAACTCCCTCTCTCCTTTCTCACCAGATTTAGCAAATAAAAATACTGGATGTCCAATTAAATTTGAATTTCAGATAAACAATGAATAATTTTTAGTACACGTATGCCCCAATAGAGTCATTAGGACATACGTATGCTAAAAAATTTTTTGTTGTTTATCTGGAATCCAAATTAAACTAGGCATCCTGTATTTTATCTGCCGACCCTGACCCCTGGAGAGCCCACATCCTAAAGCCCCTGTGGAGTTCACGGACAGTGACTCTTAAAGCACAAGGCCCATGATGGCCTCTGGGGACCCTCGGCTACCCAGCACAGTAACTGGACTCCTGGCAGTGGACACGACCCTGAGCACCGTGAAGACGTTCAGGAGCTTCCTTGGCCTCTGTAGTCTCCCCATGGCTTCCAATTATACAGTCCTTTGGGCTGGAGAGCAGAGCAGGCCCAGGCTCTGCTACCCCCTGTCCAGATCACGTATGGAAGCCCAGTTCCTAAATGAAGCACAGGTCACGGCTGACGCTGGGTTGGTGTGGACTCTTTCAACCTCAGGGGACCGTAACTGGGTGCATGTTCCAACAGGGCCTTCCTGTTCTGCCCTTTACTTTTGTCCTCAGTCAGAATCCCACCCCCAACCCTAGGCCCAGAGTCTAAAACATTTTGAGGTAGGGGGAATCAATGAGCTCACTGTCCAAACCTCTAATATTCTGGAGGAGAAAAGTGATGTAGGAGGGATTCGGTGACTTGAGAAGGCTACACAGCAGGCTAGTGGGAAAGCGGGGACACCACGAATGTCCCTGGCTCCTTCTTTCT
Organism: Diceros bicornis minor; assembly: GCF_020826845.1. Classification (NCBI taxonomy): domain Eukaryota; kingdom Metazoa; phylum Chordata; class Mammalia; order Perissodactyla; family Rhinocerotidae; genus Diceros; species Diceros bicornis. Next base: position 30,107,058 of record NC_080743.1, read on the forward strand.
CTCAGTCACTCATTCATTCAATGCTCATGCATTGAGTCCCATTCTGCAAGGACTGGGATAGATACTGGGGATACAGAGAGAAGAGGGTGAGTTTTCTGCTCTCCAAGGAGCTCATCGGCTAGCTGGAAATGCAGGCATTTAAGCAGTGGTAAGTGCCAGGTTGATCTAGTGAAACCAGGGTGCAGAAGAGGGAGTGTTAAGAATAGCTAGTAAAAATAGCTAGTATTTATTGAGTGTTTACTTCTCTAAGTGCTTTCCATATATTAGTTCTTTGAACTCTCACAACAACCATATATGGTAGGCATTTTTATTATCTCCATTTTACAAATGAGGAAATAGAGGCACAGAGTGGTTAATTAACTTCCTGAAGTCACACAGTTAACTGTGTGGCCTTGCTGAGATTTGATCCCAGAGCTTGTGCTTAACCATTACCTGTTAGCTCTTTGTCCAGTAGGGGAAAGGGAGGAGGCAGGACCGAGAAAGGAGGGTTTATGTACGATTTCACTGAGGAGGCAACATTTGAGCTGGACCTTGAAGCAAGTCCAGGAGTTTACAGGGCTGGGGATAGGGGGTGGGATGACGGACAGGCCAGAGAACTGTACCACTCTCCTCGTCTAATAATTCCCTAGATGGAGAGAGAGGGGGTGATGCGATTCCCTTCTGAGCTGTGCTCAGACACCAGGCAGAAAGGACCAGGAGGGGTGTCCATCTTGATGGTAAAGAACAAAATTCCATATTTGATGAGGATGATCAATGAGAGAGTGGTAAGCCACATACGCCTATTTAAATTTAAAGTAATTAAAATTAAGTAACAGTTAACATTCATTTCCTCAACTGTACAAGCCTCATGCCAAGTGCCCACCAGCCACACGCGGCTAGTGGCTACCATATTGGACAGCACAGAGAGACAACACTGCCATCATGGAGGAGAGTTCTAGGGACAGTGCTGTTAAGGAGTCACAGAGCTGGATGGAGACGGAGATGGAGGTAACTAGGCTGAGAAGCAGGGAGCTGGGTCAACACGAATGGCCTCTGCCAGTGCAGGAGCTCTGGGCTCCCTCTTGAGCTCTGGGGTTTGCTGATCAGGGAAGCATCAGCTCATTAGAGCCAGCAACACGAAACAAAGGCACAACCCGATGACCCTGGCCCTTCTGCTGCCCACATGAACGGCCTCCACCCTGATGCCAGTGGCTCAGCAACTAGAGATCCAAATGTCGTGTCAGGAGGAACTGGAAAGAAATTTCCCCTAAATTCCTGCCGTTATCTCCATCTCCCTTTTATAACCAACTGGAAGTCATCACAGGCATTTCCAGGACTTGAGTTTTACGAGCTGAAGAGAAAGCAAAGGGGAAAATGAGCAATCGATGCTGCTGCCACCACCCTTCTCGGGTGCGGGTGGGAGGGGAAGCAGAGCAGGGCAGCCAGGCCTGACTCCAAGAGCCCTGACATGTCGCCTCAGGGCTGACTCTTAGTTCCCCTCATCTAGTTTGAGTGAAAACCTCAGGATCTAAGAAGCCAGAAAAGCAGGTGTGGGCTTCTTCACTCTTGTGCAGGGAACCAGCTTGAAAATCCCCTTCAATGGAGCCAGCCCTGGCCAGGCAAGTGGGGTCTCCTCCCTCCCCTGGGCTCAACCTTTATCTCAGGACTGACACAGGCCTTGAAATTCTCTGTTTATGTCTTGATCTCCCCTGGAGTCTGGGGGAGGTGCAGACCCGGCCGGGAGAGGCGGGAGGGGTGTCTGCACTGTTAGCCACTGCTTATCTTGCGTTCTCACTGTGTTCATCACACTAGGAACCCACACAGCCAGGATGCCGGGCCAGGAGCCCGTGAGGCCCCAAACCAGAGCAGCGGTGCTCAGCCCTGAGCCGTCAGAATCACCTGGAGGGCTTGTGAAAACACAGGTCGCACGTCGGTCTGGGGCAGGGCCTGAGAATTTGCATTCCTAACAATCTCTCAGTCCTTGCTGAAGCTACTGGTCTTGGACTCTGAACCACTGAACTGGAGTAAGGAACACTGGGTTAGGAAGGAGAAGACCTGGATTCCGCTCCGGCTCTGACAATTTCTAGCTCTACCGCCGTGAGCAAATCACTCAATCGCCAGACACCTCAGTTTCCCCATCTTTTTGACCCATCTCAGATTAATGTGAGGAAGACAGGAGCTAACAGATGTGAAAGTCATGTGTTAGTGGTAAAAACTCTACATAAATACAGGAAATGATGAAAAGTGATGAAATAGATTTTGGGAGAGATGGGTCAGAATGTGCAAGGGGGATAGAGGAAGGAGTTGGCCAGCACCGAGAAGGAAAAGTGCAGGAAATCAGAGGGCTGCTCTGCGAGCTGCATTATCGGGTTCTGTAACTTGTGGAGTTACCTCCCCACTCAGACCTTCGCCCTGCTGGTTTCTCAGCCCAAAACTCTCCTCTCACAGGAATTTCCATGGCTGCCTTCTCTTCAGTCAGGTCTGCTCAAACGCCACCTCCTCAGGAAGCCCTTTCTTGACCATCTCATTTAAAATCGCCCCCTCCCCAAGCCTCCCTAGGCCCTCTCCAAATCCTGACCTGCTAGATTTTCCTCACAGCACCTTTCTCAACATGGAAATGCATGGAATCCTTTGCTTTCTTGATTGCCCGTATTGTCCACACTGTATTTTAGTACGACAATGTCCCTAACTATTTGATGAATACATGCAGAAACCTTGGTTTCCTCAACTATAAGA